>NC_047111.1:61705922-62031154 GCF_902500255.1 Thalassophryne amazonica
AGAGATGTTCTCTTTCGACTGGACTTCGTGGTGTTCAGCTCATCAATGGAAGTTTGGTTGTCTGCACAGCAAATGTTCCTGATTGGGACAAATAAAAATATTTCTTTAAATACAAAGGAACACTAAAAAAAAATAAAGCCTGAAGCTTCCGACGTGTTCAGTGTGAAAGGCCTATAAAGATACAGCAATTTTTTTTAACTCAGCAGGTCAAAATACATAAGAATCAGCCTGTTGTCTGCTTTTAACAGAAAATGCCTTGGGTAGTCTACTTATCTGAAAATAGAACCTAACTAAAATGTTGGTGAATTAAAAACAAAGCAAATGATATTGGTAGCATTTGCAGTCAAAAAGTAAGTAACAACTGAGGAATGAAAACATGTTTTCAAAGTCATCATAATACTGTAATGGTATCATTAAGTATTCATATCGGTACTCGCATGTACTTGTAGTCAGTCTGGAAAAAAGTGGTATCGGTGCATCTCTAATAAATCTGCACACACAGGTGTTCCAGATTGAGTGATTCACTCTTTAAAGAAAATCAAAAGCTACAATAGCCACAGAATGATTGTGAAATCATGTTATTGTTGACAGTTCAGACTATTTTATTTGGCGATGACGTGATAATGTGGAAATTGTCCTTTTATTAATCTTCATGATTTGAGGGTGGTGGATTGGGGGTTGCTTGTGAACAGCACCCCCCCCCCCCCCCCATATTATTAGTATTATTATTAGTAGTAGTATTTACATATTATTAATATGTACGAGGTCTATTAGACAATAAACCAACCCTTTTTTTTTTTTTAACTATATGGATTTGAATGACGTGTGATTACACCAATCATGCTTGAACCCTCGTGCGCATGCGTGAGTTTTTTCACGCGTGTCGGTGACGTCATTTCCCTGTGGACAGGCCTTGAGTGAGATGTGGTCCCGCCCTCTCGGCTGAATTCCTTTGTTTCACACGCTGCTCGAGACGGCGCGCGTTGCTTTATCAAAAATTTTTTTGGACCTGTGACGAATATCCGAGTGGACACTATTTGAGAAATTAAGCTGGTTTTCGGTGAAAGTTTAACGGCTGATGAGAGATTATGGGGTGTTTCTGTCGCTGTAAGGACTTCCCACGCAGCGGGACGTCGTGCAGCGCTTCCAGGCGCCGTCGTCGGCCTGTTTCAACCTGAAAACATCCTAATTTAAGGCTTAATTCACCCAGGACATCGTGAGAGAGCAGAGAAGATTCAGAAGAGGCCGGCATGAGGACTTTATGCGGACATTCCTCTGTTTAAGGACATTTTGTAATGAGACGTGCGCGCAAATTCGCCGAGTTGTTTCCGTGACGACTTGGCAAATCTGTGTGCGCCGCGACAGGAAAAACACCTCCGTGTTGAAAACCATTTGTAAAATTCATGCCTGGAAAAAGAGTCCTCACCATCTTATTTATGTTCATCTTGTGTTATTGTCAAATATGCTGGGAGCATAATCATGGCAAAGATCTTCTGCTTCTTGGGGGCTTTACCCCCCAATGACTGTACTCTTAATCGCCGCCATTTTAAGTACTTCCTTAATTTGCATCTTATATGCCTGGAAAAGAGTCCTCACCATGTAATTTAGGCAGTGGTGGGCACAGCTAACCAAAAAGTTAGCTTCAGTAACAGCTAATCAGCTAACTGAAACGTTATATTTTATAAAGCTAAACCCATAAACCACCCAAAAATTTATCGGAAGCTACAGCTAACCGATAACTTTCAGTATTACTTCCGGTACACTTGCAATTACTAACAAGCTGATTTTGAGTTGTAACGCCGCGGTCGCTTCTGGTAGCATCAAAGGTGACCCCAAACTCAAACAATGAGTCAGCACTTCTGTCTTTGTGCACCCTGCCCAGTGCTGGAAGCTCCTGTTTGATATACATATTTTGTAGCAGTGAAGCAATTGAGAGGAGCTAAGCTCAACTCTACGCACACACAAAACAAGCCATTATTTCTTAATGGAATACAGCAGTGCCACGTGAGGCAGTTTTGACTTAAGGTTTTTATTTAAACTCATCAAATTAATCCGGATAGAATAACTCCATTAATGTCAATTCTGTCATTTGTACAAAGTTAAAATATAACACATTTTTTAATTTTAAATAATGCACCAATTCTGAAGTTTTGTAACAAACACAGACAGATGCCAAAGGGATTATGGTTAAATGAGCCTCCGCTAACACTGATTGGTTGCCTCATTCATTCTATGTAAAAACCAACACATTTAATGTGACGTGTGTGTTGGTGTTTACATATAAATGTGCTTTTGTAAAATATGCCTTTTTTTATTGGGAAAAAAGCCATTTCCAAAAACCAAAAAGTCAAGTTGTGATTAGACAACTTTCTGATATAACCGGTCAAAATAAATATAACACTGCCATCTACTGGTGTCCAGACACTCATAATGCCATGAACACTATTGGCCAGTAGATGGCAGTAGAGACCCTGAAAACTTGCCAAAACAAATATTCCGGATAATGTGTCTATGTTTAAGATGTGTGGAATTTAATATATACAAACTGAATTTTCATCTTTTTATATATATAATTCTGGAACAAAGACGACAGTGTTTGACATAAGCAGGACTCTAAAGACCAGGGAGTGACTGCAGCTCACAGTGATTCCAATTGAAAATAATGGAGAAGCAACCTGGGCTTCTTCTGGCATTTTTACATAAAACAAACACAATGTCTAGAAACCCAGAGAATATTCACTAGAGTTTTAGGCACAATATACAAAGCGTTTAATGCTGTTGTCGGTGTGGAGCCTGATCAGAGCATCTCAAATGCATTTTTTTCTGTCGTGAATGTACTGAGATTACCCATAACGCACTTGGACACATGCCCACACTAAAACCTTCAAAATTAGTGCATTAGTTTAAAACTAAAACATAAATCGTGACGTTAATAGTTAATTTTCTAAAATAGTTTGGTTAAAATTTTTAACCATAACTTAAAACTGTATGCCTCTGGATGACTTGGATGATATTGCCAGCGCATCAGTATGGGGTCAAAAGAAACTTTTTTTTTTCTTTTCTTTTGTGACTAGTTCTCCTTTGTTTGCAGAGGCTAGAGCGGTTTCTCCTGGAACCAGCTCTCCTCTGTTTGCAGAGGATTGAACTGTACATCTCCTACAAAACATTTAACAGTCTTGGGTGTTGGGGGGGGCTCGTGTGCTTCCTGGCCCAGGGGATTGGGTCTCGCCTCTTGTCTCCCCGTCCTCATATGGCTTGGTGGTCCCTGCCTGAGCTTTGTATTTGGTTGCAGTGGCCCGTTTGCCCCCCCCGTCCCCGCCGCTGCTCGCTCCTCCCTTTGGGGGCTGTGGCACGGGTGGTGTGGTTCTGGGCCCCCCCCTTTTGGTGGGCCCATGCTGGTGCCCTACGTGCTTCCCTTGGGTATGGGGCTGCTTCCTGTGCTTCCGTGGGGGTGGCGGTGCCGGGGGTGCATTCCGGTGCCACCGGGCCACTCCCCTGTTGGTTCATTGTGCTGCCCTGGTGGCTCTGGTGGCTGCCCTTCCTGGCCCCTTCCGCTGCCCTTTTTTTCTCTGGGTTTCTCCTGGGGCCCTGTGTCCTGGACCCATTTCCGTCATTGTTTGTGGTCTGCATGGCTTCTGACGTGCCAGAGTGGTCCATGTCATATGGTAAGGTTCTGTACTTTTTGTCTTGGCCCAACACTCCAGCCACAGTAGTGATCGGCTATTGGGTCTCTGTGCATGGATGGTTGTGTGTTTGTGGCCATCACCACAATTCTGTTTTGATTCTCTCAAGGGGATCAAGACTCTGGTGTTCTAGATCAGGATATGGATGCTCACTAATTAGACAACACACTGTTGCTATCACTACTTGTTCATGTGTGGTTGTTTGTCCTGGTATGTTGTATGGTTGGGGCTCTGTCTCCTCGGTGTCTCACTTCACAGTTATTGCCTTCACAACTTGTCTTTCGTTCTTGTCTGTCTTTGTGTTGTTTTGGTGGTCGGCCCTTCCTGTTAGAAGCTGTTGGTTGGCTTTGAGTAGGATGTTGCAGGCTGATCGGGAAGGGCGGATGGGGGTCTCACACACACACACACACGTTCACTCACGCACTACATAGCTTTTGTCTTGCAAGAATAAATTGCATATATGTGTATTAATGTTCATAAATGGTTCTGCCAGTGTGGCATTTACCATTACTATATATGTTGACGGGGGGAAAAACATTTAACAGGTAAGTATTTAAATCTTTGATTTCAGACTTTGTGTGGCTTTTCAGAAAATGTGTGGCACATTATGAAGCGCAAAATGCAACAATGGAGACCCTGGACTGTTGAACAGCAAGAAGGAGAAAGAATTCCACCTACAAAGCTTCAGCAATTGGTGTCCTCAGTTCCCAAATGCTTGAGTGTTGTTAGAAGGAAAGGTGATGTAACACAGTGGTAAACATGCCACTGTCCCACCTTTTTTGAAACGTGTTACAGGCATCCATTTCAAAATAAGCAAATATTTGCACACCAGAAAGGGCCAAGAGGGTGCTAAAAGGTTTTAGTCATGCTCCCAAGAACCATTTTACTGAAAAAAGGACCTAAAGGGCATGGTTAGATGGCGAGGAGCTTTTCCAAGTATGTGAGAGGCAAATAAAGAAAAATGCTTAAAAATGTTGGGGGGAGGCAGAGCCCCCCCACAAGCTGGAAGGTTTTTGCCATGTTAATGCTCCCCTGAAGCATTTACTTAAAATAGTCTGAAGAACCTAAGTGACATGGTGAAATGCCGACGAACTTCGCTCATTCATGTCCGTGACATATGCATATTAATAATAAAGTGTGTGTGTATATGTGTGTGTGTATATATATATACTCGTATTATTTGTCTTCTCCACTGTTTGCTGTTCTTAACCATCTTCATCTGCTGTTTCTCTGTTATTGTCTTGTTCTCTCTCAGCCATGAGTCGCAGCATCGTGCGGCAGAGTAAGTTTCGCCACGTCTTTGGCCAGGCGGTCAAGGCTGACCAAACTTATGATGACATCAGAGTTTCCAAAGTGACATGGGACAGCTCATTCTGTGCCGTCAACCCAAAGTTCTTGGCGGTCATTGTTGAATCCAGTGGAGGTGGAGCCTTCCTGGTTTTGCCTCTCTCTAAGGTCAGTAATCAGTCAATCCATCTGATTTTACACATGAAATGTTGACCATCAATAAAAATGTGATCAAATCTGCAAGTCACCAGCATGATTTTAGGTGTTTATGTGCTTGTATTGGTTATGCATGTGTTCACTTGACTTGGCAACAGGGGCGCTGAGGGGACTGTAGCACCCCTTGATGGTGAGGAGCTGTATTTGCAAGGGAAATAAGTTTACTGAACAAATAATTAAAAAAAAAAAAAAGTTTTATTTTAATAGTAGCATAGTAGTAGTTCCCAAAATCTGTTGTTGTTTTTTAATTTTATTTCATTTTAGAACACAGTGTATTTCCTGTGTAGCCTGATGACACAAACACAGAAGGATGGATGACTGGGCATATGAACGGGTTCATATAATTTCATAAGTTCCATTATTTCTTGTTTTGTGCTGTTTTTATCCATATATAGTGGACCTGATGAGGCAAAAATTTGCAGTCTGTATGTGGGGGGAAAAGGTCCAGTTCTATCACCATTTTTAAATCTAGCCTGAAAACAATTTGCAGTTGTTGATGTGGGAATAATTTTCTTTACTGTTTAATAAAAATACATAGAAATAATTCACTAATGGTAGTGTTGTTTGTTTTGTTCTGTGAAGTACTTAAGCCCCTCTCACACCGGGCTTGTACAGAGTTGCACTGTGCTGCGTATCGAGTACACTGGAATGGCTGCGTATCATTGCGCGCAGGGGGAAGCTTGGCCTTGCTTTTTCTTCTTACGTGGTTTTGAAGCTTCACTGCCAGCAAAGTTCAGCAGCAATAATTGAGTCCAGTGGGATGAATAATATCTAGCAATGCAGGTATGTACTGATTGGGGGGAAAAAACAAAAAAATCTTAAAGATTTCTCACCGGACCGGCATAGGGTAGTGTACAATTGCATAGGTATGGTGTACAGTAGTGTTGCATAGACTTGCATAGAGCACTGCGTCCAGTTCTCTCTGCCGAAAGTCTGAGAAAAAAAATTGAATGTCTTGTTTGTTTGTTTGTTTGTTTGTTTGTTTATTTATTGTCTATTTCGCGGACCCCTTTGAGTCCCTCAGCGTATTGCCACGCAGGGCTACATAAGCTTGGCCTCAGTATTCCGCATTACGCAATTCTACGCTGGTCCGTGTGAAAGTGGGTTTTGAGTTAAAGTGCTATATAAACAGAGTTGTCATCTCTTATGATTGTTGACACACTCGCAGATTACATGACTCCACACTGTTCATTCTATAATGTTCAATGAAAAAAGCTACAGGTATAAGAACAGAAGGTGTGTGTGTGTGAGAGACAGGCAAGGGGAAGTGCTCTCAAAACCTTTAGTACCTAGTTTTGCATTCAGACAAGAAAACCTCTTCCAATTTTTGTTTCCATTTTTTTCGATGAAAGCATTTGATCGGGCTGCTCTCTTTGACATTCTAAGAAGTTATAGAACAGTGAAAACTGGTGTTCCTCAGGGATGTGTTCCAGCTCCTGTGCTGTTCAATGCTTGCATGAAGTGGTGTATGTGTTGAACTTGTGGAGACACTTGCTTCTCGGCAGTGAGATTTATAGTCATAATGTCACTGGACAGAGGTGCTTGGTGTTGCCAATATCTTTACAGGAGAACAAAGGTCCCACGTTTTTAGAGTCCTGACGCTTCCTGTGTTACAGCACTTTTGTGAGACTTGGACACTATCTAGTGAAGGTTGGAAATGACTGGATGTCTTTGGTACCAGGTGCTTTTGTAGGAGTCTTGAGTACAGCTGGAATGACTTTGTCAAAAAAAACTGTTGCTTCGGGAAACTGATGATCATTTGCATTATGATGCAATATCAGCTATGGTGGAATGTTTGTCTGGACACCATCCAACACACACAGCCTCACACACTAACTAGAGTGCTAATATATTCAAGTGGCGTGATAAAAATCTGACAACAGGATATTCAAATTCAGCTGCATTTGGTAAAAACTGCTTAATTCCCCTGGTCTTAAATTCTGCTATGTGAGATTTAAACAAATATATGAGGTCTGTTAGAAAAGTGTCCCTCCTTTTTATTTTTTCAAAAACCATATGGATTTGAATCACGTGTGATTGCATCAGCCAAGCTTGAACCTTCGTGCGCATGCATGAGGTTTTTCACGCCTGTCGGTTGCGTCATTCGCCTATGAGCAGGCTTTGAGTGAGCAGTGGTCCACCCCCCCCTCTCGTCGGATTTTTATTGCAAATAAATGTCTGAATGATTTGGAGCTTTGCTGCATCAATTTTTTCCAGAAACTGTGAGAGATCTCCAGGTGGTAACCATTCGGAAAATTCAGATGGCTTTGACGGACGATTTTATGGGGATTACACAGATTAAGGAGTGCTCCAGCCGGTTTAAAGACCGCCCACAGCTGCTGAGAGCGCGCCGCGCTCCGAGCGCCAATCGACAGGCTGAAACCCCGCTGAAACAACCAGATCATTTCCAACGTGAAGGCTTTGTTGATCCGGGATGTCGTCTGACTTACACAAAAATGGCAGGAGACGTGGACATCAGCACTTTTTCGGCACATTCCACTGTTACAGGAGTTTTTTTCATGGAAAGAAAAGCGGACGGATGCGCCACCCTGCCGCTCATGGCGCGGCACAAAACCACCTCCGTGTTGGTCTCACAGGACGGCTTTGAGATGGCTTTCAGATGGCTGTCGGTGGGTTTTCAGTCGTGTGACTAACCGAGAAATTGTGCATGAGCTGGACATGCCAGAACATGTCCTGTGAGGCTTCATCATGGCGTAGCTTTGCGCCATGTGGCTCCACCGCAACGCGCGGAATTCCTCTGCACGTCTGTCTCAATGTGCCGAAAAAGTGCTGATGTCCACGTCTTCCGCAATTCCTGTGCTAGTCAGAGGACATCCCGGATAAAACACAGCGTCCAGTTTGGAAATGAACGGCACATTCCACTGTTACAGGAGTTTTTGTCATGGAAAGAGGAGCGGAGGAATTCCGCGCGTCACGGCGGTGCCGCATGGCGCAAAGCAACGCCATGATGAAGCCTCACAGGACATGTTCTGGCATGTCCAGGCTCATCCACAATTTCTCGGTTAGTCACACGACTGAATACCCACCGACAGCCATCTCAAAGCCGTCCTGTGAGACCAACACGGAGGTGGTTTTGTGCCGCGCCATGAGCGGCACGGTGGCGCATCCGTCCGCTTTTCTTTCCATGAAAAAAACTCCTGTAACAGTGGAAAGTACTGATGTCCACGTCTCCTGCCATTTTTGTGTAAGTCAGACGACGTCCCGGATCGACAAAGCCTTCACGCTGGAAATGATCTGGTTGTTTCAGCCTGTCGATCGGCGCTCGGAGCGCGGCGCGCTCTCAGCAGCTGTGGGCGGTCTTTAAACCGGCTGGAGCACTCCTTAATCTGTGTAATCCCCATAAAATCATCCCTCAAAGCCATTTGAATTTTCCGAATGGTTACCACCTGGAGGTCTCTCACAGTTTCTGGAAAAAATTGATGCAGCAAAGCTCCAAATCGTTCAGACATTTATTTGCAATAAAAATCCGACGAGAGGGGGGGACCAGTGCTCACACAAAGCCTGCTCACTGGCGAATGACGCAACCGACAGGCGTGAAAAAACTCACGCATGCGCTCGAAGGTTCAAGCTTGGCTGATGCAATCACACATGATTCAAATCCATATGGCTTTTGAAAAAAATAAAAAGGTCAGATACTTTTCTAACAGACCTCGTGTGTGTGTGTGTATGTATGTGTGCGTATATATGTGTGTGTGTGTGTGTATGTATGTGTGCGTATATGTATATATATGTATATATATATATATATATATATATATATATATATGTATGTATATATATATATATGTATATATATATATATATATATATATATATATTTGGACGTAGTTGTGGCAACAGTGTAGCCTAAAGGCTCACTCTTCCTTTTCGGCATCATTTTCCTATGTCCGTGTGAGGTTGTAGGAGGCAAAGTGCCTGAAGAATGAGCAGCTTTGTATCTCTTCAAAGACAGTTCAACACTCACCTGCACTCAGGGTCCAAACCCATGACCCATGGGTCCTGAACAACAGGCTCCACTAAAAGAAGTCCTATATAGGCACTGGGGTTTGTTGGTGTCTCTGCTTATCTCTGGATTCCATAACATGAAGTGGATGAGAGCCCGTGACTCCCCCACAGATAGGATGCCAGTCCAACACAGGTTACTACACTACTTAAGGCCGGTGCCCATTTACAGGTCGGTGAACTGAGAGGATGCAGATTAAGTCCATTGTCCAAGGACACAGACAAGTAACATGAGTGGGACATATTAAATAATTTGGCATGTACAGGGAAATTATGGCATCATTATAATGACTTTATACATTTTTAAGGTACCTGCCAACCAGATTTGGCCCATGACACAAATTAATAAGACCCTCCACCTGGTGTTTTTTTTTGTTTGTTTTTTTTCTAAATTGCATAACTTTTTTTTTTTTAAATGACAAAGGATTAAAATTGAGTTTTGAATCCATGTTTAATAAACTGCACTTAATGGTACCAAACTGCAAGTGGCCAACATGAACTCATTCAGAAGAACTCAGATCGTACTGATGCCAAAATGTTTCTAATCATTAAAGCTACAGTGTGTAGGCTTTAGTGTCACCTAGTGGTGAGGTTGCTAACTGCTATCATTCTAAACTTATGAAAACAATGAATTCATTGTTGTGGGTAACTATACACAAATGAATAGATGGAGATGAACGTTAGATTTCTTTTCTGCTAATAAACATCCTGAAGTCCTACACAGGAGCTTTAAAGGAAGGTTGCAGCACAGACTTTTTTTTTTTTTTTAGACTTTTTCATTGTATAATGTTACTCCTCCTTTCTCTTCTTGTAGAAAAAATTGTTTTTTTGCTTTGTTGCGGGCGAGGAGGTAATCGGCACCGCTGCTGTTGTTGTGCCATGAGCCCTGAAATGGTGAGGATGAGGCAGTTTGGACTGATTTAAAAGTGACTGGGAAATGGTCATGTTTATATGCTGGACTACTGGTGGACAGAATCTATTAATACACACTAGTATGCTGCCCGTCCTCCACCTCCCCCCTCAGTCTCCCCGACAGGCCAGAAGAAAAACTCCCCTTTCAACACCTTGTCACGCAGCTAAAAATACATCTCACACAGGGCGTTGTGTGTGTGTGTGTGTGTGTGTGTATGTGTGTGTGGTGGGGGGGATATATGATGGACACTGTTGCACATGTAAACTCACAAGAGCAACAGGACGAAGCTGGACCAACCTGGAAGAGATCTAATAAAGGAATTATTGCACACATCATTTGTCTTAATGGTTGGTTTTAGTTACAGTAGTGTCACATGCCATGATGCAGCAAGTGCATGACTGTTTTGTGTGTGTGTGTTCAAATTTGCACAGGTTTTTCACCCCCGTATTTGGGAGTGTTTGCGTCAGGAGTCATTCAGGTAGAAATCTGTACTTCTGTAGGGTGTGTGTATGTATGTGTGTTAGGGTGGTCCTCTACATTATGCCAAAAATAAAAATGATTTTCTTGAGGTGCTTCCAGACAAAATTGTTCATCTTGAGAAAATGTTTTGTGCAAAACTTTATTTTGATACGACTGTTCTAATCACTGCCGCACGCGGGGTGGAACTTGCAATATATGCATATTCACACAAACCAGCAATAGTAATGTACCTTTTCACAAATTGGAACAACAATCGTTTCTCCTTTAACTGACCATAGAGGAGAGATTTAAAAAAAAAAAAAGAAATATTACATGTCTCTGTCCACCTATTTGGTGAAAACAAACAGTCATGGAGAGTGGCGTTTGGTTCCGATTTTCATCTCCTCTGGGAACTGACGTCGATGCCACTCAAGAACCTGCCGCAGGTGGCGCTCCTGTTCATCCTTCGTTAAGATCCGATTGTAATCCTGGAAGTGCAACTACTTGCTCATCAAAATCATTGACAGCAGCAACGTTATCCAGGAGCGACTGTGACGACTGGAATGACGGGTCGTCCTCCCACTCTGAGGGCTCCTTAATGAGGATGTCCATGTTGACGCTGAATGCCTCAAAAATGTGACCTGAGGCCGATGTAACAAAATCTGCCAGTAATCAACTAATGTTTGTAACTCCAAATGTCATTCACACGTCACAAATAAACAGGAGCCAGGTGGCCGTGGTTAATATTTTTTTCAAATCTCATGAAATTTCACCCAAATTATTTATTTTATAACTTTTCACTTTTATTTATTTTTTTTTTTTTAGGAACCTAAAAACACACAATTTGACAACACACCATTATACACCCCCCATAGAATGGATGGATAAGTACATCATACTAGTAACATATGAGTGGCAAAATTAGAGAGTAAATAAGGTACAAAGTTAAAAAAAAAAATTCACACCCAATTTATTTTTACCCCTAAAGGAAACAAAAAACAGAAGCACCTTGAAAAAGCTGAAATTTATTTTATTTTTTTTTCAAGACCACCCTTATACATACATAACTTAACTCACGAGTCTGAGTGGGTAAAAATTCAACGCTCTAAGAAACGGGAAATATGGTGAGCAAAAAAGAGAAAAAAAAACTGATTTGAAATGAAAATGATTACAGGACAGTTATTTTTGTTTTTAAAAAACTGTAACCTTTCAAACTTTTTAAAGTAGCACATCATAATGTATTTCAATATCACCTCATGTAGTGTGGTGTTTGTTTATGATGATGCACTTTTCATTTTGCACATCAGTAATTTTGGTAGGATTACAGCAGTGGTCCTGAACCATTTTGTGTGTGTGGGGGGGGGTCTTTAAATAATCTGAAGTAAAATTAAATGTAGTGCTAATGGTTTTTTTTGTACAATAGACCACTTTTTAATAATGCGCGTATTTGATAAAGTCCATTTTAGTTTTAAAATCTGCTCCTTCAGTGTGAAAACTGGGATGAAAAACATGAATCAAGAATTTTTACAGTTTGAAACATTTAAAAGGTCAGTGGCAATTTCCTTAACTATCAGTAAGGCTTAAACTGGCATTTTGGTGCAAACATCAGCACCATGGCTGTTAATGTATGCATGGAGTAGGTAGCTGACTGGATAAGAATCTTGCTGATCCTCGTGTAGACATGGGTTCAAATCCCACTCATGCGTCCTGTCTGTGCCCTTTGACAAGATACGGTTCAGTGCGCTTTTCACCCCATAAACTATAGGTGTCAAACTGATTCCAGAAAGGGCCAAGAGGGTGCAGGTTTTCTTTGTAGCCACCAACTCCACCCACCAGGTGATTTCATTGAGGAACTCTTCCCATCTGCTCAGCGTGATGTTCATCAGTGAAATCACCTGAAGGAGTTTGTGGTTACAAAGAAAACCTGCACCCTCTTGGCCCTTTCTTGAACCAGTTTGACACTTGTGCAAGCTCTTCCCAGGCGCACCTCGCTCTGAGGTTGAAGACCCAGAGACATAAATTTTACTGCTGAGGAGAATATCTCTACAAGATAAACACTTTCACCACATACAGATGCACTTGTGCTGGTGGAGTCCAGGAAGTCACTAAAAGCCTGGATCTTGGTCTTGATCCAGGACAATCTCAACCCCAGACACTCAGACTCCTCACTTGGCTTCTCAAGTGCTACAATCAGGGGATCTGGTGCTTCCGTAAAGATCACGGCATTGTCGAAAATCGAGGTCCATAAACTTTTCCTTGCCAACAAAAGCACCTAAGCTGCTGGTTTCTACAACATAACCCAACACCCAGAACCCATCCCTGACAAACACCAGTTTTCACTCAGTCTCTGCCTCCGTGCTGTACAGCACTCACAGTATCTGTGTAGGTTGGTTGTGATGTCCAGTAACTTCTTGAGCATCCCACAGATTCTCAACGTGTCCCAGAGAGCAGTCCAATCAACTGAATCAAACTCTTTGAAAATCAACACTGGACTACAATGGAATAAATTGTTGACGTTTTGGATGTGAAGCCAGGCTGTTCTGTTTGCTAAGCAGCAAGTACCTGGAACTGAATCCCGTTGGAATCATTCTTGCAAACACCTTCCCTGGCATAGAAAACCGTGTAATACACCTACAGTTGTTGCAATCCATGCGATCACACTTTTCTTTCCAGATTGGAACAGGTCCTTTCATCCAGTCTGTAGGGATAATACCAGTCTCCCAGATTGGAACAGATTGCTTGCAATACGGAGACAACCACACCTCCAACTACTTGGAGAAGCTCAACTATGATACTGCAGATCCCTGGAACTTTCCCTGCCTTCAGCTGTTTCACGGGTATGGAAGAACTCCTACAATCCATTTGGGTCACCGGTTGTGGCCATGTTTGCAAATCCTCTAATCAGACTTAATCTTAGGCAGACAACAATGTGAGATTTTAACTGAATCCTCATGGAAGCTGCAAGTCTAGTCAAAATTCACAAACTGGGCACTTCTTTAGGGTATGTGGACATTTGGCCAACGCCCATTTGGCCAGTGGACATTTGGCCAAGGAGTACAGGGGGGCACATTTGGCCAACAGACATGTAATTTGTGATGGTGAGGGTGATGTGAGAGTGGCTTCTCTTGTTATACAGCTTGGTGAGTGTGGCTTCCTTTTTGGCTATATTACATCTGGGTGAGTGGCTTCTCTTTTTGTTATACATCTGGGTGAGAGTGGCTTCAACATTTAGTGACTTGATGATCTTAATGCAAATTCATGACTTGAAATTGACATTTTTATCAAATGTGATAGACAGTATTTTTCAATTGTTATTAACTAGCAAATCATCAGCAATGACTGCTCTTGTAATGAAAAACATTGACCTTTGGGTATCAAATTTAACAATCAGCGGCACAAGCCCAGATTTCCTGTGTAAAGGTATTGCATATCAAAGGACATAGTGAAAGCACAGATATTGTACTTTCTTTTACATGGATAAAATCATTATTCTTATGTGTTCTGTGTGTTGTTGATGATAATAATAAAAGTCAATCAACAGACAATAAAGCGTTGTTATGCAAAGTGTGGTTACCCAAAACATGAATGAAAGTAGTCAAGAGTATGACATAAAATTGTTGGTTGGCCAAATGTCCTGGATTCCTTTGTTAGACCCTACTATTCTGCTGAAATTGCCAACATTTTTCTACAAGGACATGGTAAGTGTCCTTGGCAACACTGCCAGTACTGAAAAAAAAAACACATGTATAGCAGTGTACATCTGGATGTTGAAACCAGGATCCAGCAACTCAGCCCTTGAATTTTTACAAAATCAAAGAACACTGAGCCATTTTCTCTACAGCTGTCAGATCCATGCATGCTAATGCAGTCCTCATAGCCAGTCCTGCCAGTGCCAGTAGTCACATTGAAATCACCCATGACAAATAGTGTTACCTCTGGGGCAGTCATCAGTCACAAAGTGAAGTACAAAAGGTCTCCCTCAGAGAGACATGGCTTGCTGCAGTTGGAGCATAGACTGAGACAATGAACACAACCCCAGCGAATACTTGAATCCGATTATCATAATGTGCTCATTGATAGGGGTAATTTCCAACATCATTTGAAGGAACTGGTCTGCCACAGCACCTCTGGAATGGGCCCCAGCCCCCATGTTGACAGATGTAGCCATTTCTGGGTCTCCAGACTTAAGGCAGTGCATCCACTGCCTTGGGGTGTTCCAAGCTTCCTTGATGGCAGTGGAAGATGATCATCCTGACTGAGTGAAAAGATGTTCCAGGTGCCCACCTACACAAGCTGCCTCAGGTTTGGACCTAGGTGCTGCCATGCAGTGGCGGACACCCCTCAACACCGTACCAACAGCCATGCTCCAAAGACGAGATCCTCCATGCTCTTCTGTGGTTTCTTCTTGTCCAGAGATGAGGCTCCAAAATGCTTTAATTCATCCCAGTTCACAGTGCACGCTACCTTCCGATGTACAGTACTCGTAAGTCAGCTGCAGAGTTACTCCAAAGAGAGGAAACGAAAGTCTTCAGGTTTTAGCTTTGCGAGGTATTTTTGTAGTGGCTGAAGCGGTAATCCCACTGCCAATCCCCAAAATTTATTCGTTCCTGAATGTCGAGGCCATGACCAGGGTATACACAAAAAATACAATGCCACATGGCAACAACTTGAAATTCATAAAACTTTTTTTTTTTTTAAAGGCTGTTACTGTTTGCTGTCCTAGTTTAATTCTAGGTCCACTGCTAATTTAATAGCTGTGTAATGACTGGATTCTAATGTGTGGTTAGAAAGAGTTAATTGTTGGTTAAAAAGAAAACCTGGCTTAGTGCATGTGTTCAAGTTCCAGAATCAGTGTTGCCAGATGTCATAAGAGAAAATGAGCCTTCTGCTCTCCCAAAGAAGGTCATGATTGAAAGCATGTGCAGGACTAAATGATCTGTAGAGGCCTAATCCAGTGCTGTCACTGCTGCTGTGATGCAGACTGGTCGTGTGGATAAGAACTACCCACTGGTGATCGGCCACAGTGGACCCGTGCTCGACATCGACTGGTGCCCTCACAATGACAACATCCTGGCCAGCTGTTCAGAGGACTGCACTGCAATGGTAATGACTAAAAACATTTCACTCAAACATAGCACACAGAAAATTGCCACATTTCTCGGCAAGAGGCTTGTTCCTACTGAAAGTGGTTCTCTGGACCCAAAGTACTGTGAATGTTTCCATTTTTCCTTGTTCTGACTGCACATAATGAACCAAATCATGTGTGTTCAGATGTTCAGCCAGCTGTTGATTGGCTAAACACACTGACTGACCTGATCTGCTTTGAATAAATCGCAAACAAATGGAAACTGTGCAATAGTTTGGGTTCTGAGGGCCATGAGTGGGGAAACACAGATTGATGAAGAGTACTGTTTGTCACTCATTAAGTCCATGCCTCAGAGACTGCAAGCTGTTAAAAAAGCCAGAGGTGGTGCAACAAAATACTAGTGATGTGTTGGAGCGTTCTTTTGTTTTTCACTCTGCTTGGTCTAAAAAATAACCGTTACTGACTGCCACAATTTTTTTTTTCCTGATTTCTTATAGTGTTTCTTAAAGCCAGAAAGTTGCCATTTGAAATGACTTTAGTTTTGTGTCATGTCTGTGATCTGCTTTTTTTTCTACAAAATTAAACAACTGAATGAACATCCTCCGAGGCCGGTGATTCCATAATTTTTGCCAGGGGTTGTACAATACAGTGCAGTTGGAGCGCCCTCTGCTGGATGTCATTTCAGTAGTGTTTTTCTACTTTACTTGATTTAAAATAAAAGTTTTCTTATCAGCAAAAAATAATGCTAATGCTGATTTATATTTGTTAAAGGCTCATATCAGCTGATATTGTAGGCCAACCAATAATAAGCATTCTTTTTCATTTTTCTGTTAAATATGTTATATTGTTGATCATAAATTCTGGGCTTTAGACATCAGAATCATAACTGTAGTTCCTGAACTCGGTCAACATGTAAGATTTGATTGCAGGATTCATCCCAAATCTTCACAGTTTATCAGAATAAGACGATGTGGCTCATTCGTTTAGTGGTTTTTAGCATAAATGTGCTGAGTTGATCATGGAAATTAAGTATATCCAAATTAACTTTTTTAATATTAAGAGAAGGGGCAAAAAATTTAGTTGCTAAAAAGAGTGCATCCAGTAATGTGCATTTTTCAGTTTACGGTTTTTGCATCTGTTGTGTAGTGGACACAGTCAGTTCTGCCTTGATTGAACACGAGTCTGTAGCAGGACAGTTGTCACTGAGGAGACCTGTTCTCACACATGTTCACATTCATACTGCAGGGATTATTGTCTTACTGCAGCACCTTTTTTGTGTGTGTGTGTGTGTGTGTGTGTGTGTTAATCCCGTGTCCTGCCTGAAATGCAGCTGTCCAGTTTTCGGCAGCCTGTTGCCACTGTGACCGTGATGTCATCACTTGAGCTTGTATGTGTCTGTGTCTGGTACAGCACAGCAGTGTGCACACACATTTTCAAAAAGTTTCATTTAAAATGTGTCTTTTAGCTGTTAATTTTAAAAGTTTTTTTTTTCTTCAGAAATGTGACAGTTGTTTCACAAAGTATTTACAAGAACACAATGTGGTGCAGAGTGTCTTGACAAATTGGTATATTTTTAAAATAAATGCATTATGAGAAAACACTGATGGCAGCCCTGTGTCTGCCTGCCCAGTGCATGCTGGGACATGTGACTCGCTTGTATGGAAGCATGAAAATTTTAAATGTGAAAGATGCATATAACTTGCTGCTGATCAGTTATTTCTTTGTGGATGAAAGATTGAGTGGGTGGGGGTGTCATGGTCATAAAAGCTTATTAATATGTAATACAGAGTTAAGTTTCACAATTGCAAAGATATTTGGAATATTTTTGTGCATGTATCAGTGAGTGTGTATTCACTGTTGCTTGTATGATTGTTTGCAGAATATATTAAAATGTCTTAAAATATTTGAATGAGTGCTTGTGGAAAGTAAATAAGTAAAACTACAAGATACAGATAACTATAAGCATTATATGGTACCCAATCACTGTCTATCTAGTAACACATCATTTTTTTTAAACATAACTTGAGCACAAATATCTAACTGCAATAATGAGAAATCTGTAACAAATACAGTGGGGGAAATGGATATTTGACCTCCTGTCAGTTTTGCAGGTTTTCCCACCTACAAAGAATGGAGAGGTCTGTAATTTTTATCATAGGTACACTTCCACTGTCAGACAGAATCTAAAAAAAAATCCAGAAAATCACATTGTATGATTTTTAAATAATTAATTTGCATTTTATTGCATGAAATAAGTATTTGATCCCCTACCAACCAGCAAGAATGCTGGCTCTGACAGACCTGTTAATTTTTCTTTAAGAAGCCCTCTTATTTTGCACTCTTTACCTGTATTAATTGCACCTGTTTGAACTTGTTACCTGTATAAAAGACACCTGTTCACACACTCAATCACACTCCAACCTGTCCACCACAGCTAAGACCAGAGAGCTGTCTAAGGACACCAGGGACAAAACTGTAGACCTGCACAAAGCTGGGATGGACTACAGGACAACAGGCAAGCAGCTTGGTAGAAGACAACAACTGTTCTGATTATTTATTAGAAAGTGGAAGAAACACAAGATGACTGTCAATCTCCCTCGGTCTGGGATTCCATGCAAGATCTCACTTCGTGGGGTAAGGATGATTCTGAGAAAGCTCAGAACTACGCAGGAGGACCTGGTTAATGACCTGAAGAGAGCTGGGACCACAGTCACAAAGATTACATTAGTAACACATGATGCTGTCATGGTTTAAAATCCTGCAGGGCAGCAAGGTCCCCCTGCTCAAGCCATCACATGTCCAGGCCCGTTTGGAGTTCACCAGTGACCATCTGGATGATCCAGAGGAGGCATGGGAGAAGGTCATGTGGTCAGATGAGACCAGAATAGAGCTTTTTGGAATCAACTCCACTTACCATGTTTAGAGGATGAGAACAACCCCAAGAAAACCATCCCAACCGTAAAGCATGGGGGTGGAAACATCATACTCTGGAGGTGCTCTTCTGCAAAGGGGACAGGATGACTGCACCGTATTGAAGGGATGATGGATGGGGTCATGTATTGTGAGATTTTGGCAAACAACCTCCTTCCCTCAGTAAGAGCATTGAAGATGGGTCATGGCTGGGTCTTCCAGCATGACAATGACCCCAAACACACAGCCAGGGCAACTAAGGAGGGGCTCCGTAAGAAGCATTTCAAGGTCCTGGAGTGGCCTGGCCAGTCTCCAGACCTGAACTCAGTAGAACCTGGAGGAGTGGACCAAAATCCCTGTTGCAGTATGTGAAAACTTGGTCAAGAACTACAGGAAATGTCTGACCTCTGCAATGGCAGACAAATGTTTCTGTACCAATTGTTAAGCTCTGTTTTTCTAGGGTTGTCAAATACTTATTTCATGCAATAAAATGCAAATTAATTATTTAAAAATCATACAATGTGATTTTCTTTTTTCTTTTTTTTTTTAGATTCTGTCTCTCACAGTTGAAGTGTACCTACGATAAAAATTACAGACCTCTCCATTCTTTACTTATTACTTATTTTCCCCACTGTAGCTTTGTTCCTGTAATCTTGTTGCTGTATTCTTTTAAACTCTGTTAGAAAGTAGATATTTTTCCAGTGCAATTGTCTGGTACCATTGCAACAATAAACTCTGTAATGGTAAAGAAACAAATTTTGACCTAATCTGTACCACCTAAGGTGCCCAAACAACATTTGTAATCCAGGTTTGGTATGCCATGGCCTATACAAACATATGATGCACATCCCAGGGTGGTAGCTATAGCCAGGTAGGGGTCAACAAAATATTTACACACAGGTCAACATTTACAAAATGATCTAATCAAACTGGAAAAGTCTATCACATTATTTGTCTGATCATATGGATTCCACAAAGGTATAGTTTGAACTATCTATGACTGAATGTAATGGGGCAGAAATGTCAGCGAAGGTCAGTTTCAGTGTGCTCCACCTTTGGTTAAAATATGATGCAAATTATTGGTTGAGCTAACAGGGTTTTAATAGAATAGTTTACACCATGTTTCATGCTTTAGTTATCACACGTATGCCATAGAATCTAATGGATGTTGACTTTGTTTAACCGTTACTTTGGAGCCCAGACATTCAGCAGTGAAATTTAATCCAAGTTTGGTAGAAACATGTGGATAACTGTTGTCGTCTTTTGCTGCTCCCGCTAGGGGTCGCCACAGCAGATCAGTTGTCTCCATCTCACCCTGTCTTCTGCATCTTCCTCTGTCACATCAACCACCTGAATGTCCTCCCTCACCACATCTATAAACCTCCTCTTTGGCCCCCCTCTTGGCCTCCTGCTTAGTGGATCAATCATCAGCATCCTTCTCCCTATATACCCTGGGTCACTTCTCTGCACATGTCCAAACTATCTCAATCTTGCCTCTCTGACTTCGTCTCCACACCGTCCCACCCGAGCTGTCCCTCTGATATGTTAATTCCTAATCCTGTCCACTTCTTGTCACTCCCAAAAAGGATCGCAACATCTTCAGCTCTGCCACCTCGAACTCTGCCTCCTGTTTTTTGTTAGTACCACAGTCTAAGTCAGTGATTCTCAACCGGGGTGCTGCGGCACCCTAGGGTGCCGTGATCGATCGTCAGGGGTGCCGTGGGTATTTTTCATATTCGCGATTATTTTTCATATTCGCGATTACTGTGAATTATTTATTTTATCCACAAAGCATAAAACGACTCAGAATCTGACGTCAAACGTGCTGCAGCCACTCTCTCGTCTTAAGGCGGGACAATAACAAGGAGGCTGACGGCCGATTAAAACAGTGCCGTCTTCTTCAAAAGCCGTCTAAAATGCGGAGCTGTCTGTGTGTGTGTCTGTGCCTGTGTGTGCGCGCGCGCAGAGTTAACAGGCTGCAGACTGCGAGGGAGGGGGTGGGTGAGGGATATTCCTGAATGCAGGTGCGACACATTCAGTGCGCAGCGAGCGCAGAGCAGAGAGAGGATTTTAACCCGAGTGAACGTTAACAAAACGGAAACATGAAGCTGCCTTTACTTCTCTCTGAACTTTCTCTAAAGGTGTGATTCTGCCGTTACCGTCCTGTTCACACCATGTGCGCGTCGTATGCTCAATTTATGAGATCATGAGATGAAATAAACGGTCAAATATCTTTAAAAACATATTTAAAAAATGAGAATATATGAATGAACTGAGCCACAAAAAAAAACAATGTTCAGACGCAGAGATCACAAAAAGCAGGTGAGAACTCTGAACTTTAACAGCTGTTATTTTCCAAAGGTATTTATTTATTTGTTCAATCTTGAGCTTAATGCAGTGTTTAAGCACAAAACGTGACTGATGAGGAGAAACAATTTCAGAAATGCAACAGAAACAACCACAAATCAGAAAAAGTTGGGACTGTATGTAAAATGAAGATAAAAAATAAAAATGTTGCACCATTCCCAGTTTCTCCACTCACAGAAACCAAACGTTCTTCCAGAGTTGTGTAATTATACTACAATAGTAGAATATAAAGAAGGGGAAAAAAAAGAAAAAAAATAGACAATATATTCGTCAATTGCAATTATTTGTCTGACAATTAATCGTCTCCAGAAATTCCTAATCGTGACAGCCCTACTTGAGATCAGAGTGCAAAATGCTTGAGGATTTTCGAAATGCGGTGTTTTCTGTATCGATTTTGTACTTCGATAATTGGGTTTTGCGCAAAACCAGAGGTAATAGCATTATAATATTATTTTGGTTGGTGGTGTGCCGCAAGATTTTGTAAATATAAAAAGGGTGCTGTGGCTCAAAAAAGGTTGAAAATCACTGGTCTAAGCCATACAACATATCTGGTCTTCTGTCTTGTAGACGTTCTCTTGGCACCCTGTCATAAGCGTTCTCTTAATCCACAAACACACGATGTAAATCCTTCTGATGTCCTCTGTCTCCATCAGTATTCTTAGAGCAAACATTGCATCTGTAGTGCTCTATCTCTGCATGAAGCTATATTCCTGCTCACAGATCTTCACCTATTTTCTGAGCCTCGCTTCTACTACTCTTTCCTGTAACTTTATGCTGTGGCTGATCATCTTAATGCCTTTGTAGTTACTGCAGCTCTGCATGTCACCCTTGTTCTTAAAAATAGGAACCAGCACATGGCTCCATTCCTAAGACATCTCACTTTCCAAGATTTTATTAAACAATTTGGTTGGAAACTCCACTGCCATCTCTCCTAAACATTTCCATGCCTCCACTGGAATGTCATCTGGACCAACTGCCTTTCCACTCTTCATCCTCTTCATAGCTCATTCAGGCTTTTTGCACTAACTTGCACTAAACTTTACACAGATGTGGAGGTGGATTTGGGAATTGCTCAGCAAGACCAAATTTACCAAAGGTCATTCACTGGGGCCAAGGTTATGTCTGCCTGTTTGACCCACTCCTCCCAGGTACTCTTGGTGATTTCTAAAACATGGAATGCCAGTGAATATTGGCGCCCAAATTTGGCCTTACAGAATTAACTTTGGCATTTGAAGTGAGTTTGATATTCAGCCTGGTTTGCACTAAATGTAGCACATGCCATGGTGGATTCCAGAATGGCCCTGACAAGGTCAGCCACAGGACAATCATTTGGATAAAGGTCAGGGTCATAGGAGTTAAATGTCTAATTTCTGTAGTCTTTACTGTCTTCATGCCTATAGGCACTATTACCTAGTTAAAAAAAAGTTTGAGAGCCACTTTGAAGAACCCTGACCCTCTGCAGCTTGATTAATTGGGAGCTTGTCGGACCCTCAGACGTTTTGAACCAATTGATGTTTGGTACTTTTCTGTTTCTCTGACTGCAATTATGTTTACTTACTACACACAAGTTTGATCACCAACACAAGATTTTCTGATTTTTATCTTGATCCTTCTCTCCAGGTGTGGCAAATACCAGATTACACATTGAACCGCCCCCTGTCCGATCCCATTGTAGTTCTGGAGGGTCATTCCAAACGTGTTGGAATTGTCAGCTGGCATCCATCAGCACGCAACATACTACTCACAGCGGGTAACGCACACATGAACATACAGTGCATCCAGAAAGTATCTATAGCACTGTACTTTTTCCACATTTTTTTACAGCCGTATTCCAAAATGAATTAATTTTTTTCCTCAAAATTCTACACACAACACCCCATAATGATGTGAAAAAAGTGTTCAGTGCTCAGGTGCATCCTCTTTACACTGATCATCCTTGAGATATTTTTACAGCTTAATTGGAGTCTACCTAAATTAAGTTGAATGGACATGATTTGGAAAGGCACATACCTGTCTACATATAAGGGTCCCACAGTTGAAGGTCCAAATGAGCACAGTGGCCTCCATCGTCTGTAAATGGAAGAAGTTCAGAACCACCAGGACTCTTCCTAGAGCTGGCTGCCCATCTAACCTGAGAGATCGGGGGGAAGGACCTTAGTCAAGGATGTGACCAAGAACCCGATGGTCACTCTGTCAGAGCTCCAGCATTCTTCTGTGGAGAGAGAACCTTCCAGAAGGAAAACCATCTCTGCAGCAATCCACCAATCAGGTCTTTATGGTAGAGTGGCCAGATGGAAGCCACTCCTTAGTAAAAGGCACATGGCAGCCCACCTGGAGTTTGCCACAAGGCACCTGAAGGACTCTCAGACCATGAGAAACAAAATTCTCTGGTCTGATGAGACAAAGATTGAACTCTTTGGCATAAATGCCAGGCATCATGTTTGGAGAAAACCAGGCACCATCCCTACAGTGAAGCATGGTGGTGGCAGCATTGTGCTGTGGGGATGTTTTTCTGCAGCAGGAACTAGGAGACTAGTCAGGATTGAGAGAAAGATGAATGCAGAAATGTACAGAGACATCCTGGATGAAAACCTGCTCCAGAGTGCTCTTGACCTCAGACTGGGGCAGCAGTTCTTCTTGCAGCAGGAAAATGACCCTAAGCACACAGCCAAGATATCAAAGGAGTGGATGTCCTTGAGTGGCCTAGTTAGAGCTCAGACCTGAATCTGAGTGAACATCTCTGGAGAGTTCTGAAAATGGCTGTGCACCGATGCTCCCCATCCAACCTGATGGAGCTTGAGAGGTTCTGCAAAGAGAAATGGACAAAACTGCCTAAAACAGATGCGCCAAGCTTGTGCCATCATATTCAGGAAGACTTGAGACTGTAATTGCTGATAAAGGTGCAGCAACAAAGTACGGAGCATAGGGTGTGAATACTTGTGTACATGTAAAATCACATGTACACAAGTATTGAGTTATTAGTTTGTTTATTATTTTATTAGTTTTATTATTTTTAATAAATTTGCAAAAAAATAAAAAAAAAACTTTCATGTTGTCATTATGGGGTTTTGTGAGTATAATTTTGAGAGGGAAAACTTATTTTCTCCATTTTCGAATAAAGCTGTAACATAATAAAATGTGGAAGAAAAAAAACATGCTGTGAATACTTTACAGATGCACGGTATGTGATTTGTTGAGTTATTTGTAACCTCCTCCTTTTGTGCGAGTACATAAGCTCTGCTTTGACTGCATTCATGTTTATTGATCATGTCCACTCTCAGGCAGTGATAACCTGATAATCATCTGGAACGTGGGGACGGGCGAGCCCGTGCTCTCCATGGATGACCACCCAGACCTCATTTACAGCATCAGCTGGAACCGAAATGGCAGTTTGTTTTGCACCACCTGTAAGGACCGACGTCTGCGTGTATGTGACCCCCGTAGGAGGGAGGTGGTTGCGGTAAGTGACGAGGACATAGAGGGTGGACAAAATATTCAGCACACCTTCCACTAGAATGCTATCTGCTTTAAAAAAAAGAGAGAGAAAAATCAAATGCAGTAAATTTACCTTTGTTTTATAACTGTATTTAACATTCAAAGAAATGGCATTTCTACTAAAACATGTTTGTCTAAAATATCAATGACAATCAATAATCTATACAAAACACTTTTGTCTATTTTTCTGCTGATGTTAATGCAGACCAGATTTATCTGTGTAAGAGGAGTTGGACTGCCAAAATGTGGACCGGGGTTTGAGTCCAGGTTGGTGCTTCAGGCCACCAGTCTGTTTTGTTTTGACACTTCATTTGCATTGTCCCAGTCCATCCAGCTAAATTGGTGCCCATCTTGTCTGGGGAAGTAGCCTGTGATGCCTTGATGTCCCCTTCAGGTGGAGTCATAGACTCATCCAGTTCACGTTGCAGAGTCAGAGGACGACCACCAGATTGCTGAACCTCATGGCCTGTATAGGTCTTCTACTGATGTTTGACTTTCAAGGAGACAACTTGTAAAGCAGTAACACATGTGCTCATTTATCCAGAATCTGCAGTAGATCTATTTAACCTGCTCCAACCTACTGAGCAAGTTTCAAAAAGTTAATTTGGTAGTGGTGGGTGCGTGTGTGTGGCATGTCTTTTTTTTTTTTCTCTCTCCTCACCTATGATTTAACAGGGCATGCATAGGATTAATAGTCATTCAATCAATCAATCAATCAATTTTTTTTTTTTATATAGCGCCAAATCACAACAAACAGTTGCCCCAAGGCGCTTTATATTGTAAGGCAAGGCCATACAATAATTACGTAAAAACCCCAATGGTCAAAACGACCCCCTGTGAGCAAGCACTTGGCGACAGTGGGAAGGAAAAACTCCCTTTTAACAGGACTCAGTGAGTCGTTTAGTGAGCAAGCAATTCTGGAAACTTCTATAAGGAACTCTATAAAATCTGTTGCATATCCAGCCCTCAAATTTTTTAATTTTGATGGATCCAGGTGAGGACCAGTGAGCTTCTTATTTTGGGTCATGTTGGCCTCTCTTTACATGCTAAATGATTGTAACATAAATTTAAAAAATGGCCTACACTCAGCCTGGTTGATGTGCAGATGTCTGTGTTGAAGAGGACGTGCAGCCCTCAGCTGGAAACGTTTTTCATAAACTTTCATCTGTTCTATTCACCACAGGAGTTAGCCTCATTTGTGCTGCTCAGTGTTTATATTCCACCTCAGGTGTGCGTAACGGAGGAGGCGCAGGAGCAGCTCAATGACCAGATCACAGATCAATCAATCAATTTCAATCAATTTTATTTATATAGCGCCAAATCACAACAAACAGTTGCCCCAAGGCGCTTTATATTGTAAGGCAAGGCCATACAATAATTACGTAAAAACCCCAATGGTCAAAACGACCCCCTGTGAGCAAGCACTTGGCGACAGTGGGAAGGAAAAACTCCCTTTTAACAGGAAGAAACCTCCAGCAGAACCAGGCTCAGGGAGGGGCAGTCTTCTGCTGGGACTGGTTGGGGCTGAGGGCGAGAACCAGGAAAAAGACATGCTGTGGAGGGGAGCAGAGATCAATCACTAATGATTAAATGCAGAGTGGTGCATACAGAGCAAAAAGAGAAAGAAACACTCAGTGCATTATGGGAACCCCCCAGCAGTCTAAGTCTATAGCAGCATAACTAAGGGATGGTTCAGGGTCACCTGATCCAGCCCTAACTATATGCTTTAGCAAAAGGAAAGTTTTAAGCCTAATCTTAAAAGTAGAGAGGGTGTCTGTCTCCCTGATCCGAATTGGGAGCTGGTTCCACAGGAGAGGAGCCTGAAAGCTGAAGGCTCTGCCTCCCATTCTACTCTTACAAACCCTAGGAACTACAAATAAGCCTGCAGTCTGAGAGCGAAGCGCTCTATTGGGGTGATATGGTACTATGAGGTCCCTAAGATAAGATGGGACCTGATTATTCAAAACCTTATAAGTAAGAAGAAGAAATTTTAAATTCTATTCTAGAATTAACAGGAAGCCAATGAAGAGAGGCCAATATGGGTGAGATATGCTCTCTCCTTCTAGTCCCCGTCAGTACTCTAGCTGCAGCATTTTGAATTAACTGAAGGCTTTTCAGGGAACTTTTAGGACAACCTGATAATAATGAATTACAATAGTCCAGCCTAGAGGAAATAAATGCATGAATTAGTTTTTCATCATCACTCTGAGACAAGACCTTTCTAATTTTAGAGATATTGCGTAAATGCAAAAAAGCAGTCTTACATATTTGTTTAATATGCGCTTTGAATGACATATCCTGATCAAAATGACTCCAAGATTTCTCACAGTATTACTAGAGGTCAGGGTAATGCCATCCAGAGTAAGGATCTGGTTAGACACCATGTTTCTAAGTTTTGTGGGGCCAAGTACAATAACTTCAGTTTATCTGAGTTTAAAAGCAGGAAATTAGAGGTCATCCATGTCCTTATGTCTGTAAGACAATCCTGCAGTTTAGCTAATTGGTGTGTGTCCTCTGGCTTCATGGATAGATAAAGCTGGGTATCATCTGCGTAACAATGAAAATTTAAGCAATGCCGTCTAATAATACTGCCTAAGGGAAGCATGTATAAAGTGAATAAAATTGGTCCTAGCACAGAACCTTGTGGAACTCCATAATTAACCTTAGTCTGTGAAGAAGATTCCCCATTTACATGAACAATTGTAATCTATTAGATAAATATGATTCAAACCACCGCAGCGCAGTGCCTTTAATACCTATGGCATGCTCTAATCTCTGTAATAAAAGTTTATGGTCAACAGTATCAAAAGCAGCACTGAGGTCTAACAGAACAAGCACAGAGATGAGTCCACTGTCTGAGGCCATAAGATGATCATTTGTAACCTTCACTAATGCTGTTTCTGTACTATGATGAATTCTAAAACCTGACTGAAACTCTTCAAATAGGCCATTCCTCTGCCAGATGATCAGTTAGCTGTTTTACAACTACCCTTTCAAGAATTTTTGAGAGAAAAGGAAGGTTGGAGATTGGCCTATAATTAGCTAAGATAGCTGGGTCAAGTGATGGCTTTTTAAGTAATGGTTTAATTACTGCCACCTTAAAAGCTTGTGGTACATAGCCAACTAATAAAGATAGATTGATCATATTTAAGATCGAAGCATTAAATAATGGTAGGGCTTCCTTGAGCAGCCTGGTAGGAATGGGGTCTAATAGACATGTTGATGGTTTGGATGAAGTAACTAATGAAAATAACTCAGACAGAACAATCTGAGAGAGAGAGTCTAACCAAATACTGGCATCACTGAAAGCAGCCAAAGATAACGATACGTCTTTGGGATGGTTATGAGTAATTTTTTCTCTAATAGTTAAAATTGTATTAGCAAAGAAAGTCCTGAAGTCATTACTAGTTAAAGTTAAAGGAATACTCGGCTCAATAGAGTTCTGACTCTTTGTCAGCCTGGCTACAGTGCTGAAAAGAAACCTGGGGTTGTTCTTATTTTCTTCAATTAGTGATGAGTGGTAAGATGTCCTAGCTTTACGGAGGGCTTTTTTATAGAGCAACAGACTCTTTTTCCAGGCTAAGTGAAGATCTTCTAAATTAGTGAGATGCCATTTCCTCTCCAACTTACGGGTTATCTGCTTTAAGCTGCGAGTTTGTGAGTTATACCTCGGAGTCAGGCACTTCTGATTTAAAGCTCTCTTTTTCAGAGGAGCTACAGCATCCAAAGTTGTCTTCATTGAGGATGTAAAACTATTGACGAGATACTCTATCTCACTTACAGAGTTTAGGTAGCTACTCTGCACTGTGTTGGTATATGGCATTAGAGAACATAAAGAAGGAATCATATCCTTAAACCTAGTTACAGCGCTTTCTGAAAGACTTCTAGTGTAATGAAACTTATTCCCCACTGCTGGGTAGTCCATCAGAGTAAATGTAAATGTTATTAAGAAATGATCAGACAGAAGGGAGTTTTCAGGGAATACTGTTAAGTCTTCAATTTCCATACCATAAGTCAGAACAAGATCTAGATTATGATTAAAGTGGTGGGTGGACTCATTTACCATTTGAGCAAAGCCAATTGAGTCTAATAATAGATTAAATGCAGTGTTGAGGCTGTCATTCTCAGCATCTGTGTGGATGTTAAAATTGCCCACTATAATTATCTGAGCTAAGCACTAAGTCAGACAAAAGTTCTGAAAATTCACAGAGAAACTCACAGTAATGACCAGGTGGACGATAGATAACAACAAATAAAACTGGTTTTTTGGGACTTCCAATTTGGATGGACAAGACTAAGAGTCAAGCTTCAAATGAATTAAAGCTCTGTCTGGGTTTTTGATAATTAATAAGCTGGAATGGAAGATTGCTGCTAATCCTCCGCCTCGGCCCGTGGCTACGAGCATTCTGGCAGTTAGTGTGACTAGGGGGTGTTGACTCATTTAAACTAACATATTCATCCTGCTGTAAGGCAGAATAAATCAATATGTTGATCAATTATTATATCATTTACTAACGGGACTTAGAAGAGAGAGAGACCTAATGTTTAATAGACCACATTTAACTGTTTTAGTCTGTGGTGCAGTTGAAGGTGTTATATTATTTTTTCTTTTTGAATTTTTATGCTTAAATAGATTTTTGCTGGTTATTGGTAGTCTGGGAGCAGGCCCCGTCTCTACGGGGATGGGGTAATGAGGGGATGGCAGGGGGAGAGAAGCTGCAGAGAGGTGTGTAAGACTACAACTCTGCTTCCTGGTCCCAACCCTGGCTAGTCACGGATGTGGAGAAGAGGTATCCAGACTCCCTGCTTATCATTCTGGGGGATTTTAACAGAGCAAATCTCAGCCATGAACTCTGCAAATACAGACAGCACATCACATGTCCACCAGGGACGCAAACATTCTTGATCACTGCTACACCACAATAAAGGACGGCTATTGGTCTATTCCCTGTGCAGCTTTGGAACTCTCTGATCACTGTCTGATCCACCTCATTCCCACCTAAAGGCAGAAATTAAATCTGCAAACCCTGTAGCGAAGACTGTAAAGATGTGAACCGGTGAGTCGATGCAGTAGCTACAGGCCTGTTTGACTGCACAGACTGGAGTGTCTTTGAAGCTGCATCCACAGACATTCATGGACTTTGTGACACTGTGATATCTTACATCAGTTTTTGTGAGGATCTGTGTGTGCAGACCAAATCTTTCTGCACATACAGCAACAACAAACTTGGTTTACTGGGAATGTGAGGCAGCTCCGCCAGGCCAAAGAGGAGCCTACAGAGGCGGCAACAAGCTCCTGTACAAGAGGCCAGAAACATGCTGACAAAGGAGATCAGAGTAGCAAAGAGGAGCTACTCTGATGGTCTGAAAAACAATTCTCAGCCAATGACCCTGCAGCAGTGTGGAGACATCTTCAACATGCCACAAACTACTGGAGACCAACCTCCCAACCTGTGGAGAAACCCCGACTGACTGACTGGCTGAGGAGTTGAATCTGTTTTACGCAGATTTGACCTGATGGTGTTGCTCCCTCATGTCCTGAGTGCCTGTGCTGATCAGCTGGCCCCCCATCTGGATTTTCAACAGATCTCTGGAGCTGTGTGAGGTCCTCTTTTGCTTCACACGCTCCACTATTATCCCAGTCTCAAAGAAACCCTCCATAACAGGGCTAAATGACTACAGGCCATCGCCCTGACATCTGTAGTCATGAAGTCTTTTGAACAGTGGTGTTGAGCCACCTAAAGGACATCACAGGATCCCTGCTGGACCCCTTGCAATTTGCCTACTGGGCAAATGGGTCAGATGAGGATGCAGTCAACATGGGACTGCATTACATCCTGCAGCACATGGACTCGGCAGAGATGTATGTGAGGATCCTGTTTGTGGACTTCAGCTCGGCGGTTCAGCACCATCATTCCTGACATTCTCCACCAAAATTCTCCAACTTCAGCTCCCACCTGTCAGTGGATCTCCAACTTCCTGATGGTAAAGACAGCAGGTGAGGCTGGGGAGCATAACATCCAGCACATGGACCATCAGCACTGGCGCCTCTCAGGGGTGTGTGCTCTAACACTGCTGTTCTCAGTCTATATGAATGACTGCACCTCAGGGAACTCCTTTGTTAAACTCCTGAAGTTTACGGACAATACCACCATCAATGGATTCATCCAGTATGGTGATGAGGCTGCATACAGATAGGAGGTGGAACAGTTGGTCCTCTGGTGTGGTCAGAACAACCTGGAGCTGAACCCGCTCAAGACTGTGAAGATGATGGTGGACTAATGGAGAAAGTGGACACTTTCTAGTTGCTGGGATTCACCATCTTCCGGGATCTGAAGTGGACCTCCCACATAGACGTCTTCAGGAAAAAGGGACAGCAGATGATGTACTTCCTCAGACAGCTCAGGAAGTTCAACCTGCCCCAGGAACTGCTCATCATCTTCTACATATCCATCATCCAGTCTGTCCTGTGCATCTTCATCTCTGTTTTGGTTCCTTCTGCCTCCAAACATGATGGGCTCAGATTTCAATGAACTGTCTGCAGAAAAAAATCATCGGAACCAGCCTGCCCTCCATCCAGGACTTATACTCTCTCGTTCCAGGTCAGAGCTGCGTCAGTCACAGTCAGTCAGAGCTGCGTGTCGTCAGAGCGAGCTGCAAAAAGTTTGTACCTGAGTTTTCAGAGGTGGTGTTTGTGGTTGCCATCTGCCACGCCGGTGTTTGCCAACCCGGACAGTGGGAATACCACCTCAACCGGCAACTTAGCCCCGCGACTGGACAGCAACAACGTCCGAGGCTCAACGTGGTGAATTCACTGAGGCCGCGCGCTGCGTCATTAGAGCCGCGCGTCACGAGTGCCGCTTCCCCGAGGCCTCGTGCAGCCACCGCGGATCCATCAGCGCGGAAACACCGAGGCCGCGCGGCACCAGCGCAGTGCAGATCCATCCCGGTGACAAACAACGCAGGCTGTTAACATCGGCGATCGACAAGCTGCTCATAAGCCGACCATGGGGCCTAAGAAGGTTCTGACAGCGGAGGAAGGTGACGATATTAAAAAATCTCTGGACTTTCTATCAGAGGAGATTTCTGTTGTGAAGCAGCAACAGAAATCAATCATGGATCTGGTGGAGGAGGTGAAGGCATTACGGCTCCAGAATGCCGAGAAAGACCGGCATCTGGTGCAGCTGGAAAATAGAGTGGCTGAATTGGAGCAGTACACCAGAATTAACGACGTCATCATCACAGGTCTTCACATCAAACCACGGTCCTACGCACGGGCGGTAACAGATGAGAGCGGAGGGGATCCCAGTGAACAGGAGGTCAGCTCTGTGGAAAACAGGTTGCTGATTTCCTCCTATCTAAAGGTATAGAAATGGATTTAAATAACATTGAAGCGTGCCACCCTCTGCCCCGGAGAAATGACGGTGATAAACGAACCATCATCATGAGATTCATCAACAGAAAACACAAAACAGCACTGTTAAAACAAGGAAGAAAACTGAAAGGGACAAACGTATTCATCAATGAACATCTCACCAAACGGAATGCCGACATCGCCAGGAAAGCACGCTTCTTGAAGAAACAGGAAAAATCCAGCACACATGGACTTCAAACTGTAAAATATTCATCAAACTGAACGGATCACCAGAACAAGCAAAAGTCATGGCAATAAGGAACATCGAGGAGCTGGACAAATATGAACAATAGTGTTTCTTAAAGCGAGGATCTGGACAAATATGACCAATAAGGTATGAGGACACAAACACATCACAACACCATGACACAGACCAGAGGAACCTATTCATCTACTACCTATTCATCTACATCTGGAGACAAGAAGGATATAACTCAAAGGATTGCTGATCATGGAAAAGTAGAACTGAGAAAATTTAAATACACAGACCACAATGTACTGGACTTGGAGCACGATATAGACCCAGACAATAATTTCTTCTCAAATATCAATGACAGTTGTTGCTATTATACAGATGAACAGTTTAATCGGATCATTAGAACGGATAACAAATTATCAATAATCCATTTCAACAGCAGAAGTCTATATGCAAACTTTAACAACATTAAAGAATATTTAAGTCAGTTTAAAAAAATATTTAACATAATTGCTATATCAGAAACATGGATCAATGAAGATAAAGGAATGGATTTTGAACTGGATGGATATGAATTTAATTGTGTAAATAGAAAAAATAAGAGTGGAGGAGGAGTGGCTGTGTATGTGGATAAGAACATGGATTATAAAATAGTAGACAATATGACAACTGTGATTGATAACTTATTAGAATGTATAACTATTGAAATATGTGAAGAAAAAAAGCAAAAATGTATTAGTCAGCTGTATATATAGAGCACCAGGATCTAGTATTGAACATTCACTGACTGTATGGGAAAAATGTTCTCAAAAACTAATCAAAAAACTGTGTTCATTTGTGGTGACTTAAATATTGATCTGCTCAATCCAAATAAGCATAAAATAACAGATGAATTTATCAGTATAATGTACAGTATGAGTTTATATCCAAAAATCACCAGGCCAAGCAGAATTACATCCCATAGTGCTACCTTAATTGATAATATATTCAGCAATGATATTGAGAATAACACTGTGAGTGGATTATTAATCAATGACATTAGTGATCATCTACCAGTTTTCATCGTTTATAATAGAAACCATCGGCGGAATCAGCCAGAGGAGAAAATAAAATACAGGCGAGTGCGGACAGAGGAAACATGAACACACTAAAGAAGGATTTACAGGAGCAAAACTGGGAAAAGGTATACAGTGAAAGTGATGTTGATAGTGCATATGAAACTTTTTTACAAATATTTACATCATTATATGATAAAAATTGTCCAATTAAACAAGACTACAGAAAACAAAAAATCCAAGCTCGACCATGGATGACGAAAGGGTTACGAAATGCATGTAATAAGAAAAATACACTGTATAGAGAATTCATAAAACTAAAGACTAAAGAGGCAGAAAATAGATATAAGAAATACAAAAATAGATTAACTAATATTATACGGGTATGTAGGAAGGAATATTATAGTAACATATTATATAATAACAAAACCAATATTAAAGGAATATGGGATATATTAAATAGCATTATCAAAAATGGTAATAAAAAACAGAGTTACCCTCAGTATTTCATTGATAATAATGTCAAGAAGGAAAATAAGGATGAGGTAGTCAACGGTTTTAATAATTTTTTGTAATATTGGACCAGCTTGGCAGAAAAAATTCCTGATTCCCAATCTGAGGATTGGGATAATAATCTTATAGAAAGAAATCCCTGTTCAATGTTCCTCACAGCAGTGGATGGAAATGAAATTATAGACATGGTGAATAATTGTAAATATAAAACATCTACCGATTTAAATGAAATTGATATGGTGGTGGTAAAACAGGTCATTGAATGGATTGTAGAACCATTAACATACATCTGTAACTTATCATTTCAAACCGGTAAATTTCCCAATCAAATGAAAATAGCTAAGGTTGTGCCGCTGTATAAGACTGGGGATAGACACCACTTCACAATTATAGACCTGTTTCTTTGCTTCCACAATTTTCCAAATTATTAGAAAAGTTATTCAATAATAGATTAGACAAATTCATAAATAAACATAAATACTTACTGATAGTCAATATGGATTCAGAGCACATAGTTCAACATCACTTGCATTAATAGAATCAGTTGAGGAGATTACAAACGCCATAGACCACAAATTACATTCAGTTGGAATATTTATAGACCTTAAAAGGCTTTTGATACAATTAATCATGACATATTAATCAATAAACTTGAACAGTATGGGATTAGGGGGTTGGTGTTGCACTGGGTGAGAAGCTACTTAAGTAACAGAAAACAGTTTGTGAAGTTGGGGGATATACATCATCATGCTTGGACAATGCTTGTGTCGTCCACAGGGGTCAGTATTGGGTCCAAAACTGTTTCTAATTATATAAATGATATTGTCAATGTTTCCAAAATATTAAAATTAGTATTATTTGCAGATGACACAAGCATTTTTTGTTCAGGGGGGGATTTGCAGGAGTTACTGAGGAGGATCAGTATAGAAATGGGAAAATTGAAAATATGGTTTGACAGAAACAAATTATCATTAAACTTAAGTAAAACAAAATACATGTTATTTGGCTATTGTAATACAGACATACAGGTTCAGTTACAAGTCGAGGGGGTAGATATTGAAAGGGTACATGAAAATAAGTTTCTGGGGGTGATAATAGATGATAAGATAAACTGGAAGACTCATATAAAACATATACAAAGTAAACTGTCAAGAAGCATTTCAGTTCTAAACAAAGCGAAACATATTCTGGACCACAACTCACTCCGCATTCTTTACTGCTCACTGGTTTTACCATATTACAGTACTGTGCAGAGGTATGGGGTAATACTTATAAAGGTACAACACAATCACTATCAGTAATGCAGAAAAGAGCTATAAGAATTATTCATAATACTGGCTATAGAGATCATACAAATCCACTATTTTTACAATCCAAATTCTTAAAATTCACAGACTTGGTTCATTTTCAAACAGTACAAATGTGTATAAAGCAATAAACAATTACTTCCAGCAAATATTAAAAATATGTTTTTTAACAGATCAGGGGATTACAGTCTGAGGGGGAAATTTAATTTAAAGCATCAGTGGGCAGGAACAACATTAAAAGGTTTCTGTATTTCTGTCTGTGGGGTGAGGATGTGGAACAGATTGGGAGTGGGGCTCAAGCAATGTCCAAGCATGAACCAGTTCAAACAGCGGTACAAAAATATGGTTTTTTTCTGGGTATAGGGAGGAGGAAGGGTAATGAGGGTTAGGGTGTTTTTGTTTTTTCCTTCGGCTTGTAAATATATAGTATTTTGTATGTAAGTAGGTATGTGAAGGTGTATATTTATGTTTGTGTATATATGTGTATATGTGTATATGTGTATGTATGTTGATGTGTGTATGTATGTATATGTGTATGTATATGTATATATATATATATATATATTGATATCGATTTAGGTGTGTAGGAATCTATGTGTATATGTGGCAAAGGGTATTACTGGTTGTGGGGAAGAAGGGGTAGGGATAAATAAGTGATGCTTCACCCTACCCCTTTCGGACATGTTGGGTACACAGTAGGAACTTTTTTGTTGTTGTCTTTACTGATCTATCTTGTAATTGTTGTTGTATCAAATGTTCGAAATAAACAGTTTTCATTCATTCATTCATTCATTCATACCGGTCCAGGACCAGGAAGTGAGCTGGTAACATCTCTGCAGACCCCTCACACCCTGGACACACATTGTTTAAACTCCTCCCCTCCGGTCGAAGTTACAGAGCTCTGTACATCAAAACAACCAGACACAGGAACAGTTGTTCATCACACTGATAAACGACTTAACCTGCCAAAAACTCAGTCATATACCTCATGTGTGACTTCAGTCTTTGTCCTTTGCACACATTTTTTACTGCACATTTTTATTTGCACATTTTTTTCTGTTGTGAATTTTTATTGTGAATTATTTCGTGTTTAGCGTATATTTATACATGCTTGTACAGAGTACAGTTCAAACTGGAGTCGAATTCCTTGTATTCTTTGAGAATACTTGGCAAATAAAGGCCATTCTGATTCACTGAGTCCATGGTGATTAAACACTGACATATAGTGGTGACTCTGTAACACTAATCTGTGTTACAGCGGCCACTGTAGGCTGCTGTCGCTTGTTAAGTAACAAACATAAAGCACGCATGGATTGAAAGTAAAAATTGTTAAATTTTTGGTGAGGTGATGGTCTAGTGATTAAGGCGTTGGGCTTGAGACCAGAGGATCCTCTGTTCAAATCCCAACCTGACCGGAAAAACCACTAAAGGCCTTGGGCAAGGTCCTTAATCCCCTAGTTGCTCCCATTGTGTAGTGAGTGCCTTGTATGGCAGCACCCTGACATTGCGGGTGAATGTGAGGCATTATTGTAAAAGCGGTTTTGAGCAATCTGATGCAGATGGAAAAGCGCTATATACAGTAGTGTTCAGAATAATAGTAGTGGTATGTGACTAAAGATTAATCCAGGTTGTGAGTATATTTCTTGTTACATGGAAACAAGGTACCAGTAGATTCAGTAGATTCTCACAAATCCAACAAGACAAGCATTCATGATACGCACACTCTTAAGGCTATGAAATTGGGCTATTAGTAAAAAAAAAAGTAGAAAAGGGGGGTGTTCACAATGATGGTAGCATTTGCTGTTGACGCTACAAAACTCAAAACTATTATGTTCAAACTGCTTTTTTACCAATCCTGTGAATCACTAAACTAGTATTAGTTGTATAACAGTTTTTCATGATTTCTTCACATCTGCGAGGCATAATTTTGTTGGTTTGGAACCAAGATCTTGCTCGGTTACTAGTGTGCTTGGGTCATTGTCTTGTTGAAACACCCATTTCAAGGGCATGTCCTCCTCAGCATAAGGCAACATGACCTCTTCAAGTATTTTGACATATCCAAACTGATCCATGATACCTGGTATGCGATATATAGGCCCAACACCATAGTAGGAGAAACATACCCATATCATGATGCTTGCACCACCATGCTTCACTGTCTTCACTGTGAACTGTGGCTTGAATTCAGAGTTTGGGGGTCGTCTCACAAACTGTCTGTGGCCCTTGAACCCAAAAAGAAAAATTTTACTCTCATCAGTCCACAAAATATTCCTCCATTTCTCTTTAGGCCAGTTGATGTTCTTTGGCAAATTGTAACGTCTTCTGCACGTCTTTTATTTAACAGAGGGACTTTGCAGGGGATTCTTGCACATAAATTAGCTTCACACAGGCGTCTTCTAACTGTCACAGGACTTACAGGTAACTCCAGACTGTCTTTGATCATCCTGGAGCTGATCAATGGGTGAGTCTTTGCCATTCTGGTTATTCTTCTATCCATTTTGATGGTTGTTTTGTGAACACCCCCTTTTCTACTTTTTTGTAATAGCCCAGTTTCATAGCCTTAAAAGTGTGCATATCATGAATGCTTGGTCTTGTTGGATTTGTGAGAATCTACTGAATCTACTGGTACCTTGTTTCCCATGTAACAATAATCATTTTTAGTCACATAGTACTACTATTATTCTGAACACTACTGTAAATGCAGTCCATTTACCATTTAAATTTTTTCGCCAAACTGATGATTGATTAATGAAATGTTTCTGGTCCTGGTGCTTCCTGTCTTACTGCATAGGTGTGAGACTTTGTTGCTTACCAGTGTCCTAAGGTGATGACTAGATGTCCTTGGTAAAAGGTCTATTTGGAGGATGCTTGGGTACCACTGAGTGACTTTGTGCCAATTAAATAGTTACTTATACAGACTCAGGTGAGGCGTGCTGCTTCCATTGTAGTGCAGCAAATAACTGAAACAATACTTCACATAGTGATACAAGCACCAAATCCAGTACAAATTCTCCTTAGACATTGCTCTTTTGAAAAACCGACGGGCCACTTGAATTTTCAATAGGCCACCACGTAGGGGTCAATCGAATTACATTTCTCCATTTTTTTCCTTCCGCTTTATTTGAAGTCGGGTCGTGGGGGCAACAGCTCATGCAAAGCCGCCCAGACCTCCCGATCCACACACACCTCCCCCAGCTCCTCCGGGGAAACCCCAAGGCATTCCCAAGCCAGCTGAGAGACGTAGTCCCTCCAGCGTGTCCTGGGTCTTCCCTGGGGCCTCCTCCCAATGGGACGTGCCCGGAACACCTCTCCAGCGAGGCGTCCAGGGGGCATCCGGACGCCTCGCTGGAGAGGTGTTCCGGACAGCTAAAGATTCCAAAAGGGTATAGTTTGGACTATCTATGACTGAATGAATGTTATGGGGTAAAAACCTTAAAAATGGTGACAAAGGTCAGTTTCAGTTTGTACAGGGGTCAAAAGTTAAAGTTGCTCCAATTTTAGTAAAAAATGGTGCAAATTGTTGATTGAGCTACTTGGATTAATAAATGGAATAGTTTTGGCTGTGTTGAATGCTTGATCATTAAAGTAAAGGTCAAATAATGTTGACGTCCATTGAATGCTATGACATGTGACATATGTTATCCAGTAACATGAAACTAAGCATGATACATGGTGCAAACTATTCCTTTTTGAAACCCTATTAACTCAGCCAATAATTTGCATCACTTTTGAACAAAATTGGAGCAACTCTAACTTTTGACCCCTGTAAACTGAAGCTGAACTTTGTCACCATTCTTGTTGTTTATACCCCATAACTCTATAGAATTCAGTCATAGATTGTCTAAACTATACCTTTTTGGAATCTTTACAATCAGACAAATAATGTAGTATAATTTTCAATATCAAATCAATTTTATTTATATAGCGCCAAATCACAACAAACAGTTGCCCCAAGGCGCTTTATATTGTAAGGCAAAGCCATACAATAATTACGAAAAAAACCCCAACGGTCAAAACGACCCCCTGTGAGCAAGCACTTGGCAACAGTGGGAAGGAAAAACTCCCTTTTAACAGGAAGAAACCTCCAGCAGAACCAGGCTCAGGGAGGGGCAGTCTTCTGCTGGGACTGGTTGGGGCTGAGGGAGAGAACCAGGAAAAAGAGAAAGAAACACTCAGTGCATCATGGGAACCCCCCAGCAGTCTAAGTCTATAGCAGCATAACTAAGGGATGGTTCAGGGTCACCTGATCCAGCCCTAACTATAAGCTTTAGCAAAAAGGAAAGTTTTAAGCCTAATCTTAAAAGTAGAGAGGGTGTCTGTCTCCCTGATCCGAATTGGGAGCTGGTTCCAGAGGAGAGGAGCCTGAAAGCTGAAGGCTCTGCCTCCCATTCTACTCTTACAAACCCTAGGAACTACAAGTAAGCCTGCAGTCTGAGAGCGAAGTGCTCTATTGGGGTGATATGGTACTATGAGGTCCCTAAGATAAGATGGGACCTGATTATTCAAAACCTTATAAGTAAGAAGAAGAATTTTAAATTCTATTCTAGAATTAACAGGAAGCCAGTGACGAGAGGCCAATATGGGTGAGATATGCTCTCTCCTTCTAGTCCCCGTCAGTACTCTAGCTGCAGCATTTTGAATTAACTGAAGGCTTTTCAGGGAACTTTTAGGACAACCTGATAATAATGAATTACAATAGTTCAGCCTAGAGGAAATAAATGCATGAATTAGTTTTTCAGCATCACTCTGAGACAAGACCTTTCTAATTTTAGAGATATTGTGCAAATGCAAAAAAGCAGTTCTACATATTTGTTTAATATGCGCATTGAATGACATATCCTGATCAAAAATGACTCCAAGATGTCTCACAGTATTACTAGAGGTTAGGGTAATGCCATCCAGAGTAAGGATCTGGTTAGACACCATGTTTCTAAGATTTGTGGGGCCAAGTGCAATAACTTCAGTTTTATCTGAGTTTAAAAGCAGGAAATTAGAGGTCATCCATGTCTTTATGTCTGTAAGACAATCCTGCAGTTTAGCTAATTGGTGTGTGTGAATAAAGTGAATAAAATTGGTCCTAGCACAGAACCTTGTGGAATTCCATAATTAACCTTAGTCTGTGAAGAAGATTCCCCATTTACATGAACAAATTCTAATCTATTAGATAAATATGATTCAAACCACCGCAGTGCCTTTAATACCTATGGCATGCTCTAATCTCTGTAATAAAATTTTATGGTCAACAGTATCAAAGCTGCAGGTGATGGCTTTTTAAGTAATGGTTTAATTACTGCCACCTTAAAAGCCTGTGGTACATAGCCAATATGACTGGAGCATTTTATATTTTGACCCCACGTAATTCTTTAATTGACCCCTACGTGGCCGCCTATTGAAAATTCAAGTGACCTGTCGGTTTTAAAAGAGTAATATCTAAGGTGTACTTTTACCAAATTTGGTGCTTGCATCACCATTTGAAGGATTCCCCTGTAAATATTCTATCTGCTGCACTATTGCGAGGGAATATCAGCTACAACATTTTGGCCCTGTGGTGTGTTTCTCTGGGCATGATCCAGCACATAGCCTCCTCAGTGCTATGGACACAAGTAGCTGAAAAAGGCCAAGGGGATGCCCACCTTTCACCTGGCTGCAACAGATAGATTGCTACATTTGAGGATTAGGGATGGACCAAAGACCTGCATAGGTGGTTGACATTTGCTAACCTAGGGTGGTTCTGTGGTGTGGTGAGGCAATGCACTGCTGCATGCTCCTAGACCTGATCTATAACCAATGGGGAGTGATTTTGCACCCCTCTTTTGTATGATTTTGTTAATCCCAGTGTACAATCTGTTGATTGCTTACCCATGGTGAACATGGGCACTATGCTGGTGCTTTTCCAGATTTGTAAGTGAACCTCAACAAATCAACAGTTTTCTTAAATAAAATAACACTACAAACAGCTGAAAAGGCTGAGCAGGAGAACATGAAAAAGAAAACCCACAGCAGCATTAAATACCTTCTTGCCTTTAAATTTTCTTGTCTACACCATCTCTGTCAACCAATAGGAACGTCTAGCTCCACATGAAGGGATCCGGCCAATGAGAGCCATGTTCACCAGAGATGGAAACATCTTCACCACAGGATTTACCAGGATGAGCCAACGGGAGCTCGGCCTCTGGGACCCGGTAAAAACACAGCATAGGCCTGATTATTATCTACTGTTATCATTCAAAACAAGTGCGTTCTTCATGTTTTTTGTTTTTTTTTTCAATGATGCTGTCCACAGACAAACTTTGAGGAGCCAATTGCACTGTTGGAGTTGGACACAAGTAATGGAGTGTTGTTACCATATTATGATGCAGATGCAAACATGGTCTACCTCTGTGGGAAGGTACAAAGTTGTTGACTGTGTTTTACATTTAAAATTGTGTGCACATGGAGAACCAGATGTTTTGAATGTGTTTCTGTTGACTTATTCTGAGAAAACATTTCTTTTGCTTCGTTCATGCATTTGTGTGTGTGTAGGGGGACAGCAGTATCCGTTACTTGAGATCACAGACGAGCCGCCATACGTCCACTACCTGAACACCTACAGCAGTAAGGAGCCTCAGAGGGGTATGGGCTTTATGCCCAAGAGAGGTGTGGACGTTACAAAGTGTGAGATTGCCAGGTAGGATGTGGTGGTGTTAGAAAATGGGGGTGTGACCCGAGGGCCACTTGTTTAATACCTGACGAAATCGAGTGTCTGCCTCACCCTTGACGGACTTGAGCACTGTTGAATCTAATTTAAGCACCCATCACATAATTAATTTTTGATGACTCCTTAGCAAGTCCAAGTAGTTGTAATTTAAGATTTGGTTGGTTCTTATATACTCGACCTTTGTCAACACTTCAATATTAGCACACAACTTACTGGTTTTCACTTTGTTCACAAATGGAAAAGTGTGCCAATAGAGGAACACTCAACACATTTCAGTTCCCCATTATTGTTTGTGTTCATTGACTGATACGGCCAACAGGATGTTTGCTGAATGTAGTTTTTAACCTCTCAATGACAGCCGAAAAGGTATTATCTTGTTGTAGGTCCTCCTGTCCCTCTGTGTGTCTGTCCATGGGATGGTTTAAACACATTATCTCTTGAATGTGCTAAGACTGGTCATTAAGCTGGATGTCAGTGATGCATGGTGGGATTAACCAGCAACCTACTGATCAGTCGCATTGACATTTTCTGGGGAAATAAATCTGTCAACTTGGTCAGTAACTACATAAACACAGTATCTTTGAACAAAGCTATGAGATGTTAACTGTAGTAATGTCAGTGATGCATGCTGAGGTGGAGAAAAAGCATATTGAAGATTGTATATATTGGCCTACAACCCCAAATCAGAAAACGTTGTAACTGTATGGTGCAAATGCAAATTACAGCAACAACTTCAGCAATGATTTCTTTCCTTTTCTTTGACTGCTATTTCATTGCAGACAGGATGAACTGAAGATTTCATGTTTTGTGTGGTCAACTCTTTTCATTTAATATATAGTACATCTGGAAAGTTATCATTCAAGATGACTTGAGGCTGTAATTGCTGTCAAAGGTGCATGAACAAAGTATTGAGCAAAGGGTGTGAATACTTATGGACATGTGATTTTCTTTTTTTTTTATTTTTACTAATTTAGCAAACATTTATAAAACCTCTTTCATTTGTTCATTAGGGCTGTGTGTGAGTAGAATTTTGAGGGGAAAGAATGAATTTACTCCATTTTGCAATAAGGCTGTAACATAAAATATGGAAAAGTGAAGTACCATGTGAATACTTTCCAGATGTACTGTATGCAACACTGGTTCAACTATAATATGTGCAGCCGGTTGTAAGGGGTAGAGGACATCGGGCCTGCAGATTTATTTATTTTGTAGGATCTAAACCCTCAGCCATTCATCTTCAACTGATTACTCCAATTAAAGGTCATGGGGTCCAGGAGCCTATCCCAGCATGTCATAGGTGTGAGGCGGGGTTCACCCTGGACAGGACGCCAGTCTGTCGCAGGGCAAATATAGACAAACAACACATGCACACCTATAGACAGTTTAAAGTTGGATCTCAACTTTCAAGGCTTTAAAACTTGAGTTAAAAGTGAGAAAGTATGGCTATTAGAGGTATGACTGGAGGGAAGAAGTAGGGTATAATACAATAATATCCCCTTTTTTGCTGATCTTATACATTTGCTAATCTGTGGGTTTTGTGATCAGTGACACTGTTCCAGTGGTTCAGTGTTCATACACCTGCACTGTTTGCTGACCTCTTTAAATATCCTTTTGAAATATAACTGAGCCTAATCCCATGAAAGGTACGCTGGGCTGTTCAGCAGAAGACAGTTTCAGATGTTAATGATACAGGTGAGCGTTGTTGTAACCTCTTTTTATGATGAACTGACTATGCACAGTGCTGTAGTGAGCACGCCCAGCAGCTCCTATGTCATGTTACTGCATGAATAAATGGCATTTATAATTGACGGTAACCTGGTGAATAATCATGTATGACACTGACGCACACCTTTAGACAGCTGTTGTGGACATTTGGGCCCAATTTCCTTATTTTTGAAACCAGGGAAGCAAAAATCAACAATGGAAAGCGACCTTACTTTAAAATCATTATAGTTTATTTTTTGTGAGTACTTTTAAGATTCAGGAGGTTAAATAACAGTGTTGTATAGTAACGAAGTAAAAATACTTCACTACTGTACTTAAGTACGTTTTGGGAGACTTTGTACTTGAGTTTTTTTTTTTAATTCAGCTTACTTTCACTTTTACTTCACTACATTTCTGACCTTAATTGCATACTTCTACTCGATACATTTTCTATGCGCCATGCCATTACTCGTTGCAAAAAACACACACACGAAAAAAGTTGTTTTCACCCAGAGACAGCTAGTGACTGCAACGTAGTCAGGCCGGTTTGTCATGAGGCATGTCCGATAGGCTTTTTTTTTTTTTTTTTTTTTTGCAGTTGCGCACTTGGGGGGTGTTTGTCAGGAAAATGATAATTTCTCTACATTGATTACAGACCTGCAGCGGGTATGTAATCAACTTTTCTGCAGCGCGGCTTTGCTTTGAACCTTGAACCAATCAAAGCAATGATTCGCAGGTCGAAGCAGTGCTTTGATCTACGATTCGTGGATTGATTGCTATATTTCACTTTATCCTAATTTTTCCTCGCTAAAACCTGAACAGCGTATGTCTGTGAGTAATATTTAATATTTTTATGTTAAACCGACCTGTTATGGTCTTCCGAAACAGTTGATGTGATTTTTATAACTTAAAACAGGATCGATGCTAATGCATTAGCATGTCTATGGTGTTTTCAATGTTAAAGTTAGCATTAGGCTGTTTGCATCAGCACGTTTGTGTTGATTTGTTTTCTGTATAATTAATGGCTCAGTGTTCGTTGTCGTAAAAGAGTCAAATTGTAATTTTTCAAATTTATTTTTATTCATATATTAATAATGGCAACAACAATAATAGTCTACATTATAGACAATAATAGTCAATAATAATAGACTAATAATGTTACAATACAATTTAGAGAAAGACAAAAAGAACCTAATGAAACAAAACACAACAGAAAAGATAAACCATGTAACAATGAAAATAAATAATACATATAGAAATAAATGTTTCCTGTGAACACCTAGTGAGTAGCCTACTCTCGTTTAGGTTTTCAAACCTTGTTTCTTAAGTGTTTTTGTGTGATGACACAATTTTCAGTATTTTGACTAATACTACCAGTCATTTACAAGCCTAGATAAACTTTATATAAAAAAAAATCAGTCCGTTTTTGATTAACATTTACTTGTACTTTTACTTTCAATACTTGAGTACATTTAGTTGTACATTACTTGTCATACTTAAGTACAATAAATACTAGATACTTTAAGACTTTTACTTGAGTAGCATTTCAATCGGTTACTTGAACTTCTACCAAAGTCATTTTTTTTAATGGGTATCTGTACTTGTACTTAAGTGTGATTTTTCCTGAACTTTATACAACACTGAGTAACTAAGACCACAGGTTTAGTCCAGATTGTTCTGTTGGCAGCTTCTGAATCCACTTCTAAAAAGGTTTACTTTTGGAGCACTGTACCATTGAAAAGGTGTCAGTTATAGTGTAAGAGAAAAGGCATTTTCTGTTTCCTAGTTGTGGGATGCAGACTTTCACTGATGCTGCATCAATTATTGACAAATTTTAATCTTAATCTCCCCCCCCCCCATTTTTAATCTCTTAGGTTATACAAGCTCCATGACAAGAAGTGTGAGCCATCACAATGACTGTGCCAAGAAAAGCAAGTCCACACTCACTCATCACAAGCAAATGTGTTCACTCAACTTCATATTTTCCATGAACACTTCTTGAATACAGTGCTGTGAACCAGTCAGTTTTCACACACTTAAATTTTTCTGACATCAAATTAAAAGAAGAATTTTTATTTATTTATTAAAATGCCATTTAAATTCCATTAAAATAAATCTCCACAACATGACAAAGTAAATAAAAAAAAAAAAGATACATAGCTGGATGGATATTGGAATGTATATAATGCTTAAATCGATCCTTGCCATTTGATTGGTGGTTTGTATGTCACATGATATGCATCATTCATACTATTTGCCATTGTGTTTCATTTACCGTGCAAGTTTGGTCCTATACTTTTTGTGCTATCGCATGCCATGACCACCGCGCACTCACACTAGCTAGTGGTGACAGCACTTATTTTAAAACAGCAGCCAGGCCCCACAGTGCCCAGACTCACTGGCTAACGGATAGGAAGGCTGGATGCACAGAGGGGACTTGAGCGAGTCGGGGGTCCTGAGAAAGCAGTGTTTGCTGGAGGCAGAGCCACGAAAGCTGGGTTGACCCCGCCACAGCTCGGGGCTTGCAGGGTGCCACTGGGGCACAGCAGGCTTCATCAGATGACACTTGGGTGAGATGGGGCATCTCTGTCTCGCTACAGAGCTTTAGTGGACACCGTAGGACCAGGAAGGGCACAAGTCCCTTTTCTCTTGTTTAGAAATAAATAAAATATGAAATAACAAGGATCTGTTTTAGGCATTATATACTCATAAAACAAATGTTTTTTCATTAGTGCAATGGAAAGAATATCACGTGGTGAACGATTCTTACCGTTGCACTCATAAACATTCATTATTTGTATAATATAGTCAATGATTCCTAACACTTTATCAAACCCTTAGGACAAAAAAATTGTACCTGAGGCCTTTTGATTGGCACTGTAAATTATGCCAATGGAGTGCTCTCTGTTGGACAAACTATATAATGACACCATTTCTAATGGTCACCGTGTTTTTATACATTGTTTATTCAGCAAAATAAAAGTTTGCATTGAAAAAATAACACTGGTGCCAACATACGTATTTGTGAAAGGCAAACTAATATGTGATTTGGGCTTTAGTGCATAGTGCAGCTTTTGTCTTCTGCACCTCTGAATTTGTATACAAAAAAATAAAATAAATCTAGGCTCAAGTCTACCATGTGCCTTCCGTTCAAAATGTTGCAGAAATCAAATCCTTCTCTCTGCCGCATCACCATGAAACTGGTGACTGTTAAAACTAAAATCGGTGTTTTGTTTTTTAAAGCTCAAGCACATTATTTTGTGTTGAAGCAATCGAGCTCACAGATTTATCACTTGTACTGAATAACATGCTTTATTTATTTCTTTTAATAGTGACCTCAGTCTTCACAGTGCATTTTCTTTCAACACCACCACAAAAAAAAGCTGGCATTCCATATTTTCCTTGTCAAATCTATTGCAGTCGGACCTCTTCCAGGATGACCTGTACCCAGATACAGCAGGACCTGAACCAGCCATGGAGCCTGAGGAGTGGCTGGAGGGCCGCGATGAAGACCCAATTTTGATGTCTATGAAAGAGGGCTATATGCCACCCAAGAGCCGAGAACTCAAAGTGGCTAAAAAGAACGTCTTGGGTTCCAGACCCACCACTCAACGTAGCATCTCCACTTGTGACACAAACAGCCTGCCAGTAAGTTTACATGTAGTGTCTTCAATTTAATGTTAGATTATTTTTATCTTGTGCATATGAACTGTTGGTTTGTTCACAAATGATCAGTATGATGTTTAATTGCTTTCACTGTGCAAACTCCAAGACCATGTAACAAGCCACACTGCAGGAAAAAATGTTTGAATTGTTTATAACAATAGAGAGAACCAGGTGATGTCGTCTGTCGTGTAGATGACAGGTCTTTCCAGCTCATATTAAGTTACCAGCTGCTTTACAATAAATTATACAAAGTTTCTATGAGTTGGAATAACGAGTGAGTCCAGACTGTTTTAGAACCTTAGACCTCAACAGTTTTTAGAAGAACTCAGGCCTTTAATTTCCTGTTGATTACATTTTTTTTCCTGTTAATTTACTGTCTTATTGTATTTATAAATTGTTTAGGTCCTTATCATATACACACTATTAATATTATTTTATTATTACTTCTATTTTGTCATTTGATTTTTAAATTGACCACAATGGAAATAAATGTTCTCACTTTCTTGTGTCATCCATGTATTTTTAACATATATTTACAATTATATTATGTACTTGAACTTACTAAACAATATAATGCATGTGCGCATGCTTTTAATATATAGATGACTTACTGCCCTCTGCTGGAATGATGCGAGTCCAGATATAAGTATCACATTGTTCAAGTGTTTTTAGCGAATATCTGTAGTTTCTCCACAAATATTAGTCCTATCAACTTTCCATTTTCACAGCGTTCATCCTTGACCTAAAATACATAAGCATACCAACGGCAAATGTCAGCTCTCCCCAGTTTGTCCGTGTTCCAAATTACATGCACGCACACAGTTATTTTTGTACACCCACAAATGGAGACGTGATGGAAGACCTCATACGCACTACCCTTTTCACTCATGGTAATGGCAACATGACAATTAACTAAACTGACTAAACCATTTGAAGTACAAAAAGACAGTAAATGAATAACACTAACACTGTTAAACTAACATGAACCACATGTTAAACCCCAAAACACTGAACTCCCATGGTACAGTGCAGCACAATATCCATTGTTCGCTGTTAGATAATATCACTAATTTCTCTAAAAATATAACTTTCCGTTTTCATGGCATTCATCCCTAACCAAAAAATACATAAGCAAACCAAATAGCAAATGTCAGCTCCCCCCGTTTCCCATGATTGAAACCATACGCACGCATGCGGAGGCCACTTGGCTATTATAATACAGACTATTATTATCAGTTTTATTATTTTTATGTTATTGTTACTTCTATTTTGTCATTTGATATTTAAATGGACCACAGTGGAAATAAGTGTTTCCCTTTCTTGTCATCCATGTATTTATAGCATATTTTACAATTACTTTAGTAAGTTCAACGTAAATACATAAATAAAATCACGCGCACATGCTTTTTAATATATACAGTCAGGAAAATAAGTATTTGAACACCCTGCGGTTTTGCAAGTTCTCCCACTTAGAAATCATGGAGGGGTCTGAGATTTTCATCTTAGGTGCATGTCCACTGTGAGACATAATCTAAAAAAAAAGAAAGAAAATCCGGAAATCACAGTGTATGAATTTTTTTTTTTTTTTTTTTGTAATTTATTTGTATGTTACACCTAGCAACCAGCAAGAATTCTCTGACCTGTTAATTTTTCTTTAAGAAGCCCTCTTATTCTGCACTCTTTACCTGTATTAATTGCACCTGTTTTAACTTGTTACCTGTATAAAACACCTGTTCACACACTCAGTCAATCACACTCCAACCTGTCCACCATAGCCAAGACCAAACAGCTGTCTAAGGACACCAGGGACAAAACTGTAGACCTGCACAAGGCTGGGATGGACTACAGGACAACAGGCAAGCAGTGTGGTAGAAGACAACAACTGTTATGATTATTTATTAGAAAGTAGAAGAAACACAAGATGACTGTCAATCTAGGATGATTCTGAGAAAGCTCAGAACTACACAGGACGATCTGGTCAGTGACCTGAAGAGAGCTGGGACCACAGTCACAAAGGTTACATTAGTAACATGATGCTGTCATGTTTTAAAATCCTGTAGAGCAGCAAGGTCCCCCTGCTCAAGCCAGCACATGTCCAGGCCTGTTTGAAGTTCACCAGTGACCATCTGGATGATCCAGAGGAGAGGAGAAGGTCATGTGGTCAGATGAGACCAAAATAGAGCTTTTTGGACTCCACTTACCATGTTTAAAGGATGAGTACAACCCCAAGAAAACCATCACAAACCGTGAAGCATGGGGGTGGAAACATCATACTCTGGGGGTGCTCTTCTGCAAAGGGGACAGGAGGACTGCACCGTATTGAAGGGAGGATGGATGGGGTCATGTATTGTGAAATTTTGGCAAACAACCTCTTTCCCTCAGTAAGAGCATTGAAGATGAGTCATGGCTGGGTCTTCCAGCATGACAGTGACCTCAAACACACAGCCAGGGCAACTAAGGAGGGGCTCTGTAAGAAGCATTTCAAGGTCCTGGAGTGGCCTGGCCAGAATGCCAGTGAATATTGGCGCCCAAATTGGCCTTACAGAATTAACTTTGGCATTTGAAGTGAGTTTGATATTCAGCCTGGTTTGCACTAAATGTAGCACATGCCATGGTGGATTCCAGAATGGCCCTGACAAGGTCAGCCACAGGACAATCATTTGGATAAAGGTCAGGGTCATAGGAGTTAAATGTCTAATTTCTGTAGTCTTTACTGTCTTCATGCCTATAGGCACTATTACCTAGTTAAAAAAAAGTTTGAGAGCCACTTTGAAGAACCCTGACCCTCTGCAGCTTGATTAATTGGGAGCTTGTCGGACCCTCAGACGTTTTGAACCAATTGATGTTTGGTACTTTTCTGTTTCTCTGACTGCAATTATGTTTACTTACTACACACAAGTTTGATCACCAACACAAGATTTTCTGATTTTTATCTTGATCCTTCTCTCCAGGTGTGGCAAATACCAGATTACACATTGAACCGCCCCCTGTCCGATCCCATTGTAGTTCTGGAGGGTCATTCCAAACGTGTTGGAATTGTCAGCTGGCATCCATCAGCACGCAACATACTACTCACAGCGGGTAACGCACACATGAACATACAGTGCATCCAGAAAGTATCTATAGCACTGTACTTTTTCCACATTTTTTACAGCCGTATTCCAAAATGAATTAATTTTTTTCCTCAAAATTCTACACACAACACCCATAATGATGTGAAAAAAGTGTTCAGTGCTCAGGTGCATCCTCTTTACACTGATCATCCTTGAGATTTTTACAGCTTAATTGGAGTCTACCTAAATTAAGTTGAATGGACATGATTTGGAAAGGCACATACCTGTCTACATATAAGGGTCCCACAGTTGAAGGTCCAAATGAGCACAGTGGCCTCCATCGTCTGTAAATGGAAGAAGTTCAGAACCACCAGGACTCTTCCTAGAGCTGGCTGCCCATCTAACCTGAGAGATCGGGGGGAAGGACCTTAGTCAAGGATGTGACCAAGAACCCGATGGTCACTCTGTCAGAGCTCCAGCATTCTTCTGTGGAGAGAGAACCTTCCAGAAGGAAAACCATCTCTGCAGCAATCCACCAATCAGGTCTTTATGGTAGAGTGGCCAGATGGAAGCCACTCCTTAGTAAAAGGCACATGGCAGCCCACCTGGAGTTTGCCACAAGGCACCTGAAGGACTCTCAGACCATGAGAAACAAAATTCTCTGGTCTGATGAGACAAAGATTGAACTCTTTGGCATAAATGCCAGGCATCATGTTTGGAGAAAACCAGGCACCATCCCTACAGTGAAGCATGGTGGTGGCAGCATTGTGCTGTGGGGATGTTTTTCTGCAGCAGGAACTAGGAGACTAGTCAGGATTGAGAGAAAGATGAATGCAGAAATGTACAGAGACATCCTGGATGAAAACTGCTCCAGAGTGCTCTTGACCTCAGACTGGGGCAGCAGTTCTTCTTGCAGCAGGAAAATGACCCTAAGCACACAGCCAAGATATCAAGGAGTGGATGTCCTTGAGTGGCCTAGTTAGAGCTCAGACCTGAATCTGAGTGAACATCTCTGGAGAGTTCTGAAAATGGCTGTGCACCGATGCTCCCCATCCAACCTGATGGAGCTTGAGAGGTTCTGCAAAGAGAAATGGACAAAACTGCCTAAAACAGATGCGCCAAGCTTGTGCCATCATATTCAGGAAGACTTGAGACTGTAATTGCTGATAAAGGTGCAGCAACAAAGTACGGAGCATAGGGTGTGAATACTTGTGTACATGTAAAATCACATGTACACAAGTATTGAGTTATTAGTTTGTTTATTATTTTATTATTATTATTTTAATAAATTTGCAAAAAAATAAAAAAAAAACTTTCATGTTGTCATTATGGGGTTTTGTGAGTATAATTTTGAGAGGGAAAACTTATTTTCTCCATTTTCGAATAAAGCTGTAACATAATAAAATGTGGAAGAAAAAAAACATGCTGTGAATACTTTACAGATGCACGGTATGTGATTTGTTGAGTTATTTGTAACCTCCTCCTTTTGTGCGAGTACATAAGCTCTGCTTTGACTGCATTCATGTTTATTGATCATGTCCACTCTCAGGCAGTGATAACCTGATAATCATCTGGAACGTGGGGACGGGCGAGCCCGTGCTCTCCATGGATGACCACCCAGACCTCATTTACAGCATCAGCTGGAACCGAAATGGCAGTTTGTTTTGCACCACCTGTAAGGACCGACGTCTGCGTGTATGTGACCCCCGTAGGAGGGAGGTGGTTGCGGTAAGTGACGAGGACATAGAGGGTGGACAAAATATTCAGCACACCTTCCACTAGAATGCTATCTGCTTTAAAAAAAAGAGAGAGAAAAATCAAATGCAGTAAATTTACCTTTGTTTTATAACTGTATTTAACATTCAAAGAAATGGCATTTCTACTAAAACATGTTTGTCTAAAATATCAATGACAATCAATAATCTATACAAAACACTTTTGTCTATTTTTCTGCTGATGTTAATGCAGACCAGATTTATCTGTGTAAGAGGAGTTGGACTGCCAAAATGTGGACCGGGGTTTGAGTCCAGGTTGGTGCTTCAGGCCACCAGTCTGTTTTGTTTTGACACTTCATTGCATTGTCCCAGTCCATCCAGCTAAATTGGTGCCCATCTTGTCTGGGGAAGTAGCCTGTGATGCCTTGATGTCCCCTTCAGGTGGAGTCATAGACTCATCCAGTTCACGTTGCAGAGTCAGAGGACGACCACCAGATTGCTGAACCTCATGGCCTGTATAGGTCTTCTACTGATGTTTGACTTTCAAGGAGACAACTTGTAAAGCAGTAACACATGTGCTCATTTATCCAGAATCTGCAGTAGATCTATTTAACCTGCTCCAACCTACTGAGCAAGTTTCAAAAAGTTAATTTGGTAGTGGTGGGTGCGTGTGTGTGGCATGTCTTTTTTTTTTTTCTCTCTCCTCACCTATGATTTAACAGGGCATGCATAGGATTAATAGTCATTCAATCAATCAATCAATCAATTTTTTTTTTATATAGCGCCAAATCACAACAAACAGTTGCCCCAAGGCGCTTTATATTGTAAGGCAAGGCCATACAATAATTACGTAAAAACCCCAATGGTCAAAACGACCCCCTGTGAGCAAGCACTTGGCGACAGTGGGAAGGAAAAACTCCCTTTTAACAGGACTCAGTGAGTCGTTTAGTGAGCAAGCAATTCTGGAAACTTCTATAAGGAACTCTATAAAATCTGTTGCATATCCAGCCCTCAAATTTTTTAATTTTGATGGATCCAGGTGAGGACCAGTGAGCTTCTTATTTTGGGTCATGTTGGCCTCTCTTTACATGCTAAATGATTGTAACATAAATTTAAAAAATGGCCTACACTCAGCCTGGTTGATGTGCAGATGTCTGTGTTGAAGAGGACGTGCAGCCCTCAGCTGGAAACGTTTTCATAAACTGTCATCTGTTCTATTCACCACAGGAGTTAGCCTCATTTGTGCTGCTCAGTGTTTATATTCCACCTCAGGTGTGCGTAACGGAGGAGGCGCAGGAGCAGCTCAATGACCAGATCACAGATCAATCAATCAATTTCAATCAATTTTATTTATATAGCGCCAAATCACAACAAACAGTTGCCCCAAGGCGCTTTATATTGTAAGGCAAGGCCATACAATAATTACGTAAAAACCCCAATGGTCAAAACGACCCCCTGTGAGCAAGCACTTGGCGACAGTGGGAAGGAAAAACTCCCTTTTAACAGGAAGAAACCTCCAGCAGAACCAGGCTCAGGGAGGGGCAGTCTTCTGCTGGGACTGGTTGGGGCTGAGGGCGAGAACCAGGAAAAAGACATGCTGTGGAGGGAGCAGAGATCAATCACTAATGATTAAATGCAGAGTGGTGCATACAGAGCAAAAAGAGAAAGAAACACTCAGTGCATTATGGGAACCCCCAGCAGTCTAAGTCTATAGCAGCATAACTAAGGGATGGTTCAGGGTCACCTGATCCAGCCCTAACTATATGCTTTAGCAAAAAGGAAAGTTTTAAGCCTAATCTTAAAAGTAGAGAGGGTGTCTGTCTCCCTGATCCGAATTGGGAGCTGGTTCCACAGGAGAGGAGCCTGAAAGCTGAAGGCTCTGCCTCCCATTCTACTCTTACAAACCCTAGGAACTACAAATAAGCCTGCAGTCTGAGAGCGAAGCGCTCTATTGGGGTGATATGGTACTATGAGGTCCCTAAGATAAGATGGGACCTGATTATTCAAAACCTTATAAGTAAGAAGAAGAATTTTAAATTCTATTCTAGAATTAACAGGAAGCCAATGAAGAGAGGCCAATATGGGTGAGATATGCTCTTCCTTCTAGTCCCCGTCAGTACTCTAGCTGCAGCATTTTGAATTAACTGAAGGCTTTTCAGGGAACTTTTAGGACAACCTGATAATAATGAATTACAATAGTCCAGCCTAGAGGAAATAAATGCATGAATTAGTTTTCATCATCACTCTGAGACAAGACCTTTCTAATTTTAGAGATATTGCGTAAATGCAAAAAAGCAGTCTTACATATTTGTTTAATATGCGCTTTGAATGACATATCCTGATCAAAAATGACTCCAAGATTTCTCACAGTATTACTAGAGGTCAGAGTAATGCCATCCAGAGTAAGGATCTGGTTAGACACCATGTTTCTAAGTTTTGTGGGGCCAAGTACAATAACTTCAGTTTTATCTGAGTTTAAAAGCAGGAAATTAGAGGTCATCCATGTCCTTATGTCTGTAAGACAATCCTGCAGTTTAGCTAATTGGTGTGTGTCCTCTGGCTTCATGGATAGATAAAGCTGGGTATCATCTGCGTAACAATGAAAATTTAAGCAATGCCGTCTAATAATACTGCCTAAGGGAAGCATGTATAAAGTGAATAAAATTGGTCCTAGCACAGAACCTTGTGGAACTCCATAATTAACCTTAGTCTGTGAAGAAGATTCCCCATTTACATGAACAAATTGTAATCTATTAGATAAATATGATTCAAACCACCGCAGCGCAGTGCCTTTAATACCTATGGCATGCTCTAATCTCTGTAATAAAAGTTTATGGTCAACAGTATCAAAAGCAGCACTGAGGTCTAACAGAACAAGCACAGAGATGAGTCCACTGTCTGAGGCCATAAGATGATCATTTGTAACCTTCACTAATGCTGTTTCTGTACTATGATGATTCTAAAACCTGACTGAAACTCTTCAAATAGGCCATTCCTCTGCAGATGATCAGTTAGCTGTTTTACAACTACCCTTTCAAGAATTTTTGAGAGAAAAGGAAGGTTGGAGATTGGCCTATAATTAGCTAAGATAGCTGGGTCAAGTGATGGCTTTTTAAGTAATGGTTTAATTACTGCCACCTTAAAAGCTTGTGGTACATAGCCAACTAATAAAGATAGATTGATCATATTTAAGATCGAAGCATTAAATAATGGTAGGGCTTCCTTGAGCAGCCTGGTAGGAATGGGGTCTAATAGACATGTTGATGGTTTGGATGAAGTAACTAATGAAAATAACTCAGACAGAACAATCTGAGAGAGAGAGTCTAACCAAATACTGGCATCACTGAAAGCAGCCAAAGATAACGATACGTCTTTGGGATGGTTATGAGTAATTTTTTCTCTAATAGTTAAAATTTTATTAGCAAAGAAAGTCCTGAAGTCATTACTAGTTAAAGTTAAAGGAATACTCGGCTCAATAGAGTTCTGACTCTTTGTCAGCCTGGCTACAGTGCTGAAAAGAAACCTGGGGTTGTTCTTATTTTCTTCAATTAGTGATGAGTGGTAAGATGTCCTAGCTTTACGGAGGGCTTTTTTATAGAGCAACAGACTCTTTTTCCAGGCTAAGTGAAGATCTTCTAAATTAGTGAGATGCCATTTCCTCTCCAACTTACGGGTTATCTGCTTTAAGCTGCGAGTTTGTGAGTTATACCTCGGAGTCAGGCACTTCTGATTTAAAGCTCTCTTTTTCAGAGGAGCTACAGCATCCAAAGTTGTCTTCTTGAGGATGTAAAACTATTGACGAGATACTCTATCTCACTTACAGAGTTTAGGTAGCTACTCTGCACTGTGTTGGTATATGGCATTAGAGAACATAAAGAAGGAATCATATCCTTAAACCTAGTTACAGCGCTTTCTGAAAGACTTCTAGTGTAATGAAACTTATTCCCCACTGCTGGGTAGTCCATCAGAGTAAATGTAAATGTTATTAAGAAATGATCAGACAGAAGGGAGTTTTCAGGGAATACTGTTAAGTCTTCAATTTCCATACCATAAGTCAGAACAAGATCTAAGATATGATTAAAGTGGTGGGTGGACTCATTTACATTTTGAGCAAAGCCAATTGAGTCTAATAATAGATTAAATGCAGTGTTGAGGCTGTCATTCTCAGCATCTGTGTGGATGTTAAAATTGCCCACTATAATTATCTGAGCTAAGCACTAAGTCAGACAAAAGTTCTGAAAATTCACAGAGAAACTCACAGTAATGACCAGGTGGACGATAGATAACAAATAAAACTGGTTTTTTGGGACTTCCAATTTGGATGGACAAGACTAAGAGTCAAGCTTTCAAATGAATTAAAGCTCTGTCTGGGTTTTTGATAATTAATAAGCTGGAATGGAAGATTGCTGCTAATCCTCCGCCTCGGCCCGTGCTACGAGCATTCTGGCAGTTAGTGTGACTAGGGGGTGTTGACTCATTTAAACTAACATATTCATCCTGCTGTAAGGCAGAATAAATCAATATGTTGATCAATTATTATATCATTTACTAACAGGGACTTAGAAGAGAGAGAGACCTAATGTTTAATAGACCACATTTAACTGTTTTAGTCTGTGGTGCAGTTGAAGGTGTTATATTATTTTTTCTTTTTGAATTTTTATGCTTAAATAGATTTTTGCTGGTTATTGGTAGTCTGGGAGCAGGCCCCGTCTCTACGGGGATGGGGTAATGAGGGGATGGCAGGGGGAGAGAAGCTGCAGAGAGGTGTGTAAGACTACAACTCTGCTTCCTGGTCCCAACCCTGGATAGTCACGGATGTGGAGAAGAGGTATCCAGACTCCCTGCTTATCATTCTGGGGGATTTTAACAGAGCAAATCTCAGCCATGAACTCTGCAAATACAGACAGCACATCACATGTCCCACCAGGGACGCAAACATTCTTGATCACTGCTACACCACAATAAAGGACGGCTATTGGTCTATTCCCTGTGCAGCTTTGGAACTCTCTGATCACTGTCTGATCCACCTCATTCCCACCTAAAGGCAGAAATTAAAATCTGCAAACCCTGTAGCGAAGACTGTAAAGATGTGAACCGGTGAGTCGAGGCAGTAGCTACAGGCCTGTTTTGACTGCACAGACTGGAGTGTCTTTGAAGCTGCATCCACAGACATTCATGGACTTTGTGACACTGTGATATCTTACATCAGTTTTTGTGAGGATCTGTGTGTGCAGACCAAATCTTTCTGCACATACAGCAACAACAAACTTGGTTTACTGGGAATGTGAGGCAGCTCCGCCAGGCCAAAGAGGAGGCCTACAGAGGCGGCAACAAGCTCCTGTACAAGAAGGCCAGAAACATGCTGACAAAGGAGATCAGAGTAGCAAAGAGGAGCTACTCTGATGGTCTGAAAAACAATTCTCAGCCAATGACCCTGCAGCAGTGTGGAGACATCTTCAACATGCCACAAACTACTGGAGACCAACCTCCCAACCTGTGGAGAACCCCCGACTGACTGACTGGCTGAGGAGTTGAATCTGTTTTACGCAGATTTGACCTGATGGTGTTGCTCCCTCATGTCTGAGTGCCTGTGCTGATCAGCTGGCCCCCCATCTGGATTTTCAACAGATCTCTGGAGCTGTGTGAGGTCCTCTTTTGCTTCACACGCTCCACTATTATCCCAGTCTCAAAGAAACCCTCCATAACAGGGCTAAATGACTACAGGCCCATCGCCCTGACATCTGTAGTCATGAAGTCTTTTGAACAGCTGGTGTTGAGCCACCTAAAGGACATCACAGGATCCCTGCTGGACCCCTTGCAATTTGCCTACTGGGCAAATGGGTCAGATGAGGATGCAGTCAACATGGGACTGCATTACATCCTGCAGCACATGGACTCGGCAGAGATGTATGTGAGGATCCTGTTTGTGGACTTCAGCTCGGCGTTCAGCACCATCATTCCTGACATTCTCCACCAAAAACTCTCCAACTTCAGCTCCCACCTGTCAGTGGATCTCCAACTTCCTGATGGTAAAGACAGCAGGTGAGGCTGGGGAGCATAACATCCAGCACATGGACCATCAGCACTGGCGCCTCTCAGGGGTGTGTGCTCTAACCACTGCTGTTCTCAGTCTATATGAATGACTGCACCTCAGGGAACTCCTTTGTTAAACTCCTGAAGTTTACGGACAATACCACCATCAATGGATTCATCCAGTATGGTGATGAGGCTGCATACAGATAGGAGGTGGAACAGTTGGTCCTCTGGTGTGGTCAGAACAACCTGGAGCTGAACCCGCTCAAGACTGTGAAGATGATGGTGGACTAATGGAGAAAGTGGACACTTTCTAGTTGCTGGGATTCACCATCTTCCGGGATCTGAAGTGGACCTCCCACATAGACGTCTTCAGGAAAAAGGGACAGCAGATGATGTACTTCCTCAGACAGCTCAGGAAGTTCAACCTGCCCCAGGAACTGCTCATCATCTTCTACATATCCATCATCCAGTCTGTCCTGTGCATCTTCATCTCTGTTTTGGTTCCTTCTGCCTCCAAACATGATGGGCTCAGATTTCAATGAACTGTCTGCAGAAAAAAATCATCGGAACCAGCCTGCCCTCCATCCAGGACTTATACTCTCTCGTTCCAGGTCAGAGCTGCGTCAGTCACAGTCAGTCAGAGCTGCGTGTCGTCAGAGCGAGCTGCAAAAAGTTTGTACCTGAGTTTTCAGAGGTGGTGTTTTGTGTTGCCATCTGCCACGCCGGTGTTTGCCAACCCGGACAGTGGGAATACCACCTCAACCGGCAACTTAGCCCCGCGACTGGACAGCAACAACGTCCGAGGCTCAACGTGGTGAATTCACTGAGGCCGCGCGCTGCGTCATTAGAGCCGCGCGTCACGAGTGCCGCTTCCCCGAGGCTCGTGCAGCCACCGCGGATCCATCAGCGCGGAAACACCGAGGGCCGCGCGGCACCAGCGCAGTGCAGATCCATCCCGGTGACAAACAACGCAGGCTGTTAACATCGGCGATCGACAAGCTGCTCATAAGCCGACCATGGGGGCCTAAGAAGGTTCTGACAGCGGAGGAAGGTGACGATATTAAAAATCTCTGGACTTTCTATCAGAGGAGATTTCTGTTGTGAAGCAGCAACAGAAATCAATCATGGATCTGGTGGAGGAGGTGAAGGCATTACGGCTCCAGATGCCGAGAAAGACCGGCATCTGGTGCAGCTGGAAAATAGAGTGGCTGAATTGGAGCAGTACACCAGAATTAACGACGTCATCATCACAGGTCTTCACTATCAAACCACGGCCTACCACGGGCGGTAACAGGATGAGAGCGGAGGGGACCCAGTGAACAGGAGGTCAGCTCTGTGGAAAAACAGGTTGCTGATTTCCCTCCTATCTAAAGGTATAGAAATGGATTTAAATAACATTGAAGCGTGCCACCCCTCTGCCCCGGAGAAATGACGGTGATAAACGAACCATCATCATGAGATTCATCAACAGAAAACACAAAACAGCACTGTTAAAACAAGGAAGAAAACTGAAAGGGACAAACGTATTCATCAATGAACATCTCACCAAACAGGAATGCCGACAATCGCCAGGAAGCCACGCTTCTTGAAGAAACAGGGAAAAATCCAGCACACATGGACTTCAACTGTAAAATATTCATCAAACTGAACGGATCACCAGAACAAGCAAAGTCATGGCAATAAGGAACATCGAGGAGCTGGACAAATATGAACAATAGTGTTTCTTAAAGCGAGGATCTGGACAAATATGACCAATAAGGTATGAGGACACAAACACATCACAACACCATGACACAGACCAGAGGAACCTATTCATCTACTACCTATTCATCTACATCTGGAGACAAGAAGGATATAACTCAAAGGATTGCTGATCATGGAAAAGTAGAACTGAGAACATTTAAATACACAGACCACAATGTACTGGACTTGGAGCACGATATAGACCCAGACAATAATTTCTTCTCAAATATCAATGACAGTTGTTGCTATTATACAGATGAACAGTTTAATCGGATCATTAGAACGGATAACAAATTATCAATAATCCATTCAACAGCAGAAGTCTATAGGCAACTTTAACAACATTAAAGAATATTTAAGGTCAGTTTAAAAAAATATTTAACATAATTGCTATATCAGAAACATGGATCAATGAAGATAAAGGAATGGATTTGAACTGGATGGATATGAATTTAATTGTGTAATAGAAAAAATAAGAGTGAGGAGGAGTGGCTGTGTATGTGGATAAGAACATGGATTATAAAATAGTAGACAATATGACAACTGTGATTGATAACTTATTAGAATGTATACTATTGAAATATGTGAAGAAAAAAGCAAAAATGTATTAGTCAGCTGTATATATAGAGCACCAGGATCTAGTATTGAAACATTCACTGACTGTATGGGAAAAATGTTCTCAAAAACTAATCAAAAAACTGTGTTCATTGTGGTGACTTAAATATTGATCTGCTCAATCCAAATAAGCATAAAATAACAGATGAATTTATCAGTATAATGTACAGTATGAGTTTTAATCCAAAAATCACCAGGCCAAGCAGAATTACATCCCATAGTGCCTACCTTAATTGATAATATATTCAGCAATGATATTGAGAATAACACTTGAGTGGATTATTAATCAATGACATTAGTGATCATCTACCAGTTTTCATCGTTTATATAGAAACCATCGGCGGAATCAGCCAGAGGAGAAAATAAAATACAGGCGAGTGCGGACAGAGGAAAACATGAACACACTAAAGAAGGATTTACAGGAGCAAAACTGGGAAAAGGTATACAGTGAAAGTGATGTTGATAGGCATATGAAACTTTTTTACAAATATTTACATCATTATATGATAAAAATTGTCCAATTAAACAAGACTACAGAAAACAAAAAATCCAAGCTCGACCATGGATGACGAAAGGGTTACGAAATGCATGTAATAAGAAAAATACACTGTATAGAGAATTCATAAAACTAAAGACTAAAGAGGCAGAAAATAGATATAAGAAATACAAAAAATAGATTAACTAATATTATACGGGTATGTAGGAAGGAATATTATAGTAACATATTATATAATAACAAAAACAATATTAAAGGAATATGGGATATATTAAATAGCATTATCAAAATGGTATAAAAAACAGAGTTACCCTCAGTATTTCATTGATAATAATGTCAAGAAGGAAAATAAGGATGAGGTAGTCAACGGTTTTAATAATTTTTTTGTAAATATTGGACCAAGCTTGGCAGAAAAAATTCCTGATTCCCAATCTGAGGATTGGGATAATAATCTTATAGAAAGAAATCCCTGTTCAATGTTCCTCACAGCAGTGGATGGAAATGAAATTATAGACATCGTGAATAATTGTAAATATAAAACATCTACCGATTTAAATGAAATTGATATGGTGGTGGTAAAACAGGTCATTGAATGGATTGTAGAACCATTAACATACATCTGTAACTTATCATTTCAAACCGGTAAATTTCCCAATCAAATGAAAATAGCTAAGGTTGTGCCGCTGTATAAGACTGGGGAGAGACACCACTTCACAAATTATAGACCTGTTTCTTTGCTTCCACAATTTTCCAAATTATTAGAAAAGTTATTCAATAATAGATTAGCACATTCATAAATAAACATAAATTACTTACTGATAGTCAATATGGATTCAGAGCACATAGTTCAACATCACTTGCATTAATAGAATCAGTTGAGGAGATTACAAACGCCATAGACCACAAATTACATTCAGTTGGAATATTATAGGACCTTAAAAAGGCTTTTGATACAATTAATCATGACATATTAATCAATAAACTTGAACAGTATGGGATTAGGGGGTTGGTGTTGCACTGGGTGAGAAGCTACTTAAGTAACAGAAAACAGTTTGTGAGTTGGGGGAATATACATCATCATGCTTGGACAATGCTTGTGGCGTCCCACAGGGGTCAGTATTGGGTCCAAAACTGTTTCTAATTTATATAAATGATATTGTCAATGTTTCCAAAATATTAAAATTAGTATTATTTGCAGATGACACAAGCATTTTTTGTTCAGGGGGGGATTTGCAGGAGTTACTGAGGAGGATCAGTATAGAAATGGGAAAATTGAAAATATGTTTTGACAGAAACAAATTATCATTAAACTTAAGTAAAACAAAATACATGTTATTTGGCTATTGTAATACAGACATACAGGTTCAGTTACAAGTCGAGGGGGTAGATATTGAAAGGGTACATGAAAATAAGTTTCTGGGGGTGATAATAGATGATAAGATAAACTGGAAGACTCATAGAAAACATATACAAAGTAAACTGTCAAGAAGCATTTCAGTTCTAAACAAAGCGAAACATATTCTGGACACAACTCACTCCGCATTCTTTACTGCTCACTGGTTTTACCATATTACAGTACTGTGCAGAGGTATGGGGTAATACTTATAAGGTACAACACAATCACTATCAGTAATGCAGAAAAGAGCTATAAGAATTATTCATAATACTGGCTATAGAGATCATACAAATCCACTATTTTTAACAATCCAAATTCTTAAATTCACAGACTTGGTTCATTTTCAAACAGTACAAATTGTGTATAAGCAATAAACAATTTACTTATCCAGCAAATATTAAAAATATGTTTTTAACAGATCAGGGGATTACAGTCTGAGGGGGAAATTTAATTTAAAGCATCAGTGGCACGAACAACATTAAAAGGTTCTGTATTTCGTCTGTGGGGTGAGGATGTGGAACAGATTGGGGAGTGGGGCTCAAGCAATGTCCAAGCATGAACCAGTTCAAACAGCGGTACAAAAATAGGTTTTTTTCTGGGTATAGGGAGGAGGAAGGGTAATGAGGGTTAGGGTGTTTTTGTTTTTTTGCCTTCGTCTTGTAAATATATAGTATTTTGTATGTAAGTAGGGTATGTGAAGGTGTATTTTATGTTTGTTGTATATATGTGTAATATGTAGTATGTAGTATTTGATATGTGTATGTATAGTATGATGTGTGTATATGTATATATATATGTATATATAATATATTGATATCGATTTAGGTGTGTAGGAATCTATGTGTATATGTGGCAAAGGGTATTAACTGGTTGTGGGGGAAAGAAGGGTAGGGATAAATACGTTGATGCTTCACCCTACCCCTTTTCGGACATGTTGGGTACACAGTAGGAAACTTTTTTGTTGTTGTCTTTACTGATCTATCTTGTAATTGTTGTTGTATCAAATGTTCGAAATAAACAGTTTTCATTCATTCATTCATTCATTCATACCGGTCCAGGACCAGGAAGTGAGCTGGTAACATCTCTGCAGACCCCTCACACCCTGGACACACATTGTTTAAACTCCTCCCCTCCGGTCGAAGTTACAGAGCTCTGTACATCAAAACAACCAGACACAGGAACAGTTGTTCATCACACTGATAAACGACTAACCTGCCAAAAACTCAGTCATATACCTCAGTGTGGGACTTCAGTCTTTGTCCTTTGCACACATTTTTTACTGCACATTTTATTGCACATTTTTTTCTGTTGTGATTTTATTGTGAATTATTTCGTGTTAGCGTATATTTATACATGCTTGTACAGAGTACAGTTCAAACTGGAGTCGAATTCCTTGTATTCTTTGAGAATACTTGGCAAATAAAGGCCATTCTGATTCACTGAGTCCATGGTGATTAAACACTGACATATAGTGGTGACTCTGTAACACTAATCTGTGTTACAGCGGCCACTGTAGGCTGCTGTCGCTTGTTAAGTAACAAACATAAAGCACGCATGGATTTGAAAGTAAAATTGTTAAATTTTGGTGAGGTGATGGTCTAGTGATTAAGGCGTTGGGCTTGAGACCAGAGGATCCTCTGTTCAATCCCAACCTGACCGGAAAACCACTAAAGGCCCTTGGGCAAGGTCCTTAATCCCCTAGTTGCTCCCATTGTGTAGTGAGTGCCTTGTATGGCAGCACCCTGACATTGCGGTGAATGTGAGGCATTATTGTAAAGCGGTTTGAGCATCTGATGCAGATGGAAAAGCGCTATATACAGTAGTGTTCAGAATAATAGTAGTGGTATGTGACTAAAGATTAATCCAGGTTGTGAGTATATTTCTTGTTACATGGGAAACAAGGTACCAGTAGATTCAGTAGATTCTCACAAATCCAACAAGACCAAGCATTCATGATACGCACACTCTTAAGGCTATGAAATTGGGCTATTAGTAAAAAAAAAAGTAGAAAAGGGGGTGTTCACAATGATGGTAGCATTTGCTGTTGACGCTACAAACTCAAAACTATTATGTTCAAACTGCTTTTTTACCAATCCTGTGAATCACTAAACTAGTATTTAGTTGTATAACCAGTTTTTCATGATTTCTTCACATCTGCGAGGCATTAATTTTGTTGGTTTGGAACCAAGATCTTGCTCGGTTACTAGTGTGCTTGGGGTCATTGTCTTGTTGAAACACCCATTTCAAGGGCATGTCCTCCTCAGCATAAGGCAACATGACCTCTTCAAGTATTTTGACATATCCAAACTGATCCATGATACCTGGTATGCGATATATAGGCCCAACACCATAGTAGGAGAAACATACCCATATCATGATGCTTGCACCACCATGCTTCACTGTCTTCACTGTGAACTGTGGCTTGAATTCAGAGTTTGGGGGTCGTCTCACAAACTGTCTGTGGCCCTTGAACCCAAAAAGAAAAATTTTACTCTCATCAGTCCACAAAATATTCCTCCATTTCTCTTTAGGCCAGTTGATGTTCTTTGGCAAATTGTAACGTCTTCTGCACGTCTTTTATTTACAGAGGGACTTTGCAGGGGATTCTTGCACATAAATTAGCTTCACACAGGCGTCTTCTAACTGTCACAGGACTTACAGGTAACTCCAGACTGTCTTTGATCATCCTGGAGCTGATTCAATGGGTGAGTCTTTGCCATTCTGGTTATTCTTCTATCCATTTTGATGGTTGTTTTGTGAACACCCCCTTTTCTACTTTTTGTAATAGCCCAGTTTCATAGCCTTAAAAGTGTGCATATCATGAATGCTTGGTCTTGTTGGATTTGTGAGAATCTACTGAATCTACTGGTACCTTGTTTCCCATGTAACAATAATCATTTTTAGTCACATAGTACTACTATTATTCTGAACACTACTGTAAATGCAGTCCATTTACCATTTAAATTTTTTCGCCAAACTGATGATTGATTAATGAAATGTTTCTGGTCCTGGTGCTTCCTGTCTTACTGCATAGGTGTGAGACTTTGTTGCTTACCAGTTGTCCTAAGGTGTGACTAGATGTCCTTGGTAAAAGGTCTATTTGGAGGATGCTTGGGTACCACTGAGTGACGTTTGTGCCAATTAAATAGTTACTTATACAGACTCAGGTTGAGGCGTGCTGCTTCCATTGTAGTGCAGCAAATAACTGAAACAATACTTCACATAGTGATACAAGCACCAAATCCAGTACAAATTCTCCTTAGACATTGCTCTTTTGAAAACCGACGGGCCACTTGAATTTTCAATAGGCCACCACGTAGGGGTCAATCGAATTACATTTCTCCATTTTTTTCCTTCGCTTTATTTGAAGTCGGGTCGTGGGGGCAACAGCTCATGCAAAGCCGCCCAGACCTCCCGATCCACACACACCTCCCCCAGCTCCTCCGGGGAAACCCCAAGGCATTCCAAGCCAGCTGAGAGACTAGTCCCTCCAGCGTGTCCTGGGTCTTCCCTGGGCCTCCTCCAATGGGACGTGCCCGGAACACCTCTCCAGCGAGGCGTCCAGGGGGCATCCGGACGCCTCGCTGGAGAGGTGTTCCGGACAGCTAAAGATTCCAAAAGGGTATAGTTTGGGACTATCTATGACTGAATGAATGTTATGGGGTAAAAAACTTAAAAATGGTGACAAGGTCAGTTTCAGTTTGTACAGGGGTCAAAAGTTAAAGTTGCTCCAACTTTTAGTAAAAAAATGGTGCAAATTGTTGATTGAGCTACTTGGATTAATAATGGAATAGTTTGGCTGTGTTGAATGCTTGATCATTTAAAGTAAAGGTCAAATATAGTTGACGTCCATTGAATGCTATGACATGGACATATGTTATCCAGTAACATGAAACTAGCATGATACATGGTGCAAACTATTCCTTTTTGAAACCCTATTAACTCAGCCAATAATTTGCATCACTTTTGAACAAATTGGAGCAACTCTAACTTTTGACCCCTGTAACTGAAGCTGAACTTTGTCACCATTCTTGTTGTTTATACCCCATAACTCTATAGAATTCAGTCATAGATTGTCTAACTATACCTTTTTTGGAATCTTTACAATCAGACAAATAATGTAGTATAATTTTCAATATCAAATCAATTTTATTTATATAGCGCAAATCACAACAAACAGTTGCCCCAGGCGCTTTATATTGTAAGGCAAAGCCATACATAATTACGAAAAAAAACCCCAACGGTCAAAACGCCCCCTGTGAGCAAGCACTTGCAACAGTGGGAAGGAAAAACCCTTTTAACAGGAAGAAAACCTCCAGCAGACCCAGCTCAGGGAGGGGGCAGGTCTTCTGCAGGGACTGGTTGGGGCTGAGGGAGAGAACCAGGAAAAAGAGAAAGAAACACTCAGTGCATCATGGGAACCCCCCAGCAGTCTAAGTCTATAGCAGCATAACTAAGGATGGTTCAGGGTCACCTGATCCAGCCCTAACTATAGCTTTAGCAAAAAGGAAAGTTTTAAGCCTAATCTTAAAAGTAGAGAGGGTGTCTGTCTCCCTGATCCGAATTGGGAGCTGGTTCCAGAGGAGAGGAGCCTGAAAGCTGAAGGCTCTGCCTCCATTCTACTCTTACAAACCCTAGGAACTACAAGTAAGCCTGCAGTCTGAGAGCGAAGTGCTTCTATTGGGGTGATATGGTACTATGAGGTCCCTAAGATAAGATGGGACCTGATTATTCAAAACCTTATAAGTAAGAAGAAGAATTTTAAATTCTATTCTAGAATTAACAGGAAGCCAGTGACGAGAGGCCAATATGGGTGAGATATGCTCTCTCCTTCTAGTCCCCGTCAGTACTCTAGCTGCAGCATTTTGAATTAACTGAAGGCTTTTCAGGGAACTTTTAGGACAACCTGATAATAATGAATTACAATAGTTCAGCCTAGAGGAAATAAATGCATGAATTAGTTTTTCAGCATCACTCTGAGACAAGACCTTTCTAATTTTAGAGATATTGTGCAAATGCAAAAAAGCAGTTCTACATATTTGTTTAATATGCGCATTGAATGACATATCCTGATCAAAAATGACTCCAAGATTTCTCACAGTATTACTAGAGGTTAGGGTAATGCCATCCAGAGTAAGGATCTGGTTAGACACCATGTTTCTAAGATTTGTGGGGCCAAGTGCAATACTTCAGTTTTATCTGAGTTTAAAAGCAGGAAATTAGAGTCATCCATGTCTTTATGTCTGTAAGACAATCCTGCAGTTTAGCTAATTGGTGTGTGTGAATAAGTGAATAAATTGGTCCTAGCACAGAACCTTGTGGAATTCCATAATTAACCTTAGTCTGTGAAGAAGATTCCCCATTTACATGAACAAATTCTAATCTATTAGATAAATATGATTCAAACCACCGCAGTGCCTTTAATACCTATGGCATGCTCTAATCTCTGTAATAAAATTTTATGGTCAACAGTATCAAAAGCTGCAGGTGATGGCTTTTTAAGTAATGGTTTAATTACTGCCACCTTAAAAGCCTGTGGTACATAGCCAATATGACTGGAGCATTTTATATTTTGACCCCACGTAATTCTTTAATTGACCCCTACGTGGCCGCCTATTGAAAATTCAAGTGACCTGTCGGTTTTTAAAAGAGTAATATCTAAGGTGTACTTTTACCAAATTTGGTGCTTGCATCACCATTTGAAGGATTCCCCTGTAAATATTCTATCTGCTGCACTATTGCGAGGGAATATCAGCTACAACATTTTGGCCCTGTGGTGTGTTTCTCTGGGCATGATCCAGCACATAGCCTCCTCAGTGCTATGGACACAAGTAGCTGAAAAAGGCCAAGGGGATGCCCACCTTTCACCTGGCTGCAACAGATAGATTGCTACATTTGAGGATTAGGGATGGACCAAAGACCTGCATAGGTGGTTGACATTGCTAACCTAGGGTGGTTCTGTGGTGTGGTGAGGCAATGCACTGCTGCATGCTCCTAGACCTGATCTATAACCAATGGGGAGTGATTTTGCACCCCTCTTTTATATGATTTTGTTAATCCCAGTGTACAATCTGTTGATTGCTTACCCATGGTGAACATGGGCACTATGCTGGTGCTTTTCCAGATTTGTAAGTGAACCTCAACAAATCAACAGTTTTCTTAAATAAAATAACACTACAAACAGCTGAAAAGGCTGAGCAGGAGAACATGAAAAAGAAAACCCACAGCAGCATTAAATACCTTCTTGCCTTTAAATTTTCTTGTCTACACCATCTCTGTCAACCAATAGGAACGTCTAGCTCCACATGAAGGGATCCGGCCAATGAGAGCCATGTTCACCAGAGATGGAAACATCTTCACCACAGGATTTACCAGGATGAGCCAACGGGAGCTCGGCCTCTGGGACCCGGTAAAAACACAGCATAGGCCTGATTATTATCTACTGTTATCATTCAAAACAAGTGCGTTCTTCATGTTTTTTGTTTTTTTTTTCAATGATGCTGTCCACAGACAAACTTTGAGGAGCCAATTGCACTGTTGGAGTTGGACACAAGTAATGGAGTGTTGTTACCATATTATGATGCAGATGCAACATGGTCTACCTCTGTGGGAAGGTACAAAGTTGTTGACTGTGTTTTACATTTAAAATTGTGTGCACATGGAGAACCAGATGTTTTGAATGTGTTTCTGTTGACTTATTCTGAGAAAACATTTCTTTTGCTTCGTTCATGCATTTGTGTGTGTGTAGGGGGACAGCAGTATCCGTTACTTTGAGATCACAGACGAGCCGCCATACGTCCACTACCTGAACACCTACAGCAGTAAGGAGCCTCAGAGGGGTATGGGCTTTATGCCCAAGAGAGGTGTGGACGTTACAAAGTGTGAGATTGCCAGGTAGGATGTGGTGGTGTTAGAAAATGGGGGTGTGACCCGAGGGCCACTTGTTTAATACCCTGACGAAATCGAGTGTCTGCCTCACCCTTGACGGACTTGAGCACTGTTGAATCTAATTTAAGCACCCCATCACATAATTAATTTTTGATGACTCCTTAGCAAGTCCAAGTAGTTGTAATTTAAGATTTGGTTGGTTCTTATATACTCGACCTTTGTCAACACTTCAATATTAGCACACAACTTACTGGTTTTCACTTTGTTCACAAATGGAAAAGTGTGCCAATAGAGGAACACTCAACACATTTCAGTTCCCCATTATTGTTTGTGTTCATTGACTGATACGCCAACAGGATGTTTGCTGAATGTAGTTTTTAACCTCTCAATTGACAGCCGAAAAGGTATTATCTTGTTGTAGGTCCTCCTGTCCCTCTGTGTGTCTGTCCATGGGATGGTTTAAACACATTATCTCTTGAATGTGCTAAGACATGGTCATTAAGCTGATGTCAGTGATGCATGGTGGGATTAACCAGCAACCTACTGATCAGTCGCATTGACATTTTCTGGGGAAATAAATCTGTCAACTTGGTCAGTAACTACATAAACACAGTATCTTTGAACAAGCTATGAGATGTTAACTGTAGTAATGTCAGTGATGCATGCTGAGGTGGAGAAAAAGCATATTGAAGATTGTATATATTGGCCTACAACCCCAAATCAGAAAACGTTGTAACTGTATGGTGCAAATGCAAATTACAGCAACAACTTCAGCAATGATTCTTTCCTTTTTCTTTGACTGCTATTTCATTGCAGACAGGATGAACTGAAGATTTCATGTTTTGTGTGGTCAACTCTTTCATTTAATATATAGTACATCTGGAAAGTTATCATTCAAGATGACTTGAGGCTGTAATTGCTGTCAAAGGTGCATGAACAAAGTATTGAGCAAAGGGTGTGAATACTTATGGACATGTGATTTCTTCTTTTTTTATTTTTAATAATTTAGCAAACATTTATAAAACCTCTTTCATTTTGTCATTATGGGCTGTTGTGAGTAGAATTTTGAGGGGAAAGAATGAATTTACTCCATTTTGCAATAAGGCTGTAACATAAAATATGGAAAAAGTGAAGTACCGTGAATACTTTCCAGATGTACTGTATGCAACACTGGTTCAACTATAATATGTGCAGCCGGTTGTAAGGGGAGAGGACATCAGGGCCTGCAGATTTATTTATTTTTAGGATCTAAACCCTCAGCCATTCATCTTCAACTGATTACTCCAATTAAAGGTCATGGGGGTCCAGGAGCCTATCCCAGCAGTCATAGGGTGTGAGGCGGGGTTCACCCTGGACAGGACGCCAGTCTGTCGCAGGGCCACATATAGACAAACAAACACATGCACACCTATAGACAGTTTAAAGTTGGATCTCAACCTTTCAAGGCTTTAAAAACTTGAGTTAAAAAGTGAGAAAGTATGGCTATTAGAGGTATGACTGGAGGGGAAAGAAGTAGGTATAATACAATAATATCCCCTTTTTTGCTGATCTTATACATTTTCTAATCTGTGGGTTTTGTGATCAGTGACACTGTTCAGTGGTTCAGTGTTCATACACCTCACTGTTTGCTGACCTCTTTAAATATCCTTTTGAAATATAACTGAGCCATAATCCCATGAAAGGTACGCTGGGCTGTTCAGCAGAAGACAGTTTCAGATGTTAATGATACAGGTGAGCGTTGTTGTAACCTCTTTTTATGATGAAACTGACTATGCACAGTGCTGTAGTGAGCACGCCCAGCAGCTCCTATGTCATGTTACTGCATTGAATAAATGGCATTTATAATTGACGGTAACCTGGTGAATAATCATGTATGACACTGACGCACACCTTTAGACAGCTGTTGTGGACATTTGGGCCCAATTTCCTTATTTTTGAACCAGGGAAGCAAAAATCAACAATGGAAAGCTGACCTTACTTTAAAATCATTATAGTTTATTTTTGTGAGTACTTTTAAGATTCAGGAGGTTAAATAACAGTGTTGTATAGTAACGAAGTAAAAATACTTCACTACTGTACTTAAGTACGTTTTGGGAGACTTTGTACTTGAGTTTTTTTTTTTAATTCAGCTTACTTTCACTTTTACTTCACTACATTTCTGACCTTAATTGCATACTTCTACTCGATACATTTTCTATGCGCCATGCCATTACTCGTTGCAAAAAACACACACACACGAAAAAAGTTGTTTTCACCCAGAGACAGCTAGTGACTGCAACGTAGTCAGGCCGGTTTGTCATGAGGCATGTCCGATAGGCTTTTTTTTTTTTTTTTTTTTTTTTTTGCAGTTGCGCACTTGGGGGGTGTTTGTCAGGAAAATGATAATTTCTCTACATTGATTACAGACCTGCAGCGGGTATGTAATCAACTTTTCTGCAGCGCGGCTTTGCTTTGAACCTTGAACCAATCAAAGCAATGATTCGCAGGTCGAAGCAGTGCTTTGATCTACGATTCGTGGATTGATTGCTATATTTCACTTTATCCTAATTTTTCCTCGCTAAAACCTGAACAGCGTATGTCTGTGAGTAATATTTAATATTTTTATGTTAAACCGACCTGTTATGGTCTTCCGAAACAGTTGATAGATGTATTTTATAACTTAAAACAGGATCGATGCTAATGCATTAGCATGTCTATGGTGTTTTCAATGTTAAAGTTAGCATTAGGCTGTTTGCATCAGCACGTTTGTGTTGATTTGTTTTCTGTATAATTAATGGCTCAGTGTTCGTTGTCGTAAAAGAGTCAAATTGTAATTTTTCAAATTTATTTTTATTCATATATTAATAATGGCAACAACAATAATAGTCTACATTATAGACAATAATAGTCAATAATAATAGACTAATAATGTTACAATACAATTTTAGAGAAAGACAAAAAGAACCTAATGAAACAAAACACAACAGAAAAGATAAAACCATGTAACAATGAAAATAAATAAATACATATAGAAATAAATGTTTCCTGTGAACACCTAGTGAGTAGCCTACTCTCGTTTAGGTTTTCAAACCTTGTTTCTTAAGTGTTTTTGTGTGATGACACAATTTTCAGTATTTTGACTAATACTACCAGTCATTTACAAGCCTAGATAAACTTTATATAAAAAAAAATCAGTCCGTTTTTGATTAACATTTACTTGTACTTTTACTTTCAATACTTGAGTACATTTAGTTGTACATTACTTGTCATACTTAAGTACAATAAATACTAGATACTTTAAGACTTTTACTTGAGTAGCATTTCAATCGGTTACTTGAACTTCTACCAAAGTCATTTTTTTTAATGGGTATCTGTACTTGTACTTAAGTGTGATTTTTCCTGAACTTTATACAACACTGAGTAACTAAGACCACAGGTTTAGTCCAGATTGTTCTGTTGGCAGCTTCTGAATCCACTTCTAAAAAGGTTTACTTTTGGAGCACTGTACCATTGAAAAGGTGTCAGTTATAGTGTAAGAGAAAAGGCATTTTCTGTTTCCTAGTTGTGGGATGCAGACTTTCACTGATGCTGCATCAATTATTGACAAATTTTAATCTTAATCTCCCCCCCCCCCCCATTTTTAATCTCTTAGGTTATACAAGCTCCATGACAAGAAGTGTGAGCCCATCACAATGACTGTGCCAAGAAAAGCAAGTCCACACTCACTCATCACAAGCAAATGTGTTCACTCAACTTCATATTTTCCATGAACACTTCTTGAATACAGTGCTGTGAACCAGTCAGTTTTCACACACTTAAATTTTTCTGACATCAAATTAAAAGAAGAATTTTTATTTATTTATTAAAATGCCATTTAAATTCCATTAAAATAATCTCCACAACATGACAAAGTAAATAAAAAAAAAAAGATACATAGCTGGATGGATATTGGAATGTATATAATGCTTAAATCGATCCTTGCCATTTGATTGGTGGTTTGTATGTCACATGATATGCATCATTCATACTATTTGCCATTGTGTTTCATTTACCGTGCAAGTTTGGTCCTATACTTTTTGTGCTATCGCATGCCATGACCACCGCGCACTCACACTAGCTAGTGGTGACAGCACTTATTTTAAAAACAGCAGCCAGGCCCAGCACAGTGCCCAGACTCACTGGCTAACGGATAGGAAGGCTGGATGCACAGAGGGGACTTGAGCGAGTCGGGGGTCCTGAGAAAGCAGTGTTTGCTGGAGGCAGAGCCACGAAAGCTGGGTTGACCCCGCCACAGCTCGGGGCTTGCAGGGTGCCACTGGGGCACAGCAGGCTTCATCAGATGACACTTGGGTGAGATGAGGCATCTCTGTCTCGCTACAGAGCTTTAGTGGACACCGTAGGACCAGGAAGGGCACAAGTCCCTTTTCTCTTGTTTAGAAATAAATAAAATATGAAATAACAAGGATCTGTTTTAGGCATTATATACTCATAAAACAAATGTTTTTTCATTAGTGCAATGGAAAGAATATCACGTGGTGAACGATTCTTACCGTTGCACTCATAAACATTCATTATTTGTATAATATATTCAATGATTCCTAACACTTTATCAAACCCTTAGGACAAAAAAATTGTACCTGAGGCCTTTTGATTGGCACTGTAAATTATGCCAATGGAGTGCTCTCTGTTGGACAAACTATATAATGACACCATTTCTAATGGTCACCGTGTTTTTATACATTGTTTATTCAGCAAAATAAAAGTTTGCATTGAAAAAATAACACTGGTGCCAACATACGTATTTGTGAAAGGCAAACTAATATGTGATTTGGGCTTTAGTGCATAGTGCAGCTTTTGTCTTCTGCACCTCTGAATTTGTATACAAAAAAATAAAATAAATCTAGGCTCAAGTCTACCATGTGCCTTCCGTTCAAAATGTTGCAGAAATATCAAATCCTTCTCTCTGCCGCATCACCATGAAACTGGTGACTGTTAATAACTAAAATCGGTGTTTTGTTTTTTAAAGCTCAAGCACATTATTTTTGTGTTGAAGCAATCGAGCTCACAGATTTATCACTTGTACTGAATAACATGCTTTATTTATTTCTTTTTAATAGTGACCTCAGTCTTCACAGTGCATTTTCTTTCAACACCACCACAAAAAAAAGCTGGCATTCCATATTTTCCTTGTCAAATCTATTGCAGTCGGACCTCTTCCAGGATGACCTGTACCCAGATACAGCAGGACCTGAACCAGCCATGGAGCCTGAGGAGTGGCTGGAGGGCCGCGATGAAGACCCAATTTTGATGTCTATGAAAGAGGGCTATATGCCACCCAAGAGCCGAGAACTCAAAGTGGCTAAAAAGAACGTCTTGGGTTCCAGACCCACCACTCAACGTAGCATCTCCACTTGTGACACAAACAGCCTGCCAGTAAGTTTACATGTAGTGTCTTCAATTTAATGTTAGATTATTTTTATCTTGTGCATATGAACTGTTGGTTTGTTCACAAATGATCAGTATGATGTTTAATTGCTTTCACTGTGCAAACTCCAAGACCATGTAACAAGCCACACTGCAGGAAAAAATGTTTGAATTGTTTATAACAATAGAGAGAACCAGGTGATGTCGTCTGTCGTGTAGATGACAGGTCTTTCCAGCTCATATTAAGTTACCAGCTGCTTTACAATAAATTATACAAAGTTTCTATGAGTTGGAATAACGAGTGAGTCCAGACTGTTTTTAGAACCTTAGACCTCAACAGTTTTTAGAAGAACTCAGGCCTTTAATTTCCTGTTGATTACATTTTTTTTCCTGTTAATTTACTGTCTTATTGTATTTATAAATTGTTTAGGTCCTTATCATATACACACTATTAATATTATATTTTATTATTACTTCTATTTTGTCATTTGATTTTTAAATTGACCACAATGGAAATAAATGTTCTCACTTTCTTGTGTCATCCATGTATTTTTAACATATATTTACAATTATATTATGTACTTGAACTTACTAAACAATATAATGCATGTGCGCATGCTTTTAATATATAGATGACTTACTGCCCTCTGCTGGAATGATGCGAGTCCAGATATAAGTATCACATTGTTCAAGTGTTTTTAGCGAATATCTGTAGTTTCTCCACAAATATTAGTCCTATCAACTTTCCATTTTCACAGCGTTCATCCTTGACCTAAAATACATAAGCATACCAAACGGCAAATGTCAGCTCTCCCCAGTTTGTCCGTGTTCCAAATTACATGCACGCACACAGTTATTTTTGTACACCCACAAATGGAGACGTGATGGAAGACCTCATACGCACTACCCTTTTCACTCATGGTAATGGCAACATGACAATTAACTAAACTGACTAAACCATTTGAAGTACAAAAAGACAGTAAATGAATAACACTAACACTGTTAAACTAACATGAACCACATGTTAAACCCCAAAACACTGAACTCCCATGGTACAGTGCAGCACAATATCCATTGTTCGCTGTTAGATAATATCACTAATTTCTCTAAAAATATAACTTTCCGTTTTCATGGCATTCATCCCTAACCAAAAAAATACATAAGCAAACCAAATAGCAAATGTCAGCTCCCCCCGTTTCCCCATGATTGAAACCATACGCACGCATGCGGAGGCCACTTGGCTATTATAATACAGACTATTATTATCAGTTTTATTATATTTTATGTTATTGTTACTTCTATTTTGTCATTTGATATTTAAATGGACCACAGTGGAAATAAGTGTTTCCCTTTCTTGTCATCCATGTATTTATAGCATATTTTACAATTACTTTAGTAAGTTCAACGTAAATACATAAATAAAATCACGCGCACATGCTTTTTAATATATACAGTCAGGAAAATAAGTATTTGAACACCCTGCGGTTTTGCAAGTTCTCCCACTTAGAAATCATGGAGGGGTCTGAGATTTTCATCTTAGGTGCATGTCCACTGTGAGACATAATCTAAAAAAAAAAGAAAGAAAATCCGGAAATCACAGTGTATGAATTTTTTTTTTTTTTTTTTTTGTAATTTATTTGTATGTTACACCTAGCAACCAGCAAGAATTCTCTGACCTGTTAATTTTTCTTTAAGAAGCCCTCTTATTCTGCACTCTTTACCTGTATTAATTGCACCTGTTTGAACTTGTTACCTGTATAAAAGACACCTGTTCACACACTCAGTCAATCACACTCCAACCTGTCCACCATAGCCAAGACCAAACAGCTGTCTAAGGACACCAGGGACAAAACTGTAGACCTGCACAAGGCTGGGATGGACTACAGGACAACAGGCAAGCAGTGTGGTAGAAGACAACAACTGTTATGATTATTTATTAGAAAGTAGAAGAAACACAAGATGACTGTCAATCTAGGATGATTCTGAGAAAGCTCAGAACTACACAGGACGATCTGGTCAGTGACCTGAAGAGAGCTGGGACCACAGTCACAAAGGTTACATTAGTAACACATGATGCTGTCATGTTTTAAAATCCTGTAGAGCAGCAAGGTCCCCCTGCTCAAGCCAGCACATGTCCAGGCCTGTTTGAAGTTCACCAGTGACCATCTGGATGATCCAGAGGAGGCATAGGAGAAGGTCATGTGGTCAGATGAGACCAAAATAGAGCTTTTTGGACTCCACTTACCATGTTTAAAGGATGAGTACAACCCCAAGAAAACCATCACAAACCGTGAAGCATGGGGGTGGAAACATCATACTCTGGGGGTGCTCTTCTGCAAAGGGGACAGGAGGACTGCACCGTATTGAAGGGAGGATGGATGGGGTCATGTATTGTGAAATTTTGGCAAACAACCTCTTTCCCTCAGTAAGAGCATTGAAGATGAGTCATGGCTGGGTCTTCCAGCATGACAGTGACCTCAAACACACAGCCAGGGCAACTAAGGAGGGGCTCTGTAAGAAGCATTTCAAGGTCCTGGAGTGGCCTGGCCAGTCTCCAGACCTGAACTCAATAGAAAATCTTTGGAGGGAGCTGAAACTCCAAACCTGAAAGATTTGGAGAAGATCTGTATGGAGGAGTGGACCAAAATCCCTGTTGCAGTGTGTGGAAAAACTACAGGAAACATTTGACGTCTGTAATTGCAAACAAAGGCTACTGTACCAAACATTAACACTGATTTTCACAGGTGTTCATATACTTTATTTGCAGCAGTAACATACAAATAAATTATTAAAAAAATCATACATTGTGATTTCCGGACTTTGTTTTTTTTTTTAGATTGTCTCTCTGTGGACATGCTGGTTCTCAAGACCAGGCACCTAAGTGGCTCTACTCTACTCTTTTCTACTCTCCTATTTTACTCTTCCTTTTTAGCTATGTAGATATACCTTTGTATACTGGCATAGTTCCACCTTAGAATTGAAATATAATATATAAGATATATCTTACTGAATTTTCATGCACCTAAGATGAAAATTTCAGATCCCTCCATGATTTCTAAGTGGGAGAACTTGCAAAATCGCAGGTTGTTCAAATACTTATTTTCCTCACTGTAGGTGACTTACTGCCCCCTGCTAGAATAACGTGTGAGTCCAGAATGCAATTATCACATTGTTCAGTGTTTTTAGCTAATGTCCATAGTTTCTCCAAAAATATTAGTACTATCAACATTCCGTTTTGGCAGTGTTCATCTTTGACCCTAAATACATAAGCATACCAAACAGCAAATGCCAGCTCTCCAGTTTGTCTATGATTGAATTTATACGCATGCAGGGAGAGTTTTTTTTATTTATTTTTTTTATCTTTTCTACATTCTGCTACAGGCAGGTTCTTTTAATTTGACACACCCATAGAGACTGTGGCAGAAGACATCAAATGCAGTACACGTTTCATAACGGTTATATGACAACTCACTCATGGTAATGGCAACATAACACTTAATTAAACTCATTAAACCAATTGAAGTACAAAAACAAAACAAACGAATAATAACACTGTTAAACTAACAAAAATAAAGTAATTTCAAATGGCAACTTTCTGGCTTTAAGAAACACTATAAGAAATCAGGAAAAAAAAAATTGTGGCTGTCAGTAACGGTTACTTTTTTAGACCAAGCAGAGGGAAAAAATATGGAATCACTCAATTCTGGGGAATAAATTATGGAATCACCCTGTAAATTTTCATCCCCAAAACTAACACCTCCATCAAATCAGATCTGCTCGTTAGTCTGCATCTAAAAAGGAGTGATCACACCTTGGAGAGCTGTTGCACCAAGTGGACTGACATGAATCATGGCTCCAACACGAGAGATGTCAATTGAAACAAAGGAGAGGATTATCAAACTCTTAAAAGAGGGTAAATCATCATGCAATGTTGCAAAAGATGTTGGTTGTTCAGTCAGCTGTGTCTAAACTCTGGACCAAATACAAACATGGGAAGGTTGTTAAAGGCAAACATACTGGTAGACCAAGGAAGACATCAAAGCGTCAAGACAGAAAACTTAAAGCAATATGTCTCAAAAATCGAAAATGCACAATAAAACAAATGAGGAACGAATGGGAGGAAACTGGAGCCAACGTCTGTGACCGAACTGTAAGAAACCGCCTAAAGGAAATGGGATTTACATACAGAAAAGCTAAACGAAAGCCATCATTAACACCTAAACAGAAAAAAACAAGGTTACAATGGGAAAGTCATATTCAGTGATGAATCTGCATTGGACAAGGTGATGATGCTGGAACTTTTGTTTGGTGCCGTTCCAATGAGATTTATAAACATGACTGCCTGAAGAGAACATGTAAATTTCCAGTCATTGATGATATGGGGCTGCATGTCAGGTAAAGGCACTGGGGAGATGGCTGTCATTACATCATCAATAAATGCACAAGTTTACATTGATATTTGACACTTTTCTTATCCCATCAATTGAAAGGATGTTTGGGGATGATGAAATCATTTTTCAAGATGATAATGCATCTTGCCATAGAGCAAAAACTGTGAAAACATTCTTTGCAAAAAGACACATAGGGTCAATGTCATGGCCTGCAAATAGTCCGGATCTTAATCCAATTGAAAATCTTTGGAAGTTGAAGAAAATGGTCCATGACAAGGCTCCAACCTGCAAAGCTGATCTGGCAACAGCAATCAGAGAAAGTTGGAGCCAGATTGATGAAGAGTACTGTTTGTCACTCATTAAGTCCATGCCTCAGAGACTGCAAGCTGTTATAAAAGCCAGAGGTGGTGCAACAAAATACTAGTGATGTGTTGGAGCGTTCTTTTGTTTTTCATGATTCCATCATTTTTTTTTTCCTCAGAATTGAGTGAATCTATATTTTTTCCTCTGCTTGGTCTAAAAAAGTAACCGTTACTGACTGCCACAATTTTTTTTTCTTGATTTCTTATAGTGTTTCTTAAAGCCAGAAAGTTGCCATTTGAAATGACTTTAGTTTTGTGTCATGTCTGTGATCTGCTTTTTTTTTCTACAAAATTAAACAACTGAATGAGCATTCTCCGAGGCCGGTGATTCCATAATTTTTGCCAGGGGTTGTAGAATAAGCCAAGCTGCTGTGTTTTGCGGTTACAGAAATATGAGATGGAGTTTTGTGGTGACCTAGGTAGGACAAATGAACCCTGAGCACCCCCTCCATTTTGCCATTACCAAACAAGCTAAGGCTGACAGCTTTGCAGCTAGCTTTGGTTATGGTGTGTGATAACCTTTTTTTTTTGGCTTTGTGTATGCAGACTGGGTGGTTTTCATAACAAATGGCTTGTGAGCATATTAGTGGCTGGCAGATTGCCTCAGTTACAGTGGTGGTATCAGTGGAACTGACCTTACGAAACTATTCATACCTACTATTTCTCGGTATTCTCCCTTCTCCCCTCTCTTTAGCCGCAGTTGCTCGAGAGGCTGCTGGAAGAGATTCAGAACCTGAAGGCCACTGTTTTATCTCAAGAGAACAGGATCTGTGCCTTGGAGAATAAGTTGTCCCAGTTCACTAATGGTACTACTTGATATGAATCTAAACACACCCACCGATTTACTGGTCTGGATTTCAGATTATTATAGAAATTCATTTCCCTTGTGTAGAAAAGGAAGTACCCTTTCATCCTGTAACTGTTTTGGCCTTATAAAGGTACGTTTTCTAAGAATGTAAATCTGACACACTTTTCTCTTAAGATATCAACAAAAAGATGCTTAACAATACATATGTTGCTGTTAAATGCAGATTACAGCCACCTGACTGGATAAAGTTTGTCGTCTATGGAGAAATGTTTGGAATTTTGCTTTTTCTGAAGTAATGCTTTCCTTTTTGTGATTACTGTCTGACAAGATGGTTTCTTTCTTTTGTTACTGTTTTGGTTGGCGGGATTAGTTTTAAAGATTTTCAATACGCCTTCAAACATTTCCATTATGTGGAAAGCAATGCTTTCTACTTCTACACCACCACAGGATCCCTTTGGCGACGGCGAGGAAATTTCAATTGTTGGATTGTGGACGTCTTGTGTTGGGACTTGGCTCAGTTTGGGCAATGTAGACTTTGTGATTCAAATAGGTTGAATATAATTGCAAAACTCAGAATTCAACAAATTTGTGCAGTTAAGTTGACATACTATGCAATTGCTGGTTCTACATCATCCATATTCTTGGATAAAATGAATGTATCTTTAATGTTTTTTTCATAAAAACTGACTTGGAAAGAACAGGATTGTGAAGCACATGTGCAAGTTTTGAGAGTTGGTTTATAGCGATGGTTCCAGAGGACTCCAGGCACTGCCCCAATCAGTCTCTTCTAACTCCCCACCACAGACTCTTAAATCAGGTGTGTCAGCCAATCAAAAGGTTGCAGACACCAATTTTTGAAAAGCTTGTCACATTTATTTAATTAATAAGGACTGGTTAGATTAATGAGATTGAAAATGTCGTGCTGGCGGTCACTGGAACAAGAGCTGGTGATGACTCAAGAAAGTTAAAGGATTAAAATCAAACAACAAGGTAAAAGTAATCTTAGAGACTACTGAGAAACAAAACACACTGCCACCAAAACACAGGTCTGTACGTATTTGCACAGTGACCATTTGTACAATGTTGACTCTGGACACAGACCATTATGGAGTTAAAATGGAAGAAAGAATGAAAGATGTGCTTGTAGTGCAGACTTTCATCTTTAAGGGGGTTTAACAAAAATACCAACAATTTAGGAATTTCAGCAATTTTTAAAGTCCCTCCATTTTTGTAGCCCATAGGTAGACAAATTACATACGAGCATTATTGTCAAGACAGGTCACTTTTACTGCCTGCTTTCTTTCAGCAAGTCAGCGGATGGATACATGAACATTGAAGCCACTGAATGCCTTGGACTTCATTTACATCACTAATTAACAGTCTTGTATCGAGTACCTCAAAGTGATACTTGAGTGTATGTACAAGTATCTTACCATAAAATTACTTTGGTAAAAGTTAAAGTCTACTTTAAAAATATTACTTGAGTAAAAGTCTTAAAGTATCTGAAATTGATTGTACTTAAGTATCAAAAGTAAATTTCTCATAAAATGTACTTTAAAAGTAAACTCTAAAACGAGGGGAAAGTAATTTGTTGTACAGAGGAAAATTTACAAAAATGGTCACTGAATAAATACTTACATTTTCAACATATGCATGTATCCACCTCTGTCAGTTGATGTCCAGTCTAAATATGTCTAAACTTTTCACAATGTAAATAGTGACTACGTATCGGAAAATGTTATGTTCTGTAAAACATTAGATACATTGTGACAATAAAGTTTTGTTTTTTTTAAATGTCACATTTGTTGTTATAGTATCCAAACAGATCACAAGCTTGTGTAAAGAAAACTGCTGACCGAATGTGGAATCTGCAGGTTCACAGTTCTTTTGCAGATCTTGTTTCATGTGAGTTTCTCAAACGTGTTCTTCAAAAGCTTGAAATCCTTTAAAGTGCTTATGTCCATATGTGCAAATGCACGTGGAATACTGTACATTCTATTCCAAAACATTGTTTTTTTTAATATATATATATATTTCACTGTATTGTATCAACAGCATTCTTCTGTGAAGAGGAGAACCTTTCCAGAAGGACAGCCATTTTTGCAGCAATCAACTAATCAGAATTGTGCCTTGAGACAATCCTGTCTTGGAGGTCTACAGACAATTCCTTTAACTTCATGTTTGGTTTGTGCTCTGACCGTGAACACTCACATGTAATGACCCGTGGCCATAGAAGGTAGAATGTGCAACATATGTATCACTCTCACTGCTGCTCTGCTTCATACTACCTCAATATGTATTAATCCTGTGCAATACAATCATATTTGTACATAGAGATTTTCATTGCACTGCCCTGTAGGATTTTATACTTAACCATTTATACTTTTTTTTTTTACTTGATCTGTCTGCCCAGAAAAATGGAGACTCTTTCCCAATATCATTGTACGTTTTGTAGAATGTCAAAGGGCAATCTATTCTAAAACAGACTGGACTGTTAAAAAAAATTGCAGTGTCTACAATTATTGCTGGGACCCTTATTTAAGGATGAAATTAGCAAATGGAGGAAAGAATGAAAGATGTGCTTGTAGTGCAGACTTTCATCTTTAAGGGGATTCAACAAAAATACTTACAATTTAGTAATTGTTAGTATTGTATTTCTCTGAAAATCTGAGTAAAAGAGGTTGTTCCAGACATTGTGGAAAATGAAAGGCTGCTCAGCTAAAGTCTTAAATACATTAAAATGGCAACCAACTGCAATTCAAATGGATCAAAGAAGAGCCAGGATGGCAAAGGCTCAACCAATAAGCTCCAGGGTGATCAAGAAAGTTGAAAGTTATCTATGAGTACTGTAACAATTAGACACCTATGTGAAGCCAAGTTATGGACAAGAAGCCCCACTATGTCCCACTGCTGGGGGGGGAAAAAAAAAAAAATAATGTGCTGAAGAGGTGACAATTTGCCAAAGAACACGCTGACTGGCCTAAAGAGAAATGGCACAACATTTTGTGGTCTTGGTTCTAATCCAACAAGATTGTTATGAGTGGCCAGCCCAATCCCCGGACATTAATCAAATAGAAAATGTGTGGGGTGACATCAAAAATGTTGTCTGAGGCAAAACCAAGAAATGCAGAGGAATTGTGGAATGTAGCCCAATCATCATGGGCTGGAATATCTGTTCACAGCTGCCAGAAGTTGGTCGACTCCATGCAACACAGATGTGAAGTAGTTCTCAGAAACAGTGGTTATACAACTAGTGATTCACAGGAAAGATAAATCAAGCATTTTTCAGTTTATACAGTGAACAAGTTTGTAGAGAAAAATGCAGATACCTTTTTTGTTTTTGAACAGTGTTACTTTATCTTCACTTTCTGTAAAGTAGCAAATTTGTGCAGTGTTCCCAATGCATCTGTGTGTATGGAAATAAAAGCAATTCAAGATTATGACCTTTACTCACTTTCCTAAACACTTATGCTTGTCTATGGATATGGAATTAGTTTTTAAACATCTCAGTGCCCAACATCAGAACAACAAAGAGAAGCTGAGTACATCTGTTCATGCGCCGCACACATAGATGAGGAATCCAGTGGCTAGTTTGCTACAGTTTGTCTCAGGGCAAAAAAAAAAAAAAAAGTGTTCCAACTCAGACACTGAATTTGGATACCTTCAAATTAAAGCTGGCAATCTGCACTTTGAATTCTGTTCCATGTTTAGTATCCTGTACCGAGGGTGTAGTAGACTGTGGCTACAATTAAGATTCCAGACTTTTACTCCCAGCCAGTTACCTTGGAAGCTAATGTGTCTGCCTGGTCAAAATGCATAAATGTGTCTTATTGTCCTGTGGCTGCTAAATGAACTACAAAAAAAAAAAAAAAAAAAGCTCATGTACTTGTCACCTGAGGGAAATGCACTATAACTGCCAACTTTTTTTTTTTTTAAGATGCTAGCTTATTAGCACTTAAACTTGCTTGATACATTTTTCACTTCATTTGCAAACTTTTCCTTCAGTATCTCTGCGGCAGTTCTAAGTGCATTGTGGGACGGCCCTAAATTCTTACACACCAAAGTCTCAAGTCTGTGGGAGCTGACTTTGGTATTCAGTCTAAGAAATCACACTTTGCACAGGGTTGGTACAGCAGATCCAGTACAGAGTTGCACTGGAATTTGGCACTTTTTCAAGCGGATGCTCTTCCTGATAGCTCCAGTGTCACCTGGAAAAACCTCCACAGCCCCTGGTTTTTCTGGGAGGTCTCCCATCAACTACTAATCAGGACCTAATCTGCTTAGCTTTTGAGGTCCGAATAGAGAGCAGTTTCGCTCTAAAAAGCAAAGATTTTAGAGGGTGGGGGGCAGGGGGAGCAGAAGTTTGACCTAGCTTACACAGGGCAGACAGGTTTAATAGATTGTGCACTGACCAAACCAGGCTCAGGAACATTCCCAGGTGCAAATACTTTGAAAGGAAGTTTACAACTTTCAATAGAACAATCATGTACAACCCCAATTCCAATGAAATTGGGATGTTGTGTGAAATGTAAAAAACAGAATACAATGATTTTCAAATCCTCTTCAACCTATATTCAACTGAATACGTCACAAAGACGAGATATTTAAAGTTCAAACTGATAAACTTTGTTTTTGTGCAAATATTTGCTCATTTTGAAATTAATGCCTGCAACACGCTTCAAAAAAGTTGGGACGGGGCAACAAAAGACTGGGAAAGTTGATGAATACTCAAAGAACACGTAATTGGAAACAGGTAAGTGTCATGATTGGGTATAAAAGGAGCATTCCCAAAAGGCTCAGCTGTTCACAAGCAAAGATGGGGCGAGGATCACCACTTTGAACAACTGCATGGAAAAAAATAGTCCAACAGTTTAAGAACAATGTTTCTCAACGTTCAATTGCAAGGAATTTAGGGATTCCATCATCTACAGTCCATCAGAAGATGGAGAGAATCTGGAGAACTTTTTACATGTAAGCTGCAAGGCCGAAAACTAACACTGAATGCCCGCGACCTTCGATCCCTCAGGTGGCACTGCATTAAAAACCGACATCATTGTGTAAAGGATTTTACTGCATGGGCTCAGGAACACTTCAGAAAACCATTGTCAGTTAACACAGTTCGTCACTACATCTACAAGTGCAAGTTAAAACTCTACCATGCAAAGCGAAAGCCATATATCAACAACATCCAGAAACGCAGCTGCTTTCTCTGGGCCCGAGCTCATTTGAAATGGACAGACGCAAAGTGGAAAAGTGTGCTGTGGTCTGATGAGTCCATATTTCAAATTGTTTTTGGAAATCATGGACATCGTATCCTCCGGACAAGAGAGAAAAAGACCATCCAGATTGTTACCAGCGCAAAGTTCAAAAGCCAGCATCCGTGATGTATGGGGGTGTGTTAGTGCCCATGGCATGGGCAACTTACACATCTGTGATAGCACCATCAATGCTGAAAGGTACATCCAGGTTTTGTAACAACACAAGCTGCCATCCAAGCAACGTCTTTTTCAGGGACGTCCCTGCTTATTTCAGCAAGACAATGCTAATCCACATTCTGCACGTGTTACAACAGCGTGGCTTCGTCGTAAGAGTGCGGGTACTGGACTGGCCTGGCTGCAGTCCAGACCTGTTGCCCATTGAAAATGTGTGGCGCATTATGAAGCGCAATCTACAACAATGGAGTCGTACATCAAGCAAGAATGGGAAAGAATTCCACCTACAAAGCTTCAACAATTAGTGTCCTCAGTTCCCAAACGCTTATTGAGTGTTGTTAGAAGGGAAGGTGATGTAACACAGTGGTAAACATACCACTGTCAGTTTTTTTTTTTGAAACGTGTTGCAGGCATCCATTTCAAAATGAGCAAATATTTGCACAAAGTTTCAGTTTGAACACTAAATATCTTGTCTTTGTGGTGTAGTCATTTGAATATAGGTTGAAGAGAATTTGCAAATTATTGTATTCTGTTTTTAGTTACATTTTACACAATGTCCCACCTTTATTGGAATTGGGGTTGTATTAATAGATACTGAAATATGGTAGTGTAAATGTACTTATGACTAAAATTTTTCTGAAATTCACAACTTTAAGCAGAAATTTTGACTTTATTCTGAAAGCCCTGGCCTTCAGCTCTGTAAATCTTGTTCTGTATGATATGCATTCCTAATGTCAGCCATTTCCAATCTCTAAAGATCATAGACTATTCAAACCTAACAATCTTCTTGAACCCAATATAGCAAGATCAACTATGAATAATTAACATACTACATTTCAAAATTTCGTAGAATTGGTTTATGTTTTTATTAGAGGTTTCACAGTGGCGACTGGCCCATAGGGGGCGCTCAGGCGCTGCCCTCCTAGATGTGGAGGGGAAAAGTCATATATATATATATATATATATATATATATATATATATATATATATATATATATATATATATATAATTTAAAAAGTATTATTGTCAGTTTTACTTAACAGTATGCGTCTACATGTAATATAAATGATTAAAACAACACTTCCTCCAGCTGACTCTCATTCAACAGTGCATTTCCACCGACAGAAGCAGAGAACGTATCATTCATTCCTCGTCTTGGGCGCTCATTCAAAGCGCCCTTGCTACAAAAATGCGAACGTTAGATTGCTACAGTCAGTGATATACTCGTACGTGGCGCTGCAGCTGCTGCTTTCAGTCAGTCAGTCAGGAAGAGATGATGGTGACGAACACGTTTGGGTTATATTTATTTATTTATTTTTATTTTGGCTCCGTGTGTTTTTCTGGAGTAAGTTGAAGAACTCTTCGGAGGTTTAAAACGGGACAAAACTAATCAAATCAATGACACCAAAGTGTCGCAGGGATCCTTTTGGAGGCACATGGAGGTGCGCACATCAGATCTTTCTCGTGGTTTAATGACAACTGCACATCCCGGTTGGAGGAGAGACGTTTGTCTGACTCGTTATAAACCGTGTCAGGCTTCGTTCACACTCAGCGCGCACACGTCACGGAGGCTGCTGATCTGCGCAGATGGAAAGGAGCACATCCACCTCTTCAGGTCAGCTGACGAGCTGCTCGGATTTATTCCCGAATGTTGCGCCTGGTGTGGAAACGAGGGTGAAAATTTAAGATAAAACGAACGAATGATGTTTTTTTGTTTGTTTTAGGGGGTCAAAGCTGTGATCTTTATTGGGACAGCCGACCAGTTATAATGGTGATAGGGGAGGCAGGGGCTGTTTGTAACAGTGTTCAAAGCTGCAGCCATGTTGGTATTTTGATTTCACTTTACACGTTATGAGGATCAGTTCAAAGAAGTGAAATATTCTTTGGAGTATTCCACACTCTAAAACAAATTTGGTCAGTTTAAAAACAAAACCCTAAAATAGCAATTTGCATGTTTTTTAAAGAAATTCTAACTCAGCCACTGAGTTCACACAAGACACTTATAGTCAGACAAACCCAAGTTTAGCAACGCATTTAATTAAGTGGTTTTGTATACTTAATTTGCTTTGTCCTCTACACTGTTAATTTTAACCAATTTAAAGGTTTTGGTGTTATTAGTTAGTCAAGTTATTTAAGTTTTTCAAGCTTCTTTAGTTTGCCTCCATTCCACTCAGTAATGTTCATACAAAAATATTACCTTATTTTTCTCTCTCTCTCTCACTCACACACACACACATTTTCTCTCTCTCTCTCTCTCTGAAGGTGGTGTGAACATTGTAGTATGTACATAATGTTCTTTTGTCAATTGAAGAATTTTTCCATATTTTGAAAGAGTGCAAATTTGGTGATATTTTCTATTTTGTTAAGGGGGTGTCATTGTGAACCCCAGGATCTGTTTGTCTGAAGATAATGGCAGTTCAGTACAGTTTGGTGTACTTTGTGTGTAATTGGTGTCAAATGGTGAAATGTTCTTTGCTCAAGAACTTGAGTGTTGTGTATTTGATACTGTTCCTTTCCAAAGTAGAAATGGGGCCTAATATAGCTGTAAATGGTTAACTTTATCTGTAAAACTGCTGATTTTGAGAAGGACATGAAATGATTATTGTGGAATTGCAGTAATTTTCTGACTGTTCACTTGAATGCCTGTACTGGACAAGGCAAGGGAATCTATTGGCACAGCAGCCCCACCAAGACTGTTTTTCACCAGCCGCCACTGGTTTTCAACAAAATTTCCCAAGGTTGAGAAAGCATTCCATCCATTTTCAATACCCGACTACACAAATTAAGAGTAGAAAATGTATTCTAAATCCAAAAATCTTAATGTAGAACTGTATGAAAACAAACAAAAAAAATAATTATACGTACCTGTTGTATCTTAGACTGAATTAACTATCAGTACATAAATTGGACTCTTGACTGAACAGAAAAACTAAGGATTAATCAAGCTTGACTTAGCTCAGTTTTTAGACTATACATCCATAGTAACTGACGTCACCACTTTACTATAACAGTCACAGCTAAGTTTAGACAGGATGTCCAAACAGTCCTGTCTCAAACCACTACCTGGTTTTGGTGAAATATCTCCCAAATTATGTTAAAGAACTACATGATACCTTTACATTTAATTTTTTCTTTTTTTGGAAAAGATGTCAGCATTATGAAAGTACATTCAGGTCCATAAATCAAGTTTTTGAAATGCTGCCTCACTATACCACAATAAAGTTGAAAGGTGCTTAACAAAAGATTAAGTACTGCATTTTCTTAAATTGTGGTTTTCTTTACTAGTTTGGTTGGTCCTGCCCCTTATACACTCATGAGACAAACTACTTCAGAATTCCCCAGAATCAAAGCATTAAACAAAATAATCCAGTAATAATTAATGTTACACTACAATGCACAAAACTCCCATATTAGAGAGATATTATGGATAAAAGGATATGTTTATGGATATGTTTAGCCGCATGTTCTCCTTGAATTGCTGGCTGTCTGAGTGGTGTCCAAAAAATGAGGTGGGCTTCATAGATAATTGGCAAAGCTTCTGGGGAAAACCTGGTCTTGTTAGGAGAGACGGCATCCATCCCACTTTGGATGGAGCAGCTCTCATTTCTAGAAATCTGGCCAATTTTCTTAAATCCTCCAAACCGTGACTATCCAGGGTTGGGACCAGGAAGCAGAGTTGTAGTCTTACACACCTCTCTGCAGCTTCTCTCCCCCTGCCATCCCCTCATTACCCCATCCCCGTAGAGACGGTGCCTGCTCCCAGACTACCAATAACCAGCAAAAATCTATTTAAGCATAAAAATTCAAAAAGAAAAAATAATATAGCACCTTCAACTGCACCACAGACTAAAACAGTTAAATGTGGTCTATTAAACATTAGGTCTCTCTCTTCTAAGTCCCTGTTAGTAAATGATATAATAATTGATCAACATATTGATTTATTCTGCCTTACAGAAACCTGGTTACAGCAGGATGAATATGTTAGTTTAAATGAGTCAACACCCCCGAGTCACACTAACTGTCAGAATGCTCATAGCACGGGCCGAGGCGGAGGATTAGCAGCAATCTTCCATTCCAGCTTATTAATTAATCAAAAACCCAGACAGAGCTTTAATTCATTTGAAAGCTTGACTCTTAGTCTTGTCCATCCAAATTGGAAGTCCCAAAAACCAGTTTTATTTGTTATTATCTATCGTCCACCTGGTCGTTACTGAGTTTCTCTGTGAATTTTCAGACCTTTTGTCTGACTTAGTGCTTAGCTCAGATAAGATAATTATAGTGGGCGATTTTAACATCCACACAGATGATGAGAATGACAGCCTCAACACTGCATTTAATCTATTATTAGACTCATTTGGCTTTGCTCAAAATGTAAATGAGTCCACCCACCACTTTAATCATATCTTAGATCTTGTTCTGACTTATGGTATGGAAATTAAAGACTTAACAGTATTCCCTGAAAACTCCCTTCTGTCTGATCATTTCTTAATAACATTTACATTTACTCTGATGGACTACCCAGCAGTGGGGAATAAGTTTCATTACACTAGAAGTCTTTCAGAAAGCGCTGTAACTAGGTTTAAGGATATGATTCCTTCTTTATGTTCTCTAATGCCTTATACCAACACAGTGCAGAGTAGCTACCTAAACTCTGTGAGATAGAGTATCAACTCAACAAGACAACTTTGGATGCTGTAGCTCCTTTGAAAAAGAGAGCTTTAAATCAGAAGTGCCTGACTTCGTGGTATAACTCTCAAACTCGCAGCTTAAAGCAGATAACCCGTAAGTTGGAGAGGAAATGGCGTCTCACTAATTTAGAAGATCTTCACTTAGCCTGGAAAAAGAGTCTGTTGCTCTATAAAAAAAAGCCCTCCGTAAAGCTAGGACATCTTACTACTCATCACTAATTGAAGAAAATAAGAACAACCCCAGGTTTCTTTTCAGCACTGTAGCCAGGCTGACAAAGTCAGAGCTCTATTGAGCCGAGTATTCCTTTAACTTTAACTAGTAATGACTTCATGACTTTCTTTGCTAATAAAATTTTAACTATTAGAGGAAAAATTACTCATACCCATCCCAAAGACGTATCGTTATCTTTGGCTGCTTTCAGTGATGCCGGTATTTGGTTAGACTCTTTCTCTCAGATTGTTCTGTATGAGTTATTTTCATTAGTTACTTCATCCAAACCATCAACATGTCTATTAGACCCCATTCCTACCAGGCTGCTCAAGGAAGCCCTACTACTATTTAATGCTTCGATCTTAAATATGATCAATCTATCTTTATTAGTTGGCTATGTACCACAGGCTTTTAAGGTGGCAGTAATTAAACCATTACTTAAAAAGCCATCACTTGACCCAGCTATCTTAGCTAATTATAGGCCAATCTCCAACCTTCCTTTTCTCTCAAAAATTCTTGAAAGGGTAGTTGTAAAACAGCTAACTGATCATCTGCAGAGGAATGGTCTATTTGAAGAGTTTCAGTCGGGTTTTAGAATTCATCATAGTACAGAAACAGCATTAGTGAAGGTTACAAATGATCTTATGGCCTCAGACAGTGGACTCATCTCTGTGCTTGTTCTGTTAGACCTCCGTGCTGCTTTTGATACTGTTGACCATAAAAGTTTATTACAGAGATTAGAGCATGCCATAGGTATTAAAGGCACTGCGCTGCGGTGGTTTGAATCATATTTATCTAATAGATTAGAATTTGTTCATGTAAATGGGGAATCTTCTTCACAGACTAAAGTTAATTATGGAGTTCTGTGCTAGGACCAATTTTATTCACTTTATACATGCTTCCCTTAGGCAGTATTATTAGACGGCATTGCTTAAATTTTCATTGTTACGCAGATGATACCCAGCTTTATCTATCCATGAAGCCAGAGGACACACACCAATTAGCTAAACTGCAGGATTGTCTTACAGACAAAGACATGGATGACCTCTAATTTCCTGCTTTTAAACTCATAAAACTGAAGTTATTGTACTTGGCCCCACAAATCTTAGAAACATGGTGTCTAACCAGATCCTTACTGTGGATGGCATTACCCTGACCTCTAGTAATACTGTGAGAAATCTTGGAGTCATTTTTGATCAGGATATGTCATTCAATGCGCATATTAAACAAATATGTAGGACTGCTTTTTACATTTACGCAGTAGCTCTAAAATTAGAAAGGTCTTGTCTCAGAGTGATGCTGAAAAACTAATTCATGCATTTATTTCCTCTAGGCTGGACTATTGTAATTCATTATCAGGTTGTCCTAAAAGTTCCCTGAAAAGCCTTCAGTTAATTCAAAATGCTGCAGCTAGAGTACTAACGGGGACTAGAAGGAGAGAGCATATCTCACCCATATTGGCCTCTCTTCATTGGCTTCCTGTTAATTCTAGAATATAATTTAAGATTCTTCTTATAAGGTTTTGAATAATCAGGTCCCATCTTATCTTAGGGACCTCGTAGTACCATATCACCCCAATAGAGCCCTTCGCTCTCAGACTGCAGGCTTACTTGTAGTTCCTAGGGTTTGTAAGAGTAGAATGGGAGGCAGAGCCTTCAGCTTTCAGGCTCCTCTCCTGTGGAACCAGCTCCCAATTCAGATCAGGGAGACAGACACCCTCTCTACTTTTAAGATTAGGCTTAAAACTTTCCTTTTTGCTAAAGCTTATAGTTAGGGCTGGATCAGGTGACCCTGAACCATCCCTTAGTTATGCTGCTATAGACTTAGACTGCTGGGGGGTTCCCATGATGCACTGAGTGTTTCTTTCTCTTTTTGCTCTGTATGCACCACTCTGCATTTAATCATTAGTGATCGATCTCTGCTCCCCTCCACAGCATGTCTTTTTCCTGGTTCTCTCCCTCAGCCCCAACCAGTCCCAGCAGAAGACTGCCCCTCCCTGAGCCTGGTTCTGCTGGAGGTTTCTTCCTGTTAAAAGGGAGTTTTTCCTTCCCACTGTCGCCAAGTGCTTGCGCACAGGGGGTCGTTTTGACCGTTGGGGTTTTTCTGTAATTGTTGTATGGCTTTTGCCTTACAATATAAAGCGCCTTGCAGCAACTGTTTGTTGTGATTTGGCGCTATATAAATAAAATTGATTGATAGATAAAAGGTGTGACATTCTGGTGCAATTTACAGTGGGTAAAATAAATATTGAAGATGTTACCGTTGTTAATCAAATATATTCCGAAGGTGCTATTGCCATGAAATTTTCACCAACCCAAGTAATCCACACATAAAGAAAATCATAGATGCCCATAAATTAAGTTGTGTAATAATGTTAAATGACATGAAAAAAGTATTGAACACCTGAAGACAGGGAGGTGCAAAAAAAGGCATGGAAAGCCAAGACACCAGCTGAACGATCAGTAAGCAATCCTGCCACTTGTTCAAGCTAATTAATATCAGATGGTTCAGTCCCAAATGATGGCCTGTAAAAAGGTGTCTTATTACCAAGGTGTCACACAAGAAACATCTCATGATGAGTAAAAGCGAAGAGCTCTCAAGATCCTCACTTTATTGTTGCAAAACATACTGATGGCACTGGTTACAGAAGGATTTCTAAGCTTCTGAATGTTCCAGTGAGCACTGTGGGGCCATAATCTGAAAGTGGAAAGAAAATCATTTCACCATAAACCAGCCACGACCAGGTGCTCTGTTGGGTATTTTCTCCTCCAAACATTCTTAAAACCTTTAACAAGACAAACAGAGTCAAGAACCACCAGTGAGACAGAAAGTCAAATTTAGCTCGCGAGGAGTGCAAACAGTCCGTACACATAGTACCACTGAAAGCACTGAGGACTGCTGCGCATGCTCACTCTTTTTATTAGGAGAAAGCCCTACCCACATTGTGAAACTTGTCCTAAGGGTGGGGGGAACAACGCAAGACAAGTTTCTTCCCGTGACATAAACACATACGTCAATAAGTGCAGCTGTAAGGAAAAACAGTTTCTTTCCTTTAATCTTATCGTCGAAGGTCAGCACATCCCGTTCGTTTGTTGCACTTATCTGTTCTGCATCTGCCTAGAGTGTCCTGTTCTTCACACTAAGCATCACATATCACAAGGCCATAAATTCACAACGGTCAAAATAACCTCCAGTTCTTTACTCCCAGTTCAGACTGACCCCAGCATGCTAAAACGAAGTTGAATAATATGTGCATTCTCAGGGTTATCTTAAGACTGGTGCAAAACAGCACAATAACGTTTTCATAAGAAAGAAGACAAAGGTACAAATGTTTAACAGTGATAAAAATATATATATATATATAAAATCTTTAACATGCTCCTCCCAAGATTTCTGACAAAAGCGTGAAAAGAATTAACAGTCGAGTCAAGAGCTAATGATCATTACAGAAAGACCTGGAATTAGCGGGTACAATTGTTTCAAAGAAACAAAGTAATGCACTCAACCGCCATGGCCTGTATGCATGTTCACCACGCAAGACTCCAATCCTGAAGAAAAAACCATATTGAAGCTCATTTAAAGTTTGCTGCATAACAAGCCTGTGAAATACTGAAAGAATATAGTCTGGTCAGATGAGACCAAAATTGAACCCCAAAACAACCACTCCAACAGTGAAGTTTGGAGGCGGCATCATGGTGTGGGGCTGTTTTTCAGTCACGTACACTGGCAAACTTCATATAATTGAAGGAAGAATCAATGGAAAAATGTACCAAGGCATTCTTAAAAAAATACCAGGATAATGAAGATGAAATGAGGGCAGACATGTTACAAAGACAATGATCCCAAACACACAGCCAAAGAAACTCAACTGGTTTCAAAGAATGAAAAATAAAGCTGCTAGAATGGTCCAGCCAATCACCTGACTGGAATCCAATAGAAAGTCTATGGTAAGAACTAAAGATTCATAGAAGAGGCCCGCGGAACCGTCAAGATTTGAAGACTAATGACAGCTTCAAGATGCCTCCTGTATGGAAAAACTACTCACATACATTGCTCAGGTGTGATTTTGAGCCAAAGGCTTTTGTACAAAGTATTAAATAAATTTCATTAAGTGTGTAACACTTTACCCTGTCATTCCATTATATTACACAAATTAATTTATGGACATCTATGGTTTGATTTATTTGTATGTGTGGATTACTTGGGTTATTAACATCTGGTGAAAATTTCATGTCAGTAGCACCTTTAGAAATATATTTGAGAAAAATGGTGACGTGTTCAATACTCACTTTACCCGCCGTGTACTCTGGAAAATACAGACGTGACAGTGGATTGTCATAACAACAAAACTGATTAAATCTTGAGTTGGGTGTCCCATGAGCCTTCAGGCAAACAAACTAAAATTCTACATCTTCACTGAAGCTTTGACTAAATTGTGATTTTTTTTTTGTTAAGCTTCTGGAATTAAACTCTACACTACAAGACTTATTTCATCTCTATTGTGACAGGGTACAGAGGCAAAATTTCACCCCAACCCCCCAAAAAGTATGTAAAGAATGTTTGTATTAGTTAATCTATAGAAGATTCCATCTGATCTCACTTCATGGAGTGTGTTGAGACTGGCACTGTTCAGTTTATAACATTTTTGCTCTGATTTTACATCCGACACTTGAATGAGTGAAATACCAACCAGAAGTACACCCAAAGGAACACATGATCTTTATGAAAGTGTTCAGTTTACATATTACAGCCTATTACAAAACAATGTCTTCTGTGAAGAATTTGCAGTGACAGAAGCAACATTGTGGGAACATTTTATGGAACTTTGAAAAGATTGTCCAAGGAGAATACACAAGCATACAACACACAAGAAGACAGTTCAAGAACTTTGGAGATATTAGGGTAAGAGCCATTATTAAATTTAAGAATGCCAGGGCCTACACAAATCTGGGGACCACACCCATACCTTTAATTATATATTAGGTCAGATAATTGATTAAAAATTTGAATCCTGTGATTTTGCTTGATTACATTCAAAACAACCAGATATTTCAGATCATTTTAAACTATTGCAAAATTGAAAGTCAGACTATTAATAGATTTTTTTTTACTGATTTGTAGTACCTTTGTGGCCCACCAGGGAGCATCAACCAACATTTTTGAAATCACTGGGATAAGAAAAGCATAAATTTACCAGTGTAGCCTTTACCACTTTTGGCATCAATTCATTGGATCCCCAGTTCAGTGAGTACATGAAGCACAAGCAAGACTATGCTTAGGCAGAGAAGGGATGACTGTGCGGTCTTTGTAGACCCAGACACAGGTTTTGAGTTGTAAGAACATAATCCGACATTACCCACTTTATCCACAGCCAGCAGCTGCATTTCAGGTGAAGAACAAAAGGCCTTGTAGGTCACCATGGTTATGTTTTCATTGTCAACAGCCCGACTGGCATTAAAGGTTCCATTCCCTTGTTTGAGACTGACCCAGTCTACACCGCTCCCATCATCCCCATCAGTGACCCGGATGAAGAGCTCCCACATGGACAAGATGGAGTTGTCAGAGCAGTTGGATTGGATCATGAGCAGCTGACACTTAGGGTTAACGAAATCAGTCACCTGTGATAGAAATAAGAAACTCAAAATCAGCCAGCCCAGTTAACAATTAACAGTAATTTTCTACAGTGTGGGATTACCGGGTTAAAGACTGAAAGTCACAATACAGCATAGTTATCATCTATGCCATCAGGATCCTCCGCCTCAATGACCAGACTGACATCAATACCAGATGGGGTTTCACGAGGTGCAAATATGATTACTGTGGCATTAGCAGTGACTCCAGTTTCCAGGAATAACGAGGATGGGATTGTCATTTTGAAGCTTTGGTCATTCGTCGCTCGAATGCTGAAGTTTCCCCCCTTTCCACTGGTGGTCAGAGAGAATGGTGTTCCTGGCACCAAGGCCTCATTTGAATCAACCTAATTAAAAAGGGAATAAAAAAAACAGGGTTGGTAATTAGGTTGCACCAATTCCCTATAATCTAATTATACACTGATCCTACACCCATTACCCTTTGACTTAACCCTAAAGATCAGATGGTTCACATAATTTCATTTATGCAAAATGTTAGTAACTACTGTAACCAGTGATGGTCCTGGATCAAGATTAAAAGCCAGGCTTTCAATGATTCCCTGGCCTCAGCCATTTGAAGCATCTCTGTACAAGGTGAGTGTCCCAGTCTGATCAAATCCAATCAGAATTGGCCTAATTTAGTCATAAAAAAATGTGATCAGTTCTACATAAATTAGACCCAAATCACTGGAGTGTGCGCTCCCTCTGTTGCACTTTATGAGCACAGTGGCAGCAACTGAACAGAGTCCTAGCTGCTTCTGCTTCACGATGGAAAGCACATTTTCAAAGTACCTTCAGACTCTGCTTTGCTATGAATACACAAACCTATTTTATTCACACAGATCATCAACAGTGTTTGCCCATCTTGCTTTGTTTCATGAGCATGGAGTGGTAATAGCACTCCATCAGTGCTGTTCTATAGTACTGCTACAACGTTTAAAAATAAATAAATAAATGCCCATTTCACTCTTCCAGTCTTAAAATGCACACCATGTCTGTTTCTCATGGATGGTGCATGTTATACAAGTTTCATACTGGCGAATTAGGTCGTTTTTCCTCATCACTGTGGCTGTATTCCTCCTGTTTACAGAGGCAGTACAGGGGCATAGCCAGAGGGGCAAGGGGTATTTTGTTCCACCCAGGTTTGAGTAAAGGTACACTAATTATAAAGACTTAAAAAAAAAAACATAAAACGACAACAATAATAATAGAATGTGTGTAGTATTTTTGAAAAAATATACTGGTTCAATCACTGTTTACAGAGCGTCCTAATTTTACAAAAAAAAAATTTACAACAAAGACTCTGAAACTGATGAGCCATAAAAAATGTTTACTTAATTTAAAAGAAAAGGAACCTCAAAACGCAGCTTAGATTGAAAGTGTATTTTTTTCTTAATGCATGACAGAGCTGTTAAAGTGAAAAAGGACAAACATTGGATTGACTTTATTGTGCTCGCATTCTGTTATGTGCAAGTACAATATGTAGGAAAACACAAGTATTGGATTGGGACTCTGTATCAGCAGATACTCTATAAAATGACTGATCGGGGTCACGCAGCTGCTGTACAGAGGTGTTTCATGATGCCAATATATTTGCAGGAGAATAAAGGCCTAAATCTTTAGGGTCCCGGTGTGTCCTGTCTTACTGAATGGTTGTGACACTGACAGTAACCACTGGTGTAAGACTGTGATTGGATGTCTTTGGTACTATATCTCTGAGGAGGATCCTGGGGTACCACAGGAATGACTGCATCAAATTAACAGTTACTTTGGGAGACTCAAAAGAGAAGTATCACTGATATTGTGAGGGAACATCAGCCATGACATTTTGGCCATTTGGCATGTTTCCTCATTGTATGATCCGCCATGCAGGTGCCTCAGTACTGAGGACCCCAGGAGCTGGAGAAGGCCAAGGGGACACCCACATTTCACCTGGCTGAGACAGAGATGGACTTAGGGTGGTTCCCTGATGTGATGATGTGCAGCACCAGCGCAACATGACTTGATTGTGGAAAAGAAGCATTCTGAAACTGAAATGTAGAGTGCCAGTTTATAAGCTTTCCAGCAGCCCAGATCAGGTTCTCTCATCATTGGTGCTTACATTGGTTATTGTGATGTCATAAAGGCGGGGCAGATACTCATGGTGATGGTCATATGGGACGACCTAAAATTAGTAGGCGTCTGTCTTTCGAAGATTTGTGGTCTGCCTCCGTTGGTGCCGTTTTGACCTTTTACACGCACAACAAACGCCACTGATGGCATATCAACATCGACTAAGACGGTTCCATCTGACCGTGACGTGACTGATCCTTTAACCTCTCCTGAAGCAGATGATTCCACCAGAGTAACGTCAGTCACTTTGGCAAAGTCGCTTCCTGTTATTTATTTTTTGCTGAATAGGTGTTGCTGGCAAATTGCTGCTGGAAATAAGTAAAAAACATATACACACAGACATTAAAAATGTTTGATGTGAGATTATAAAACATTTAAATAAATTTAACAGATTACCAGCTCTGGGACGTGTGTCAAGCACATCAAATCCTGAAAATGGGCCTTGTGATTCCTCCACAAAATCAAAGATGAAGTCAATGGCACTCTGAGCTGCAAAGATAAATCACAGAAGGCACAGATAAATTTCTTAAGGCTCACACACAGAATCCAGAAAGTATTCAAAGTTTTTTTTTTTTTTAAGATTTTTGCAAATTTATTAAAAATAAAAAAACGAAGAAATCACATGTATATAAGTATTCAAAACCTTTGCCATGAAGATCAAAACTGAGCTCAGGTGCATCCTGTTTCCACTGATCATCCTTGAGATGTTTCTATAGCTTAACTGGAGTCCACCTGGGGTAAATTCAGTTGATTGGACATGATATGGAAAGACACACCTGTCTACATATAAGGTCCCACAGTTGACAGTGCATGTCAGAGCACAAACCAAGCATGAAGTCAAACGAATTGCCTGTAGACCTCAGACAGGATTGTCTCGAAGCACAAATCTGGGGAAGGGTACAGAAACATTTCTGCTGCTTTCAAGGTCCCAATGAGCAGAGTGTCCTCTATCAACCATAAATAGAAGAATGATGGATCCAAGAGGGCTCTTCCTAGAGCTGGCTGCATGTCTAAAATGAGTGATCAGGGGAGCAGGGCCTTAGTCAGGGAGGTGACCAAGAACCCCATGGTCACTCTGTCAGAGCTCCAGCATTCCGCTGTGGAGAGAGGAGAACCTTCTAGAAGGACAACAATTTCTGTAGCAATCCACCAATCAGGCCTGTATGGTAGAGTGGCCAGACAGAAGCCACTCCTTAGTAAAATGCACATGGCAGCCCACCAGGAGTTTACAAAAAGGCAACTGAAGGACTCTCAGGCCATGAGAAACAAAATTCTCTGGTTTGATGTGGCACAGATTGAACTCTTTGGCGTGAATGCCAGACATCATATTTGCATGAAACCAGGTAACATCCCTACAGTGAAGCATGGTGGTGGCAGCATCATAATGTGGGGATGTTTTTCAGCAGCAGGAACTGGGAGACTAGTCAGGACTGAGGGACAGATGAATGCACCAATGCAAAGAGACATCCTGAATGAAAACCTGCTCCAGAGCGCTCTTGATCTCAGACTGGGGTGACGGTTCATCTTTCAGCAGGACAATGACCCTAAGCGCACAACAGTGATAGAGGAGTGGCTTCAGGACAACTCAGTGTCCTCCAGAGCCCAACCTGAATTCAATTGAACATCTCTGGAGAGATCTAAAAATGGCTGTGCACCGACGCTCTCCATCCAACCTGATGGAGCTTGAGAGATGCTGCAAAGAGGAATGGGCTAAACTGCCCAAAGATAGGTGCACCAAGCTTGTGACATCATATTCAAGAAGACTTGAGACTGTAATTCATGTCAAAGGTGCATCAACAAAGTATTGAGCAAAGGGTGTGAATACTTATGTACATGTGATTTCTTAGTTTATTTTTAATAAATTAGCCAAAAACAAAAAATTCACGATTGTGATACAGAACATCCATCACTATAAGTGGACTCACCTGTGACCTTGAGTGTGTAAGGCTGTGTGGACACCATTTTCACTTTCCATTGTCCCACTTCGGTTTTTAGCTTCAGTGTCTGAAAGTTTCCCACAGACTGAAATGAGGTGATCAAAGATCCTGTCTGACCAGAGCTTTGAGACTCTCCTGTAAACACACCAGTGAAGAATACTACAAATTCAGAACAAATTGTGTCATGTATGAGCAATCAAAGTTCATGGAGTATTGTGGTGACATGGCACCTTTCTCTGACTGTGGCTTTATTGCAGTTGGTATGCAAATATGCCACATCAACATCTGGTATAGTACCCATTCACACTGGGGTTTGCAATCCATCTTAACCCAGCTTCAATCTGGATTGCTTTCTAGCCAGACAGCGTTCAGACTGGGGTTTGTAATCCAGCTCGAGCCACATCCTACACCAGACTGGAAAGTTTGGGTTCTGTGCCATTTTGCACAAAAAATAAAATGGAAATGAATACCAAATGAATTTTTTTTTTTTTTTTTATCCCAGCGACTTCTTTGACTCTAGCCTAACTGATATTGTAACAAAATTCTGACTTACCTGGTTTTCCACTGCCTGTCTATAGTGGCTATATTGGAGTAATAAATCCATAGATTATATCCATAAATGCCAGTCACAAGATTGTTTAATGTCAACACTAAACCTACCTGTGATTCAGACATAATACATGATCCTTTGCAAGATAAACAGAAGTGGGCAAGTGGATTTCAGAGACAGATCCCTCCCTCTTTTCATCACATTAGCATTGTACAATACAAGTTCAAATGACTGAGAAACCGGTAATAAAGTGTCTTTTCTTTGTAGTTGTATTTCATGGTGAAATATGCAAGGAATGGAACCTAAATATTTGTTCACAAATGCTCCCCCCCACATAATCCTGGATCTGCACCTGGATTTTCAGTGACTTTCCATGTACAGGTTAGACTGCAGTTTTTGAGGTTATGTCAAATCATGCAGATGTGGGTTTTTTTTATTTTATCTAGCTCTTACTTTGTGCCAATTTTTTCTTTTGGGGGGGCACTAGTCCTATGGTCCACTGGTCTTAACCTCTTATAAGCCCAAACTGATTTCAAAGTTCACAAATAAATATAATACTTTCAAATATCTAACAAACCACATCCAGTTTTGTTCAGTTTAAAAAAATAACATACGATTCTGTTGACATACACCATTAATCACCTTTAATTGTACTGTTGTCTACAAATCTGTCGAATTGAAAATGAACAAATAATGGTAATTCATCAAAATGAATTAAAAAAATTCTTATTTTTTTAACTATCACTTTTGTAACAATACTTAATCTACTTTAGTGCAACATATCCTAACTCATCTTCAACCGCTTACTCCAGTTAAGGCAGTCCCGTCACCAGATCTCAGTCTTAAGGGGGGCTTATGAAATCCACCAGGTGGGCACCACTATTAATAGCTTATTTTTGCTTATTTTCACTATTCACGCAGCCCTAATCCCTCACAATAATTATCACATTAACCATGACCGGACCAGCGCTCGCTCTCTCTCTCTCTCTCTCACACACACACACACACACACACACATGTTCGCACGCACACACACGTACAAATAACGTATTAGATCACACGCAGCATCTTGAACTAAAAAAAAAAACCCACGGCGGGTGCATTTCAAAGCAACCAACAGAGGGGTCGCAGTCGCAATAGTACCAATTGCCAACACACACACACACACCCCCCTGTGGTGGATGCTGGTCCTTCAAGGAGGGGAAGCTCAATTTCGGCCTACATCATAAAATGTGTCGGTTTATTTATATGTAAATTCTACCCTCCGTTCCTTTTCAAGAAACAGTACATTTTATTTGTTACAGCACTTCCAGTCAACCAGCGGGACAGCTGAAAAGACCTGTTACTTTTCCCCACCTTTTGTACCAAATTAATCTGAGGAGTTGATCTGCCCTGCTGTTTAAGTTTTTCTTCGTAAAGAAGACTATCAAATGGATTCACCAAAATCCGGTCCACGACATTCAAATCGTCTGCCATTATGTGCAGCTTGCTACCTAGCTAGCTCGCTAGCTGGGACTGGCGCGAGGCTAGTGTGAAGTGTGTCCGCCTGTGAGTGCTTTGTGACGGTGGAGGAGCTCAGCAGCACCCGCTGCTCGGTAGGGACAGAAACTGCGATCTTCTTCTTTGTCTTTCGGCTGTTCCCGTTAGGGGTCGCCACAGCAGATCAATCGTTTACATCTCATCCTGTCCTCTGTATCTTCCTCTGTCACACCAACCACCTGCATGTCCTCTCTCAGCACATCCATGAACCTCCTCTTTGGTCTCCCTCTTCTCCTCCTGCCTGGTGGCTCCATCCTCAGCATTCTTCTCCCTATATACCCTGGGTCCCTCCTCTGCACATGTCCAAACCATCTCAATCTCACCTCTCTGACTGTCTCCAAACCGTCCCACCTGAGCTGTCCCTCTGATATGTTCATTCCTAATCTTGTCCATTCTTGTCACTCCCAAAGAGAATCTCAACATCTTCAGCTTTGCCACCGCCAGCTCTGCCTCCTGTCTTTTTGTTAGTGCCACTGTCTCTAAGCCATACAACATAGCTGGTCTCACTACTGTTTTGTAAACTTTCCCCTTCACTCTTGCTGATATTCTTTGGTCACAAATCACTCCTGCCACCTTTCTCCACCCACTCCACCCTGACTGCACTCTCTTCTTCACCTCTCTACCACACTCTCCATTACTTTGAACAGTTGACCCCAAATATTTAAACTCATGTACTTTCACCACTTCTACTCCTTGTAACTGCACTATTCCACTGGGCTCCCTCTCATTCACACACATGTACTCGGTCTTGCTTCTACTGACTTTCATTCCCCTTCTCTCCAAAGCATATCTCCACTTCTCCAGACTAGACTCAACTTGCTCTCTACTCTCACTACAGATCACAATGTCATCTGCAAACATCATAGTCCATGGGGACTCCTGTCTGATCTCATCCGTTAACCTGTCCATCACCACTGCAAACAAGAAAGGACTCAGAGCTGATCCTTGGTGTAATCCCACCTCCACCTTGAATGAGTCTATCATTCCGACTGCGCATCTCACCGCTGTCACACTATTCTTGTACATGTCCTGCACTACCCTAACATACTTCTCTGCCACTCCAGACTTCCTCATACAATACCACAACTCTTCTCTTGGCACCCTATCATAAGCTTTTTGTAAGTCCACAAACACACAATGTAACTCTTTCTGTCCTTCTCTGTACTTTTCCAACAGTATTCTCAGAGCAAACATTGCATCTGTAGTGCTCTTTCTCGGCATGAAACCATATTGCTGCTCACAGATCTTCACCTGTTTTCTAAGCCTAGCTTCTACTACTCTTTTCCATAACTTCATGCTGTGGCTGATCAGCTTTATGCCTCTGTAGTTACTGCAGCTCTGCACATCACCCTTGTTCTTGAAAATAGGAACCAGCACACTTCGTCTCCACTCCTCAGGCATGCTCTCACTTTCCAAGATTTTATTAAACAATCTGGTTAGAAACTCTACTGCCATCTCTCCTAGACATTTCCATGCCTCCATTGGAATGTCATCTGGACCAACTGCCTTTCCACTCTTCATCCTCTTCATAGCAGCCCTCACTTCTTCCTTGCTAATCTCTTGTACTTCCTGATTTACTCTCACCACATCATCCAGCCTTTTCTCTCGCTCATTTTCTTTATTCATCAACTCTTCAAAATATTCCCTCCACCTTCTCAGCACACACTCCTCACTTGTCAGCACATTACCATGTGCATCTTTTACCACCCTAACCTGCTGCACATCCTGTCCAGCTCTGTCCCTTTGTCTGGCCAATCGGTACAAGTCCTTTTCTCCTTCCTTACTATTCAACTTCTTGTACAGCTCGCAATATGCCTTTTCCTTTGCTTTTGCCACTTCTCTTTTCGCCTTACGCCACATCTCCTTGTACTCCTGTCTACTTTCTTCATCTCTCCGACTATCCCAAAACTTTTTCGCCAACCTCTTTCTCCTTATGCTTTCCTGGACCTCTTCATTCCACCACCAAGTCTCCTTGTTTTCTTTCCACTGTCCAGATGTCATACCCAGTACTGTCCTAGCTGTCTCCCTCACCACATCTGCAGTACTTTTCCAGTTGTCCAAAATTGCTTCCCCTCCAACCAGTGCTTCTCTCACCTGCTCGCTAAATTTCACACAACAGTCTTCCTCCTTCAGCTTCCACCATCTGATCCTTTGAGCTCTCACTCTCTTCTTCTTTACCTCTAAAGTCATCCTACAAACAACCATCCTGTGCTGTCTAGTGACACTCTCTCCTGCTACCACCTTACAGTCTGTGATTTCTTTTAGCTTGCATCTCCTATAAAGAATGTAGTCCACCTGTGTGCACCTTCCTCCACTCTTATATGTTACCCTGTGCTCCTCCCTTTTCTTAAAGTAGGTATTCACCACAGCCATTTCCATCCTTTTCACAAAATCAACTACCATCTGTCCTTCCCCATTCCTATCCTTGATACCATATCTACCCATTACTTCCTCATCACCTCTGTTCCCTTCACCAACATGCCCATTGAAGTCTGCTCCTATCACCACTCTTTCATGCTTGGGCACACTCTCCACCACCTCATCTAACACTCCAGAAATCTTTCTCCATCTCACAACCAACCTGTGGGGCATATGCACTGATGATATTCATCATCACCCCTTCAATTTCCAACTTCACACTTATCACCCTGTCAGACACTCGCTTAACCTCCAACACACTTTTAACATACTCTTCCTTTAAAATGACCCCAACACCATTTCTCTTCCTGTCCTCACCATGGTACAACAACTTGTACCCACCACCCATGCTCCTGCTCTTACTTCCCTTCCACTTGGTCTCTTGCACACACAATGTCTACCTTTCTCCTCTCCATCATATCAGCCAGCTCTCTCACTTTACCAGTCATACTACCAACATTCAAAGTCCCCACTCTCATTTCCACCCTTCTAGTTTTCTTCTTCTCCCGCTGTTCGTGGCAACGTTTTCCTCCTCTTCTTTGTCGTCTTCGCCCAGCAGTAGCCCAATTTCCACCAGCACCCTGGTGGGCAATAGCACTGGTGGCGGACGTTGTTAACCCGGGCCGCGACCGATCCGGTATGGGAATTCGATTCTGAGTCTGCATAGTTCGGTTTGCTTGTTTTTACACCGGATACCCTTCCTGACGCAACCCTCATTTATCCGGGCTTGGGACCGGCACTCAGAATGTACTGGCTGCACACCCCATGTGGCTGAGTGGCTGAGGGACTGAAACTGCGATAGAAGTCAGAAAGAGTGATAGAAGTCAGTCTCCAAACACAAGCAGCTACAAAAAAAACCCACCAGAAATAGAAGCTCGATTTGTCGCTAGTCATTTTTAACAAAGAAAATCCCGCTAAGAGGATTAGGAAAGTCTCCAGTTCAACTCAGAACAGAATGAAAATTAAATAAATGCTCCCACGGATGTCTACTGATGATGATGTTTGCTGATTTGCTCATTTCGCTGTCAATCAAAAAGGGATTCAGCCTCAGACAGATCATCCAATCATCATGCAGAAGCTGAGCGTCCAGGCCAGCGCACTGCCCCATAGACACGGGCGGGACAAAGCCCAGCATTTATCCAATGACTCGTCTCGTTTCGCTGCACTCTTTGCTTCGCTATTGAACTCCGTGGTCGCTCAGCGTCCACACCGCTTAAAGCACTGAAGCTGCGGGTTTGAGTGAGAGCAAAGCCACGTCGTTACCAGTGATAAGAAGCTGATTCTGAACAAAAGTTGAGCGCGTTGTAGCGCATATTTAGTCAGTGACATGTACACACAACAGTATATATTTGATCACTTATTTTTTGACAACTTAGGAGAAGCTGAGCTTCCCTTGCAGTCTTAGAGCAGTCGCCTCTGACACACACACACACAATAAAAATTTGGACCTACTTTGAGTAAAGTGCCAGCGCTGTCCTCTCTTTCGTCCACCCTGTGTCAGTACAGGATCCACGGAGGTAGAAATGGGTCCAGGGTTTTCTTTGCCAACGACATGTGTTGGTTTATCCGAAGTTACTGATGTTGGGGTTTTAAACCAGTTACGTATATCCATATTTAGGAAAGCACAAAAACTAGCTGCAGTCTGCTGGCAAAAACTCACAATTCATTTCCCCCCATAAACGCGGTAACTGATTGTTGCTGGGCAACACTGACGTGATTACATACGTAGACAAACTTTCCAACAAACTCACATGGTTTTAATATATTTAATGTCTTAGTGATTATGCAACACTGGCCGTTTTAACCCAAAGCAAGTACAATAACATGAAATTAGGATTTTATTTATCTATTTATTTATTTGAGATCTGTGACTGATCTGGCTTGGGTGGGCGGGCCCAAGCATATCAGTGGGCGGGCACTGCCCCCTAGGGCCCGCCCATAGTGACGGGTGTGAATTAAGGGTCACGGGGGGCTGGAGCCTATCCCAGCAATCACAGGGCGTGAGGCAGGGTAGATCCTGGACAGGACGCCAGTCCATCACAGGGCCACAAACACATTCACACCTGCACACCTACAGACAGTTAAAAGTTTCTAATCCACCTAATCTGCATGTTTTTGGAAGTGGGAGGAAGCCGGAGCACCCGGAGGGAACCCACGCAAACATGGGGAGAACATGCAAACGCCACAGGTGGGAATCGATCCCATAACCTTCTTGCTTTGAAGCAACATTGCTAACCACTAAGGCACCGTGCTGTATGTGGAGCATATAGTCAATCATAAATGTAAATATAAGGCAATGCTAAAATACCCTCAGCCGTATGAGCACAGTGTTCTTTGTAATTTGCAGTTAATTAAGATTCCTGTTGTATTACATACAATTTGTACATGTTCAATGAAGCCCCTCTATTAATCAGTCAATCAAAAACAATATTTATATTTTAATGTCTGCAGGAGGTTTTGCCTGTACACGAGCATTGACAAAAGCGGAAGTTATGCAAATCAAATTTGTTGATCACTCTGGATTTGCTGGCATCAATGAGACAAATGTAACTCCATAGGAAGCGCGGTGGAGCAGCTTCTCTTTCTATGACAAAAACTCCGGTAACAGTGAAATGTGCCGTTCATTTTTAAACTGGACGCTGTCTTGATCCGGTATGTCATCTGACTAGCACAGGAATTGTGAAAAGACGTGGACATCAGCACTTTATCGGCACATTAAGACAAACGTGCGGAGGAGTTCCGCGCGTCGCGGTGCAGCCGCTCGGCGCAAAGCAACGCCGTGATGAAGCCTCTGGGGACATGTTCTGGCATGTCCAGCTCATGCACAATCACAATCGGATATTCACATGACTGGAAAGCAACCGGAATCCATCTGAAATCCACCTGAAAGCCGTCCTGTGAGACCAACACCGAGGTGGTTTTGTCCCGCGTAATGAACGGTTCCGTGGTGCGTCCCTCCGCTTTTCTTTCCATGAAAAAAAAAAAACTCCTGTAATGGTGGAATGTACTGAAAAAGTGCTGATGTTCACATCTTCTGCCTTTTTGTGAAAGTCAGACGAGGTCCCGGATCAACAAAGCCTTCACGTTGGAAATGATCTGGTTGTTTCAGCGGGGTGTCAGCCTGTCGATGGGGGCTGGGAGCGCGCTGCGCTCTCAGCAGTTGTGGGCAGTCCTTAAAACGGCAGTAACACTCCGTAATCTGTTTAATCCCCGTAAAATCGTCCCCTGAAAGCCATATTAATTTTTCAAACGGTGTCCACCTGGAGGTCTCAGTTTCTGGAAAAAAATTGATGCAGCAAAGCGCCAAATCGTTCAGACATTTATTCGCAATAAAAATCCGCCGAGAGGGTGGACCACACCTCACTCAAAGCCTGCTCACAGGTGAATGACGCAACCGACAGGCATGAAAAAACTCACGCATGCGCACGAGGGTTCAAGCTTGTCTGACGCAATCACACGTGATTCAAATCCATATGGTTTTTTAAAAAAATAAGGTCAGATACTTTTCTAATAGACCTCGTATAGTACAACTTGACTTTTCTTTCAGAGGGAACATCATGCCCTGGGCAAACATGGTTTTGAAAATAACTGCAACATGATTATTAGACAGAATGACTCTGCACTTTCCTGGTTGAAAAAACAAACAACAACAACAACAGGTATTTTAGCTAGGTTTTACAGCTTTTTGCTACTCGGTAATTTTGTCCCCTATGTTGTCACACCTGCCTATTCAGTCTGATCGAATGTAATCAATATATGATTATCAGACGTGTAACGTTTTAAACATTGTCTGTATGTACAATGACAAAAAGAAATCATTATTACATATATTATCATGCATGTGCTACACTCTGTATGCAAACAGTGTGACACATGCACATATGTACACTGTCCAAATTGTATAAATATTAAAGAGAAAAAAAAAACTTGTCTAAGCTGCCTACAGTTTTCTCTCTCTTTCTAAGACCCTCAATGGCCCAGTGGTTGATGGGTCCCAGAGTTAAGAACACCTTGAAGGAGACAACAGGTATGATGTCATGATAACTTTGGGCTTTTAATGATTTCTTTGGACAGGATGGAATGTTTATACAGCATACATCATTAATAAAAAAAACAACAACACAAGAATTGGTTGCAGAACTTTGAATTTATTTTGAATCTTTAATCTACAACATTAAAAACCCAATATTAACATGACATTCATGCCCACGATGAGTATATGCACACATTCAACCACAAGTGTAAATATATTAATGCTAAAATGTTCATATCTAATTCCAAACCAGTATTGCCTGAGGGGCTGGTGACAGTAAAGGTGATGGACCGTCCAGTGATGAAAACAATCACGTTTTCCACCGACACATCAACTATGAAATTGAATGTTTCAGTCTTTCCTGGGTTTCTGGAAACCTGCAGAAGGGTCACCTATGAGATGAAGTGAAACACATGACAGTTGAGGACTTTGAAATCACTGAAATCAACAGTAATGAATGGTGATGTTATTTTGTGCCAACCAGAGAGGAGATGGACGTTTCTACAATGATGTTTGTGGCCTGAGGCAGCTCCTCTTTACTGACTTCGATGGCCTTGCCACCTGAAGCATCAGCCAGGTCTCTGTAGATCTTGGCATCTGAGTCTTGTAACACTTTATGGGACCCATTAGCTCTCCGCCTCTGCTGACTGTTCCCCGCTGACTTGGTAATGTTGAAGTTGACCTGACAAAAGGGGAGAGCCGTGAAAAATACATTACCAAGCCAGAACAGCCCCTGGTTAATTTTACCAGATTAGTCCCATTGTACGGAAGCGTATAGCATTCACTTGATAAATTAATTATTTCTGTTTTTCCTGAGTAATTTATTTTTTGTTTTTTGGAATAATTATTTCTGTTTTTGTGAGTTTTTCTGTTTTCCAGTGTAATTTATTTTTATATTTGGTTTTTCAGAGTAATTTTTTCCTGATTTTCTGAATTGTTTTCTTTTTTTTCCTGAGTTTAGAGAGCAGTTGAAGACGTTCATTCATTCATTGGAGCTCGATTTGGTAACATGTATGGAAGCAGATTGCATTCACTTGATAAATTTATTTTTTTTTGTTTTTCGGCGTAATTGTGTTTTTCAAAGTAATTTCTTTGTTTTTCAAAATTATTTCTGTTTTTCTGAGTAATTTATTTTTTTGGTTTGTTTTTTGGAATAACTGCCTAACACGATTTTTGTTCCTGGCAAAGTGTCTTTTTCAAACTATATTTATTGCAAAACAATAGAAGAAGCCTGTTTTTTCATGCCAAACGTTTTTTGGGGGGCTGCACAGCAATATTTTTGACAAATTTCTGCCTTTTTCACAATAAAACTAAAATACAGAACATAACTGCAGCAAGGTTTATTTTCAAAAATTTGAAAATTTTACAAAGTTAAAAATGAACAGTTTTCCTTGATTTGCAGATGTGCAACAAATCACTTTCCTTTATCAGACCCCAAATGTCGTGATATCCCCCTGATATCGGTGTTCAAAGTCCATTATGTCTTGGTGGAAGCGCTCCCCATGTTCTGAGTATGCCCCCATATTGTCCTTGGAGTTGTCAAGGTGAGCATCCAGAATGTGGACCTTCAGTGACATCCTACAGCCCATTTGGCCATAGTTTCTCACCAAAGTCTCAACCAGTTCCACATAATTGTCAGCCTTGTGGTTGCCCAGAAACCCATGGACAACATCAACAGATCTTTGCTATGCCTCCTGTCCCTTTGCTGTCAGTTTCTTTGGAAATTCAGGACACTTTGATTTTCTTGACTTGTGATCCAATGAAAACACTTGCTTTCACTTTTGCCTCTGACAGCTTTGGGAAAAAGTCTTGAAGATACTTGAATGCTGCAGACTCTTTGTCAAGTGCTGTGACAAATTGTTTTCATGAGACCCAGTCTGATGTACAGAGGAGGAACAAAACCTTGTGAGGATCCACCAATGGCTCATGTTTAATGTTACGGCTTCCATCTGAGAATTCAGTCCTTTCAGGCCATTGCTTCCGGTGATAATGTGCTGCCCTGTCTCTACTGTCCCAAAGGCAGAGAAAACAGGGAAACTTGGTGAACCCTCCCTGGAGTCCCATCAAAAATGCCACCATTTTGTAGTCCCCAATGACCTCCCATCCGTACTCATCATAGTTTAAAGCTTCCAGCAGATATGTGACACTGTTTTAATTCTCCTTGAGATGCACTGAATGAGCCAAAGGAAGTGATGGATACTTGTTCCCATTGTGCAGTAGTACAGCCTTCTGGATGAGCTATCAATGAAGAGTCTCCACTCATTTGGATTACATGCAGTTCCAATTGCATTGAACAGTCTTGAAATGTCACAACAATAGCAAAGAAGCTAGAGAAAAGTTGGCGACGTTTTCTTTGGCTTGTTACTTGCACACTTTCATCCAACAAGTCCCACTCCTTCAGCCTTGAGATCAAAAGCTCAGCATTTGACTTTGTCAAACCAAGATCTCTGAGGTCATTCAGATCTCCTTGACTTGGAAAGTAAGGATTTCTCTCACAAACTGTATCTGTAATGTCAATCAATCAATCAATTTTTTTTTTATATAGCGCCAAATCACAACAATCAGTTGCCCCAAGGCGCTTCATATTGTAAGGCAAGGCCATACAATAATTATGTAAAACCCCAACGGTCAAAACGACCCCCTGTGAGCAAGCACTTGGCTACAGTGGGAAGGAAAAACTCCCTTTTAACAGGAAGAAACCTCCAGCAGAACCAGGCTCAGGGAGGGGCAGTCTTCTGCTGGGACTGGTTGGGGCTGAGGGAGAGAACCAGGAAAAAGACATGCTGTGGAGGGGAGCAGAGATCGATCACTAATGATTAAATGCAGAGTGGTGCATACAGAGCAGAAAGAAAAAGAAACAGTGCATCATGGGAACCCCCCAGCAGTCTACGTCTATAGCAGCATAACTAAGGGATGGTTCAGGGTCACCTGATCCAGCCCTAACTATAAGCTTTAGCAAAAAGGAAAGTTTTAAGCCTAATCTTAAAAGTAGAGAGGGTGTCTGTCTCCCTGATCTGAATTGGGAGCTGGTTCCACAGGAGAGGAGCCTGAAAGCTGAAGGCTCTGCCTCCCATTCTACTCTTACAAACCCTAGGAACTACAAGTAAGCCTGCAGTCTGAGAGCGAAGCGCTCTATTGGGGTAATATGGTACTACGAGGTCCCTAAGATAAGATGGGACCTGATTATTCAAAACCTTATAAGTAAGAAGAAGAATTTTAAATTCTATTCTAGAATTAACAGGAAGCCAATGAAGAGAGGCCAATATGGGTGAGATATGCTCTCTCCTTCTAGTCCCCGTCAGCACTCTAGCTGCAGCATTTTGAATTAACTGAAGGCTTTTTAGGGAACTTTTAGGACAACCTGATAATAATGAATTACAATAGTCCAGCCTAGAGGAAATAAATGCATGAATTAGTTTTTCAGCATCACTCTGAGACAAGACCTTTCTAATTTTAGAGATATTGCGTAAATGCAAAAAGGCAGTCCTACAAATTTGTTTAATATGCGCTTTGAATGACATATCCTGATCAAAAATGACTCCAAGATTTCTCACAGTATTACTAGAGGTCAGGGTAATGCCATCCAGAGTAAGGATCTGGTTAGACACCATGTTTCTAAGATTTGTGGGGCCAAGTACAATAACTTCAGTTTTATCTGAGTTTAAAAGCAGGAAATTAGAGGTCATCCATGTCTTTATGTCTGTAAGACAATCCTGCAGTTTAGCTAATTGGTGTGTGTCCTCTGGCTTCATGGATAGATAAAGCTGGGTATCATCTGCGTAACAATGAAAATTTAAGCAATACCGTCTAATAATACTGCCTAAGGGAAGCATGTATAAAGTGAATAAAATTGGTCCTAGCACAGAACCTTGTGGAACTCCATAATTAACTTTAGTCTGTGAAGAAGATTCCCCATTTACATGAACAAATTGTAATCTATTAGACAAATATGATTCAAACCACCGCAGTGCAGTGCCTTTAATACCTATAGCATGCTCCAATCTCTGTAATAAAATTTTATGGTCAACAGTATCAAAAGCAGCACTGAGATCTAACAGAACAAGCACAGAGATGAGTCCACTGTCCGAGGCCATAAGAAGATCATTTGTAACCTTCACTAATGCTGTTTCTGTACTATGATGAATTCTAAAACCTGACTGAAACTCTTCAAATAGACCATTCCTCTGCAGATGATCAGTTAGCTGTTTTACAACTACCCTTTCAAGAATTTTTGAGAGAAAAGGAAGGTTGGAGATTGGCCTATAATTAGCTAAGATAGCTGGGTCAAGTGATGGCTTTTTGAGTAATGGTTTAATTACTGCCACCTTAAAAGCCTGTGGTACATAGCCAACTAACAAAGATAGATTGATCATATTTAAGATCGAAGCATTAAATAATGGTAGGGCTTCCTTGAGCAGCCTGGTAGGAATGGGGTCTAATAAACATGTTGATGGTTTGGATGAAGTAACTAATGAGAATAACTCAGACAGAACAATCGGAGAGAAAGAGTCTAACCAAATACCGGCATCACTGAAAGCAGCCAAAGATAACGATACGTCTTTGGGATGGTTATGAGTAATTTTTTCTCTAATAGTTAAAATTTTGTTAGCAAAGAAAGTCATGAAGTCATTACTAGTTAAAGTTAATGGAATACTCAGCTCAATAGAGCTCTGACTCTTTGTCAGCCTGGCTACAGTGCTGAAAAGAAACCTGGGGTTGTTCTTATTTTCTTCAATTAGTGATGAGTAGAAAGATGTCCTAGCTTTACGGAGGGCTTTTTTATAGAGCAACAGACTCTTTTTCCAGGCTAAATGAAGATCTTCTAAATTAGTGAGACGCCATTTCCTCTCCAACTTACGGGTTATCTGCTTTAAGCTACGAGTTTGTGAGTTATACCACGGAGTCAGACACTTCTGATTTAAAGCTCTCTTTTTCAGAGGAGCTACAGCATCCAAAGTTGTCTTCAATGAGGATGTAAAACTATTGACGAGATACTCTATCTCCCTTACAGAGTTTAGGTAGCTATTCTGCACTGTGTTGGTATATGGCATTAGAGAACATAAAGAAAGAATCATATCCTTAAACCTAGTTACAGCGCTTTCTGAAAGACTTCTAGTGTAATGAAACTTATTCCCCACTGCTGGGTAGTCCATCAGAGTAAATGTAAATGTTATTAAGAAATGATCAGACAGAAGGGAGTTTTCAGGGAATACTGTTAAGTCTTCTATTTCCATACCATAAGTCAGAACAAGATCTAAGATATGATTAAAGTGGTGGGTGGACTCATTTACTTTTTGAGCGAAGCCAATAGAGTCTAATAATAGATTAAATGCAGTGTTGAGGCTGTCATTCTCAGTATCTGTGTGGATGTTAAAATCGCCCACTATAATTATCTTATCTGAGCTAAGCACTAAGTCAGACAAAAGGTCTGAAAATTCACAGAGAAACTCACAGTAACGACCAGGTGGACGATAGATAGTAACAAATAAAACTGGTTTTTGGGACTTCCAATTTGGATGGACAAGACTAAGAGACAAGCTTTCAAATGAATTAAAGCTCTGTCTGGGTTTTGGATTAATTAATAAGCTGGAATGGAAGATTGCTGCTAATCCTCCACCCCGGCCCGTGCTACGAGCATTCTGACAGTTAGTGTGACTCGGGGGTGTTGACTCATTTAAACTAACATATTCATCCTGCTGTAACCAGGTTTCTGTTAGGCAGAATAAATCAATATGTTGATCAATTATTATATCATTTACCAACAGGGACTTAGAAGAGAGAGACCTAATGTTTAATAGACCACATTTAACTATTTTAGTCTGTGGTGCAGTTGAAGGTGCTATATTATTTTTTCTTTTTGAATTTTTATGCTTAATTAGATTTTTGCTGGTTATTGGTAGTCTGGGAGCAGGCACCGTCTCCACGGGGATGGGGCAATGAGGGGATGGCAGGGGGAGAGAAGCTGCAGAGAGGTGTGTAATGTCACAGATACATTCATTTACAATACAAGATGTTGGCTTTTTCAACAAAACATAACTTTCTCACCTTCAAGTGTTTTCTTGCAATATTCACAAGCTAAGTGAGGTGCCCAGTTCATATCTTGGTCTCCAACTGGCATTCCAAAATAAGCTTTGTAGGCTTCACACATTTTGCTGGATGCTGTCACAGAAAACTTTTTTGCTCTTTTCTTGATGAACTGGCCACAGATGTAGCAGAATTTATCTGGAGAATGATTCCAGCCTCTTGACGCCATCTCTCTTCTTCTGGTGCAGCTTCTCAGTTAGTCCGAGCTTGACTGAATGCTGGCCTATGAACCCCTGTTTATATATTTGTCGTGTAACACCCCAGAACTTTCTCAGTCTTTCATGATGTTTCTGTGTAGGCTCTCAGTTGTCCAGGTGGTTTCCATAGTAGAGAAGCTTTAATCTTCGACTGGACTGGGTTGCTTGACGCAAGGACGTTTCACTTCAAATCGCAGAAGCTTCCTCAGCTAAAATTCTTGCTCTGGAAGTCTGACTTCTGTCTCTTGTAGAGACGAATGAACAGAAGCCAACAAAAGCTGGAGTTTTAAACCTAACCAGACCCCTCCTACTGAGAGGCAGACTGCTACAGGCTAGTGACTAAACAATAGCTCTAATTAGCAACTATTGTGCTCTAGTTAGCACTCTCCTAATGACAGGGCAGCTGTCCCTCCTAATGAAGGGATGGATGCCTTTCTTGATGGCTCCCTTGATGACGTGAATGACGTAAACAGGGGACAAAGCGTGTCTCAGACCCCCTCCCCGGTTAAGGCTGGGTTTCAAACGTTTCACAAAGAATGCCTCCTTGACCCCTCTCTCAAACCATTTCTTCTCTCTGGCTAATATTTTAACTTCCTTGTCCTCAAACGTGTGGTTAGTGTCTTTAAGGTGGAGATGAACTGCAGACTGAGGTCCACTGGCACCCTCTCTGTGGTGCTGGTATAGTCTTTTGTGTAAAGGTTGCTTAGTCTCACCTATGTAGTGTTGGTTACAGTTTTCCTGACATCTGATAGAATACACTACATTGCTCTGTAACTAGGGATCATGTCCTTAGGGTGAACTAATTTCTGTCTCGAGGTGTTAATCAGTTTAAAGTAAACTGGGATTTTGTGCTGTCTGAAGATCCTCTGTAGTTTTTCCCCTACTCCTGCTAAATAAGGGAGAGACACTCTTCTTGTCTCCGTCTCCTGTCTATCTGGTCTCTTTGAACTCTGGGACTTCTGCACTTTGTCCAGGGACCATGGTACCCACATACTGTGAGGGCTTTCCGGACACGTTGTTGTTCTTTAGCCCTTCCCTCTGCAGTTGTGGGCACCTGTAGGGCTCTGTGTTGAAGCAAAAAATCCCAGTTTACTTTAAACCGATTAACACCTTGAGACAGAAATTAGTTCACCCTAAGGACATGATCCCTAGTTACAAACAGAGCAATGTAGTGTATTCTATCAGATGTCAGGAAAACTGTAACGAACACTACATAGGTGAGACTAAGCAACCTTTACACAAAAGACTATACCAGCACCGCAGAGAGGGCGCCAGTGGACCTCAGTCTGCAGTTCATCTCCACCTTAAAGACACTAACCACACGTTTGAGGACAAGGAAGTTAAAATATTAGCCAGAGAGAAGAAATGGTTTGAGAGAGGGGTCAAGGAGGCATTCTTTGTGAAACGTTTGAAACCCAGCCTTAACCGGGGAGGGGGTCTGAGACACGCTTTGTCCCCCGTTTACGTCATTCACGTCATCAAGGGAGCCATCAAGAAAGGCATCCATCCCTTCATTAGGAGGGACAGCTGCCCTGTCATTAGGAGAGTGCTAACTAGAGCACAATAGTTGCTAACTAGAGCTATTGTTTAGTCACTAGCCTGTAGCAGTCTGCCTCTCAGTAGGAGGAGTCTGGTTAGGTTTAAAACTCCAGCTTTTGTTGGCTTCTGTTCATTCGTCTCTACAAGAGTCAGAAGTCAGACTTCCAGAGCAAGAATTTTAGCTGAGGAAGCTTCTGCGATTTGAAGCGAAACGTCCTCGTGTCAAGCAACCCAGTCCAGTCGAAGATTCAAGCTTCTCTACTATGTCTTTCATGATGGCATTCTGGAATCTTCTTGATCTCAAGAAGATTCCTGAACTTGTTTGTCAATCATTATGGGAAATTCCAGAAGATTCTAGAAAATTCTTCACTGTTCTACAGGTTTCTGGTATTTTCTAGACATTTCCATGAGATTATTGTGGGTTTTCTCAAAGATTCTAGAACATTCTTTGGTATTCTACACATTTCTGGAATGTTCCACAAGGTTGTTTAATTTTCTTTGATTAAAGAGTGAAATATTCATGAACAAAGGAGATTCTTCAAACCTCAGTAAATTACTCTCCTGTTCTTGAAGGTTCTTGTTCAATCTGTACAAATGAGGAAGGTTTTCATAAATATAATTGCTTTGTCAACATTGTATTATGTTTGAAATGATGTTTGAACACTTTCGACATGATCACAAAAAGAAAACATGATGACCACAACTCTGACTAATGGACTTAACTTTTCCAGAAATTAGTAGTGACCACTCAGTGAATGCAAAAACTTTAATTTGCAATTTCATTGTCCTGACCACAAAACCAAAGTTTGGAGATCAAGACCACTCTTTTCTCTTTTGATTGGTTGTGAAGAAATGGGAAATTATGGTTTTAACCCAGGAACAAGACAAAAGTGAAAATTTGTTACTTAGTGATTTGTGTTTTTCTGAGTAATTTATTTTTAGGATGTTTTTTGAAAAACTTTTCAGTTTTTTTTTATTATTTCTCGAGTCACCACGTACCCAGCCTGAATGTATTTCAAATGCATGGAGCATACAGTATCTGTCCAACTGATCCTAGAGAAAAACTTCTGTCTAGCAGATCTGAATGGGCTTTCCTTCTGAACAGCCGCAAAGTCCTCAGGTGCCTGCGTAGAGTTGACAAACTAATGATAATACCATCTATGTGGCTTAAAGACAGGACAATCTCCCAGTGTCTTAAACCCAGATCAAAGTTAAACTTGATTAAACTGAACAATGTCATGTTTGTTACCAACTCAAGCTCTCAATGAATGAATGCATCTTCAAATGCTGTCTAAACTCCGGTTTAGAGAGCCGAAAAAAAAATTGGTTAAAAAAAAACCAAAAAAAAAAAACAGGAAAAAATTACTCTGAAAAAACAATTAAAAATAAAAAAAAAAAACTCAGAAAACCAGAAATAATTACTCCGAAAAATAAATTTAGCAAGTGAGTGCAATACGCTGCACCATTGAGATTGAGACCTGGACAATTATAAAGTTTCTAGTTCACCTAACCTGCATGTCTTTAAATATGGGAGGAAATGGAAGCACCCAGAGGAAACCCACAGAAACACGGGGAGAACATGCAAACTCCACACAGAAATGCTTCCTTAACAGGTTAGAGACAATACTGACGGCTAGAGGAGCTACTCACCACTGTCTTGGTGCGTTCAATGAGTGCAATCACTGTGTTTTTCAGCTCGCGGTCTTTAGCCGGGGCATCAGTGAAGAGGAAGACCTCAGAATTGAAAGGAGCAGCACCTAATGCCAGCTGCATGTGGAAGCAAAAAGGTTTTGTTATGACATTTGGTAGAAAGAGTTAAGCTGTTTGAAGCAGGAGGATAGAGTTGAAAGCAATTAAACATGATCTCATAAATAAGACTCAGTTTTATTTTGAAGGCATTCACATCCAAAACAAAGACACTTCATCTGCATTGGGAAAGTAACCTGTTGGATTACCGTCCTGTCCAGGAGATGAATTTTTAATGGCAAACTAATGTGACAAATAAACATCAAGTAGTCGATTTTAGCATCTGGTTGCAAATCTTCTGAAGTCAGCTTCTGCCATGTTATTGTTAAAGGGCATAGCTTTAGTAAATGAAATGGCAAGTAAGAAAAATTACAGTGAAAATACCTTTTATTTTTGGTGACATATGCATTAAGATCATTGCCATGGCCTCTGGTGTTATTGAGAGAGCCAATATGGAGAGCCATAGGGGCAGAAAGAGCAAAAGCTTTACCAGCCTTTCATACGTTCACTGGCAACACTGGAAGATTCTCTTGTATAGGCAAAGCAACCTGGCTTCGAGTCTACATGAAAGCAGATAGAGATGTAATCAGTTCTCTGCAGATGCTTTCAACAGAGGCAGAAGTGACCGAAACTATGTTGCCTGCTCTGGCTAGCTTCGTCTGACCAGCCTACTCCCCCAAAGGCATCTACATCCAGAGCATCCCCGAATTGCGATGGCATCTCTTCCGCAAGCATTTGGCAGAAAGCGACAAGCTACCTCCTACCCTTGGCGCTCTGAGACATGTCCTGAGAGTCCATATCCAAGCCAGAATGTGGGGGCAGGCCAGTATTGCTCTGCAGGACCCTTAATTGGATCCTTCAGAATGGCTACCATAAGTCCAATGGTGAGATAAAACCAACCATGACAGATGCCCTTCCAGCTCCAAAGGCCATCATTGAGATGGTTAGTTGTCACTGCAAAACAGACTGTTCTTCTGCCAGATGTTCTTGCAGAACAAAGAACTTATCCTGCACTGTTCTTTAACAGTGCAGCAGTGAGTATCAGAATGATGAGGACACACAGAACAAGTATGAAGTTGATGATATGTAAAGAAGTAGAGACTCCTTTGTTGCCTAAACCCGTTTCTGTCAATAGGAGGATTTTGGTTCTTAATGGACACTAAGTGGAATGTTCATGTCTGATCACTTGTAAAACATTCAATAAAAAATTCAACAAACATGTTTGTGGTTGAATCTAGCTGATTTACTTTGATACCACTATTCCATGGCCCTTAAAATGGTGGTTTAGCTGTTGAAATCAAATTTCTAGGTTATTTAGAAGCCGAGATATCCACAAAAAACCTTTTACAGCAGCCATTTTGTAAAATCCAAGATGGCTGCCATATAGGTATCAGAGAAAATGGAAACTGTTGTGAAAAGTGTAGGAACACGGACCCACAACAGGGGGCGCAAAAGAACGGACAATGGAATAAGCCAAAATATAACAATTTAATGTTGTGAATGTGCACAACAGAGCAACAGACAACACAATTGAGAACAGTCAAATTAGTCACAGTGATGTGTGAGCAGGCTCGAGGATAGAAGACGCCCGTCCAGAAAAGAGCTGGATCCCACACGCCTTCCACTCCACCGGATCTGAAGCAATCCTGGAGCCACCAAGCGCTGGGTCCCCAGGTGGCCACTGCCTCCGGCTGTCAGATCGGGTACTGCTGGCAGGAAGAACAGACAGGTGATGGTGGGTGCGTGAACACCCAGCAAACAGTTCAGTATAAAGGTGGAAAGCACCTCCACCTCTCAATGTTTACGTGCAGATCCTGTTGGCAAAGTACGTAGCCTCCAGCGGAGTACGCCAACTCCCCACACACGACTACTCAGTATAAAACAGGAACGTCTGCAAAGAAATAGTTGTACACACAGAAGTAAGGATGTCACTAATGTGATACTTTAGGCTGAGCGGTTTACCTGTTCTGTAGACGATTTCTCGGCAGTGAGGTGAAGATGCTGCCCGGCTCTTATGGAGGTGTGGATGATGATGATGATGATGATGATGAGTGACAGCTGCCACTCCCGGTTGCTCCCAGCCCTCTTGTGCCTGAAGCCCGCACTTCAGGCAGGGCGCCCTCTGGTGGTGGGCCAGCAGTACCTCTTCAGCGGCCCACACAACAGGACCCCCACCTCAACGGGCGCCTCCTGGTGCCCGACCAGGCTTGTCCGGGTGACGGGTGTAGAAGTCGGCCAGGAGGGCCGGGTCCAGGATGAAGCTCCTCTTCACCCAGGAGCGCTCTTCGGGTCCATAATCCTCCCAGTCCACCAGATACTGGAACCCCCGGCCCTTATGACAGACGTCCAGGAGCCGGCGAACTGTCCACGCGGGCTCCCCGTCGATGATCCGGGCAGGAGGCGGCGCCAGTCCAGGGGTACAGAGGGATGAGGTGTGGTGAGGCTTGATCCGGGAGACATGAAAGACAGGATGTATCCGCAGTGAAGCTGGCAGCCTCAGCTTCACCGCGGCAGGGCTGAGGACCTTGATGATGGGGAAGGGGCCGATGTACCAATCCTTCAGTTTGTGAGTCCACCTGTAACGGAATGTTCTGGATCAACCCGGTAGCTAAGGAGTCCCGGATGTAGGTCTCCATTGATTCGCCCTCAGGACGAGAGAGGTTGTACAGCCTGCTGGACGGGTACTCAGCGCCTGGGATCAAATCAATGGCACAATCGTACGGACGGTGCGGGGGGAGAGTGAGTGCCAGATCTTTGCTGAAGATGTCAGCAAGATCATGGTACTCCTCAGGCACCGCTGACAGATTGGGGGGACCTTAACCTCCTCGTTAGCTGTCACACAGAGTGCAACCGAGGATCCTAAACATTCCCGGTGGCAGGTGTCGCTCCACTGCGTCACCACCCCAGACGGCCAATCAATCCGGGGATTGTGCTTTAATGTCCATGGAAACCCCAAAATCACTCGGGAGGTAGAAGGTGTTATATAAAACAAAATCTCCTCCCTGTGATTTCCAGACACCACCAATGTCACTGGTTCTGTCTGGTGTGTGATTAATGGGAGAAGGGTGCCATCTAGTGCCTGTACCTTCAATGGGGAAGGTAGTGCCACTAGAGGGAGCCCTACCTCCCTGGCCCATCTGCTGTCCAGCAGATTCCCTTCAGACCCCGAGCGTGAAGGGTAAGATCCCCACAAAGGATCGTCACCAGGATGCGTGCTGATCTACAGGCTTTCCCCGCGTGGATGTTATGGCCCACCCTTAACCCAGTCTCTAAGGGCGGGCGTTGAAGTTTAACCGTTTGGGGCAGTTTCTTTGTATGTGCTCATCAGAGCCACAGAAAAAAAAACACTCCCCGCGAGCCAGCCTCCGTTGTCTGTCATGTGATTTTACTTTGGCCCTGCTCGTGTCCATAGCTTCGTCAGCAGGGGGAGCTGTGGCTCCACGGAGCTCTGACTGGAGCGTGGGGACGGCGGCACCCTTTCGGACCCGGAAGGAAGAGGGACGGCTCGTGCCCGGCCACACCCTTCACCTCGCTCCCGACGGTGTTCTTCTAACCGGTTGTCCAACCGTATAACCAGGTCGACAAGCTTGTCAAAATCCTGCGGCTCATCCTTAGCCAGCAGGTGCTCCTTCAGGACCGGAGACAGTCCATTTACGAAGGCGGCGTGGAGTGCAACATTATTCCAGCTGGACCTCGCAGCCGCGATGCGGAAGTCGACTGCGTACTCGGCTGCACTCCGACGTCCCTGTCTCATAGACAGCAGCACGGTCGAAGCGGTCTCGCCTCTATTGGGATGATCAAACACTTGTTTATACTCTCTCACAAACCCAGTTTATGTCGTTAGGAGCTGTGAATTTTGCTCCCAGAGCGCCGTAGCCCAGGCGCGTGCCTCTCCTCGAAGCAAATTAATGACATAAGCTACCCGGCTAGCATCTGACGCGTACATGACGGGACGTTGTGCACAGACGAGTGAACACTGCATTAAGAAGTCCGCGCACATCGACAACCTCCATACGGTTCCGGTGGGCTTATGTACGCTTCAGGGGATGGGGGGGGGGGGTTCGTTGAATCACCACTGGAATGTCTGTATTTTGTGCTCGGTCGCCTAGAGGAGGTGCTGCAGCAGCACCCAGAGTGCGCGCTTCCACCTGGGCGGTGAGAGCCTCCATCCTCCGATTGAGTATGACGTTCTGCTCGGTTACTAAATCCAACCGAGCAGTGAAGGCGGTTAAGATTTGCTGCAGCTCTCCTAACACGCCTCCTGCCGACGCCTGTGCGCCCTGTGTTTCCATTGGTGGTTCAAGCGATGGTTGACGCCCCTCGGGATCCATGACGCTGGCCGAGAAATCCTGTTGTGAAAAGTGTAGGAACACGGACCAACAGGGGGCGAAAATGAATGGACAATGGAATAAGCCAAAATATAACAATTTAATTTTGTGAATGTGCACAACAGAGCAACAGACAACACAATTGAGATCAACAGTCAAATTAGTCACAGTGATGTGTGAGCAGGCTCGAGGATAGAATACGCCCATCCAGAAAAGAGCTGGATCCCACACGCCTTCCACTCCACCAGATCTGAAGCAATCCTGGAGCCACCAAGCGCTGGGTCCCCAGGTGGCCACTGCCTCCGGCAGTCAGATCGGGTACTGCTGGCAGGAAGAACAGACAGGTGATGGTGGGTGCGTGAACACCCAGCAAACAGTTCAGTATAAAGGTGGAAAGCACCTCCACCTCTCAATCACAATGTTTACGTGCAGATCCTGTTGGCAAAGTACATAGCCTCCAGCGGAGTACGCCAACTCCCCACACACGACTGCTCAGTACAAAACAGGAACGTCTGCAAAAAATACTTGTACACACAGAAGTAAGGACGTCACTAATGTGATACTTTAGGCTGAGCGGTTTACCTGTTCGGTAGACGATTTCTCGGCAGTGAGGTGAAGATGCTGCCCAGCTCTTATGGAGGTGTGGATGTTGATGATGAGTGACAGCTGGTGTTGATGAGTGACAGCTGCCACTCCTGGTTGCTCCGGCGCCCTCTCATGCATGAAGCCCGCACTTCAGGCAGGGCGCCCTCTGGTGGTGGGCCAGCAGTACCTCTTCAGCGGCCCACATAACAGGAAACTTTTTTTTTCTGATTGCTTATACAATAAGGTTTCCAAAAATGTATAGTAGTAATGTATAGTTTGATACTCTCCACAAAAATCCAACAACATTACATAGTGAACCTGACTATTCTTTTTTAGCATGCAATTTTGTTGGTATATGAAATGTGCTATTGCACGCCCGACCACCGTGCGCGCTCACTGCTAATTCTTCTAGCAAAAAACAAATCCACTATGCTGTAAGCCGTCTGGACTCCAATTTAAAGTTTGCGTTGGACTGTTAAGCACCAGTGGAACACCAAAATGTAAGTCCCTTGAATGAATTTTTTATTGTTTCAATGAAACAAATATTTAATCGTGAAAGCTGGAACATACCATTCAACTCTGCTTCGCCTCATTGAATGAAACATTCAATCTTTCACCTCATGAAATATTTGCAATACTGAACTCAAACATTCAGCATTTGTATAACATGCCAGTTGCAGCTGATATTAGCAATTAGTATTAACCTCTTAAACCCTAGAGTCCCCAAATTTGGGGACTTGCCCTGTTTTGGAACATTTCAACACTCTAACCAATGCTGACACCAACATATACTTATAACACATTAAAATGTCAAGCGAAGTCTCCTCTACAAAAGTATCCACTTCAATCATATCAACTGAGCACAGCTGAAACGCCAAGCAAATAAAGACATAAATCGGAATTCATTTTTTGGGAAAAAACCTCATTTACTCCTATCAAGTATTATTTAGTTTCATTTTTTGCATCCACAACATCCCCTAGGACCTGTCTTTTAGCTGATCCAAACTTTTGGTGAGAACTGAATCATAATGTATTTGTATGTGATTTTGGTGAAATAGGCTCTAGGGCTTAACCACAGTTTAGTGTGATATACTCAAGCTAGCTACAGTTTGGCATGTAATAGCCTTAATAGTTAATATAGATAAGAAATAACACTTTCACAGAGTTCATTATATTACCTTTTACCTGAAGTCCTATCAACTAGGGGTGAGGGACACGTGCATACAACAGCCACCACATTTCACAGACAAAATGGGATACAATGGATTGTGGACAGTTGCTTGCTCAACTCCAGAATGATTTTTGACACACTTGAACCATGAACCTATTCTGCAGCATCATTCGAAACAGATTTTTGCACCCTTCAAAACAGGGGAACATTAAACATTACTGATGCTACACCATGAATCCTGTTTGGAAATACCCTCAAGAAACAGGCATTTTAACTCAATTAGTATCATTTTCAATACAAAAATCCTGCACCAGACATGGAAAATAATCATAAAGTGAAATTTTTTATTAAGCCTCACAGCACCTGAAGTCCTGAAAGACTCATTTCTGCAGTATTGCCTCCTCCCTCTGCTTTCAGTGTATTAATGATAGCCCTGAAGACTTCTGGATCTGTGGTTTTTATCAATGGGCCAAAATCTGTAATTCAAAGAAAAAAAGTGTTTACATTCATTGACCAGGCACTTTGATGCAGATGTGTTTAAGGCTACAGTCCTGTGCAGCATTCTTCTACTCAACCCAGATTTATAAAATGTTTGGTTCATTTACATTTATTTCTAATTTTGTATAATCAGAATGGAGTGCACAAAATACTGAACACCAATGCCACCTCCACCACCTGCTTGCATCTCATGGAAAACAAACAGAAAACAGACAAAATGTGCCTGTTATTGGGTCAGTTACTAGGACCATCTGAATTGACAGTAAAATTTCAGGTTCTTTATGCCCGTCACATGGCACACTGCGATAGCTGGACGAAGGATAAGTCAAAAATTGTCAAGAAAAGGTAGATAAAAACTCCTGCACATTTCCCATCACCAAAATGAACAAAACCAAAACGAACGTCAACCTCGATGCTTTAAACAAAACACTCATGATGACGTGACCGAAAGTGGGTATAAAACAGAGTGCAACCAGCCTTTTCCTCATTTCTGCAGTACTTGCAGGTGTGAGATTTTGTTTATCTTCACAAGTTTTGTTTGTTGTCCAAGTTCTCACGGTGTGTCTGTACACCATCTGTGATAGTATTTGTCCCAATGAGTACGTTTGACTTATGGTATTAGCCATGGGGAACTGTCCGTGTCAGATGAAGGCTACTCCCGAAGACACGCACATGCAGGCCAGCCACAAACGGTTCAAACATGCGTAAATAATTAAAGTAGTTGACGAAAACGTTCTTAATGCTATTGTTTCTGTATGGAAACCATACATTTCCATCCCAAAAATGAATGGTTCATTAGCGATACAAGGATGTTTCATTCAGCTCATCCAAGCTTTAGTTAGTGATTTGTTCAGATATCGTTGTGTTCGTCAACCTTCATTAAATACGTCAGACTTTGGGAGGTTGGACAAAAGTCAAACAAAATGCCAATATTATGAAAATTAAGCAAACAAAACGCTAACATTACGAAAATTAAGCAAACGACAGTCAAATACAAAAGCAAAACAAAAAAGGATAATTTGAGGTTGTCTGTGGTATTCCTTCAAATTTTTCAAGTTTAAAAATTCTGAGGAAGTGCCAGCTGCAGGAACGAAACTGAACAGAGGTTAAAAGATGCCTCTGAAAGTCAGCAAAAGTCTAGATTTCTTGTTTCATTTGGGCTTCGTTGTCCTTCATTAGTGCCGTCTGACCGGGGCTTTACACAGTTCAGTAAGATAGATCCATGAAGATTTTTAAGTTACTGAATGTGTCGGACCTGGTGCCACAAGGGGGCGTTTAGGGGCGACACCCCCTCATTAACCTCGCCCCCTCAGATGTTAGAGTTATCAAAAAAAAAAATAAAAAAAGAAAGAAAAAGAAATACTGGAAAATATAGTAAAATATTAGTTATTCAATAATATCACGTATTTAACAAATAAACCAAATTAATTAACTAAAGTAATTAATTTTAAAACAAATGGATATGGCGTGTGTCTGTTCAAGGGATTTGATAGGTTGAGGGTTGCGCTTGTCAGTGCGGCAGAGGGCAAGCTTGATTTATTTAAACAGCGTCAAGGGCCTTTCACACTGCAAGCTTCAGCGCGACGCTTTAAAGCATCGTAACGCCAGGCTGTTGCGTTTCCAACGCGTCGTGACGTCAGACGCGTCGCTTCGGAAGCTGCAAGGGGGCAGAGATTGCGGCCACGTCACACTGGCTGTTTCCACAACCTGAAAAAAGTTCAGCGATCGCCATCTTGAATTTGGGTCGCCTGAACCACAAAAAAAAAAAAAAAACAGCAGTAGAGCGATTCTCCCATCACCCTGCTGGGAAAAGCTTTTTTCAGCTACTTTTTGGAGTGACGCCGACCGAGGGAGGACTGACGACTTGGTGGGATATCGATCGAACCGCGACAGCGGGCCGACCTGCATGGAGAAGCCGGCCTTCAGGCATCATTCCTGGGCAGACCGAGGAAGGCAGCCGGGGGGATGGAGCAAACCCACTCAGTCCGAAATCTCCCACTTTTTGGATATATGCGAAGTCCCAGTTTGCCCAACAGAGTTTAGTTCTGCAGCTTTATCGAAGTGAGAATAAAAGTAAAACATGACATTTCTGCACTGCTGTGAAGGTTTATTGATCGGCTAATGTTAGCTTAGCTTTCAGTCAGTCTCTTAGAACGGTGTAGCCTAAATACGAGGTCTGTCCATAAAGTATCGTACCTTTTTATTTTTTTCAAAAACTATATGGATTTCATTCATATGTTTTTACGTCAGACATGCTTGAACCCTCGTGCACATGCGTGAGTTTTTCCACGCCTGTCAGTGACGTCATTCGTCTGTGAGCACGCCTTGTGGAAGGAGTGGTCCCGCCCCCTCGTCGGATTTTCATTGTCTGGAAATGGCGGAATGAAAAGGACTTTTTTTTCCATCAGAATTTTTTCAGAAGCTGTTAGAGACTGGCACCTAGAAACCATTCGAAAAATTTATCTGGCTTTCAGTGAAAATTTTATGGGCTTCACAGAGAATAAGGACTTTAACTACAGGTATAAGGACCCCTTTAAAGGACGGTCAGTGCGCCGCGCTGCGAGCTGCGACACAAACCACTGGATCATTTCTAAGCTGATGGCTCAGTGGATACGAGACCATCGTGTGCTCTTTCTCTGGTTATCACAAGACCTGGACATCAGCCATTTTCCGGCAGATTTCACTTTTAACAAGAGATTTTGTCATGGAAAGCCGCGCGGAGGCTTCGCGCGTCACAACCGATTCGCTGATGAAGCGAGACAAAGGAACACCTCCATTTCGGAGTGTTAGAGGACAAGTTGGGACATGCCTATCTCAGTTTTCAATGCTTACCAGTCGAGTGAGTATAAAAGAACTTGTGGAGAGCTGGACATGTGCTCACAGACGAATGACGTCACTGACAGGCGTGGAAAAACTCACGCATGCGCACGAGGGTTCAAGCATGTCTGACGTAAAAACATATGAATGAAATCCATATAGTTTTTGAAAAAAATAAAAAGGTACGATACTTTATGGACAGACCTCGTACACGAGCTTTCCAGGAGTGCACCCAATTCATTACGCACACTCAGAGGCACGTCCCCTCCAGTGCATGCTTTTTTTGGGGGGAGTATGTGATAAAGTCATCACCCCCTTAATATTTTTTTCTGGCGCCGTGTCTGGAATGTGTTGAAATTTACTTATCTCAATCATTCAAAAATACAAAGTGTGGTACAGTGTGATAAAATGTCAGTGACTGAAAGATGGAAACGAGTGTGGGAAGCCATCAAGATAACTCCAAATGGCCAATCGTCTGAAATTGACAAGCACCCTCAAGAGCAGATCTGGGCATTGTACAGCCCCCAGGACACATCCAGTCCTTGGCTGTCTAACTGGCCCACGTAAGATTTAGAAATTGCAAATTAAGCGGGAATACATTTACACATCATGCATGAAATAAAACAGTGTTGCTTTTTTCAGTTTACTTACGTACAACTTTGTTTCAGGGATTAAGGTTGTCCTTCGCTATGATGGATTTCCATCAGTTGGGATGCCAAAAGGCACACAAAGATAAACACGCCGTCCTGATGCAAAAAATCAAAGCTAGATGCAAGATATAAAATTTACTGCATCACTGGGACGCCACGGCCATGGACACGTGTGATGTGTTCAAAAATCAAGTCTTAGAATAATTTGTTTTGATTTTGTCCTGGCTCCCGTCAGCACCTGCTCCTCTACGGCAAGGGGGTGGGGTCACTCTACTGTGGCCCTGAACTGCAAAACACAACAGCAAATTGCACAGCACAACAGCATTAACCAAAACAGAATAGGTAGGTACCTTTAGGCAACACGAATCGTTGCCGATTGGACCGTGGTCCGTCCTGTAAACCGGAAGGTTTGCATGTTTTCAAAATATGAGCAAAGCTAGTGAAAATGTATGTGCTCTTATTAAAGAATATTTGATGCAGAACAAGAATATGACGTTATATTGGATATGCTGTCGACAAGTCATAACAAACAGTCTTCGTATGCCAAAGTCACGTTTAAAAGAAGCAGGGCTGAACTGAAGACTAAATTATTCCCCACTCCCGGAGGTGAGGCGTGCAATTCTGACTGAGCAGAATCAGGGCAACTCTTCGGTTATCGGACTATGTGGCAAGCTCTCCAACAAAAACACAGGATTCGTGTTAAACGTGATGTAGTCATGAGGTTATTGAAACAACTGAATTTGAAATAAACTGAACCCATCTACATGCCATATGTAGTTTGGACCATAGGTACGTATTGTAAACCTCCTGCATGTTCTCAAAGCCGTCCCTCGTGGATTCAGTTGTAATTTAGTCTGTTCTGTTCAGCCGTGCTTCTTTTAAACGCGTCTTCAGTGTACAAAGACTAATGTTTATGTTATGACGTCGACAGCATATCCAATATAACGTCATACTCTTGTCCTGCATCAAAATATTCTTTAAGAGCACGTACATTTTCACTAGCGGCGCTCATATTTTGAAAACGTAAACCTTCCGGTTCACAGGATGGACCACTGTCCAATCAGCAACAATTCGTGTCGCCCTAAGGTACCTACCTTTTCTGTTTTGGTAAATGTTTCTCTTTTGCTGTTGTGCTGTGCGATTTGCTGTTGTGTTTTGCACTTCAGGGCCACCATACCACACAGTGGACACCAGCTGCAGAAACTAGGAACCTAAAAGCCAACACATACATTAAGGACAGATGCGGTAGACTGAGAATTGAAAACATCGTAAAGATGACGCCAGGGCCAACACGGTATATGCAACATCTCTTGTGGAGGACATCAACTCCAGCTTCCAACTCTTTTTACCAAGAGTCCATTGAGGGAATTATACTGAAGATGGCAAACCTGGAGGGGAGGTACGTGTTTGGGGACACCTGGAGACAATTAGACCTGGTAGACCACCAAACCTACTTGGTCTATTGATTCTAGCAGTATATATTCTAGACGATTCACCATACAGCACTCTGCCAATTAGAGACTTGTATTTCTTATTGGCTGAGGCACGTGAAGTCCAAGAAATGATGATTCAGTGACTTGAAAAGGTTTGTTTCCATCCATTACTTTCCCTCCACAGTTTTCTTATCACTATTTGTGATAAGAAAACTGGCTGTGAAAGCAATAATTTACTGTGAATTCATCAAAAGCTGCCTATAGCGTCATATGTACAGCTTGTATTTTTCCACTACTTGACTTCAAAGTTTTCTCTTTTTGTAGTTCAGTAATTTGAGATTTTATGAAATATTCTAGTCATGAAAGTGGTTCATTTGGATTTATTCCACTACATATTTTAAAATCTGTCTTTAAAAATCAGGGGAAACAATAATGCTGACCAGGCCCTTTTGTGCTACTGCAAAAATAATCTGATACTCATCTATTTATGATCCTGCCCCCCCCCCCAAAAAAAACCTGAACTGACCAGATCTAAGTTTTACTTCCGACAGCTTCAAGTTCTGACCTGGATCACTGAACGGGACTAGAATATAAACTGAAGGTTTGTCCACTCTTCCCACATTGCTGTTGATGATCTCATTGGCGACCTTCCTCACGGCCTTAATGGCCTCACTCATGCTTTTCGTGGTGTCGATCACAAAACAAAGGGCTTGACTGGAGCCTTTGGAGATTCCCAACATTCTGAGCAACAAAGAAGCACAATGACAGACATGAAAAAAAACACCCCCTTTACAATCCAAATGCTTCTTGGATTTCTTACTCAAGGAATGTCGTATCACCAGCTGCATCCCGGATGTCCAGCAGCAGCTCAATGGTTGCAACTATACAACCCCTGGAAAAAATTATGGAATCACCAGCCTCGGAGGATGTTCATTCAGTTGCTTAATTTTGTAGAAAAAAAAAAAAGCAGATCACAGACATGACACAAAACTAAAGTCATTTCAAATGGCAACTTTCTGGCTTTAAGAAACACTATAAGAAATCAGGAAAAATAATTGTGGCAGTCAGTAACGGTTACTTTTTTAGACCAAGCAAAGGGAAAAAAAAAAAAAAAAAATATGGACTCACTCAATTCTGAGGAAAAAAATATGGAATCACCCTGTAAATTTTCATCCCCAAAACTAACACCTGCATCAAATCAGATCTGCTCGTTAGTCTGCATCTAAAAAAGAGTGATCACACCTTGGAGAGCTGTTGCACCAAGTGGACTGACATGAATCATGGCTCCAACATGAGAGATGTCAATTGAAACAAAGGAGAGGATTATCAAACTCTTAAGAGGGTAAATCATCATGCAATGTTGCAAAAGATGTTGGTTGTTCACAGTCAGCTGTGTCTAAACTCTGGACCAAATACAAACAACATGGGAAGGTTGTTAAAGGCAAACATACTGGTAGACCAAGGAAGACATCCAAGCGTCAAGACAGAAAACTTAAAGCAATATGTCTCAAAAATCGAAAATGCACAACAAAACAAATGAGGAACGAATGGGAGGAAACTGGAGTCAACGTCTGTGACCGAACTGTAAGAAACCGCCTAAAGGAAATGGGATTTACATACAGAAAAGCTAAACAAAAGCCATCATTAACACCTAAACAGAAAAAAACAAGGTTACAATGGGCTAAGGAAAAGCAATCGTGGACTGTGGATGACTGGATGAAAGTCATATTCAGTGATGAATCTCAAATCTGCATTGGGCAAGGTGATGATGCTGGAACTTTTGTTTGGTGCAGTTCCAATGAGATTTATAAAGATGACTGCCTGAAGAGAACATGTAAATTTCCACAGTCAGTGATGATATGGGGCTGCATGTCAGGTAAAGGCACTGGGGAGATGGCTGTCATTACATCAATAAATGCACAAGTTTACATTGATATTTTGGACACTTTTCTTATCCCATCAATTGGAAGGATGTTTGGGAATGATGAAATCATTTTTCAAGATGATAATGCATCTTACCATAGAGCAAAAACTGTGAAAACATTCCTTGCAAAAAGACACATAGGGTCAATGTCATGGCCTGCAAATAGTCTGGATCTTAATCCAATTGAAAATCTTTGGTGGAAGTTGAAGAAAATGGTCCATGACAAGGCTCCAACCTGCAAAGGGCAACAGCAATCAGAGAAAGTTGGAGCCAGATTGATGAAGAGTACTGTGTCACTCATTAAGTCCATGCCTCAGAGACTGCAAGCTGTTATAAAAGCCAGAGGTGGTGCAACAAAATACTAGTGATGTGTTGGAGCGTTCTTTTGTTTTTCATGAGGCCATAATTTTTTCCTCAGGATTGAGTGATTCCATATTTTTTTCCCCTCTGTTTGGTCTAAAAAAAGTAACCGTTACTGACTGCCACAATTTTTTTTTTCTGATTTCTTAGTGTTTCTTAAAGCCAGAAAGTTGCCATTTGAAATGACTTTAGTTTTGTGTCATGTCTGATCTGCTTTTTTTCCTACAAAATGAAAACTGAATGAACATCCTCCGAGGCCGGTGATTCCATAATTTTTGCCAGGGGTTGTAGACTGGACTACTGCAATGTTCGATTTACTAGTTTACCACAATCCAGCATTAGGAGTCTCTAATTGGCTCAAAATGCTGCTGCCAGACTTGACAGGAAGCAGAAAGTGCAACCACATTACACCCATTTTGCTGTCTCTTCACTGACTTCCTGTCTGTCAGATTTTAATGGTTCTGACATTAGCCTATAAAATTAGTCACGGACTAGCACCTCCCTAAACCCTACGTACCAGCCTGGGTTCTGTGTTCTCAGGGCACAGGGTTACTTTGTGCCTTGAGAGTGAATAAAAAGTCTGCGGGTCAGAGCTTTCTCTTATCGTGCACGCGTTTTGTGGAATGATCTCCCTGCATCAATAAAACAGATTGTGTAGGCTTTCAAAGTCCAGACTAAAGAAGCATTTATTCTCCCCCTCGTATGGCTAGCTTACTGGCTTAGTATGGAAGTGTGCTTCTGGTCCTTTTAAATTTATTTTATTAGTAATTGAACAGGTCTCTGCCTCAACTTTATCTCATTTTTGGGTCAGTTAATGAAGCTTAGGGCTAGGGGCCGGGGATCACCTGAGGTTTTGGGGATTTTTTGCTTTCCTGTTGATTTACACCTTAGGTGTAGTTCTTCTGGCCGACTGGTTCTGCTCTTTTTTCTCTCTGCCGAAAGCATGGAGGGCATTACATGGGACTGGCAGCTGTCGATTGTGGGATGCTGGCCTGAATGCAAGATTCCATGAAGTTGAACAAATTCTACTTAACGTTGGACCTGTGAACTTTTTTTTTTTCATTCATTTAAAAGAAAGACAAAGCAGAAATGAAATTTACAAAACTTTGAATGAAAAGGAGCAGAGAGAAGAACAAGTCTTATATTTTCTGCCCCTTTTTACAATACAATCTTTCAATTTTAAGTATCATTAAACAGATTACATTTTTGACTTGTCACATACCACTGACTTATTTCATAATTTTAACCATTATTTAAAAGATTACATCCCTAACAGGTTACATTATAAACTTAAAACATTCTAGACATCACTAACAGATCACAACCTAGGCTTTGTCATAGCCTACTGACTTATTTCATAGTTTCATACTTAATACATCTAATTTAATGTTTTTTTTAAATAATTTAAGCGAACTTGATTCTTTGATTTCTTTGTTGAGGTTGTTCCATAATTTTACACCATTCACTGCAATACGCCGTTCCTTTACTTTAGTTCTGTTTTTTTAAAGACTTCTAGTCCTTTCAAATTATAACTACTTTTTTTTTCAAACATATTTTGAATGTTTATTGGTAAGGTATTTTGTTAGCTTGATGCATTGTTTGTAATATTTTCAAATCAACTACACTCAACAAGAATATAAACGCAACACTTTTGGTTTTGCTTCCATCTTGTATGAGATGAACTCAAAGATCTAAAACTTTTTCCACATACACAATATCACCATTTCCCTCAAATATTGTTCACAAACCAGTCTAAATCTGTGATAGTGAGCACTTCTCCTTTGCTGAGATAATCCATCCCACCTCACAGGTGTGCCATATCAAGATGCTGATTAGACACCATGATTAGTGCACAGGTGTGCCTTAGACTGCCCACAATAAAAGGCCACTCTGAAAGGTGCAGTTTTGTTTTATTGGGGGGGGATACCAGTCAGTATCTGGTGTGACCATCATTTGCCTCATGCAGTGCAACACATCTCCTTCGCATAGAATTGAAGAGAACACATCTCCAACGTGCCAAACGCCAGCGAATGTGAGCATTTGCCCACTCAAGTCGGTTACGACGACGAACTGGAGTCAGGTCGAGACCTCGATGAGGACGACGAGCATGCAGATGAGCTTCCCTGAGATGGTTTCTGACAGTTTGTACAGAAATTCTTTGGTTATGCAAACCGATTGTTTCAGCAGCTGTCCGAGTGGCTGGTCTCAGACGATCTTGGAGGTGAACATGCTGGATGTGGAGGTCCTGGGCTGGTGTGGTTACACGTGGTCTGCGGTTATGAGGCTGGTTGGATGTACTGCCAAATTCTCTGAAACGCCTTTGGAGATGGCTTATGGTAGAGAAATGAACATTCAATACACGAGCAACAGCTCTGGTTGACATTCCTGCTGTCAGCATGCCAATTGCACGCTCCCTCAAATCTTGTGACATTTGTGGCATTGTGCTGTGTGATAAAACTGCACCTTTCAGAGTGGCCTTTTATTGTGGGCAGTCTAAGGCACACCTGTGCACTAATTATGGTGTCTAATCAGCATCTTGGTATGGCACACCTGTGAGGTGGGATGGATTATCTCAGCAAAGGAGAAGTGCTCACTATCACAGATTTAGACTGGTTTGTGAACAATATTTGAGGGAAATGGTGATATTGTGTATGTGGAAAAAGTTTTAGATCTTTGAGTTCATCTCATACAAAATGGGAGCAAAACCAAAAGTGTTGCGTTTATATTTTTGTTGAGTATAAATCATGAAATTTAAGTACCCTATACTTAATGAATAATGGATTAGATGGATCTCTAAAATGACTATTAATCATTTAAAGCTCTTTTCTGCCGAATAAATAATGGTTGTGTACAAGTTTTACATGTTGATCCCCAGATTTCTACACAATAAGTTAAATATGGGACAATCAATGAATTATACAATGTTAATAAACCATAACTATTTAACGAAAATTTTACTTTATGCAAAACAGCAATGGCTTTCACTATTTTTCCTTTTATGTAATTTATGTGTGACTTCCATGTAAGATCTTCATCAATCATGACTCCTAGAAATTTCGTTTCTTTTACCCTTTGTATGTCCATTCCATCTATTTTTAATGACACATTATTTCCCACTGTCATTAAATATGAAATTTGTCTTAAGATTTAGTGACAATCTGTTTATATCAAACTAATGTTTAACTTTTTGCAACTCTGTATTTATCACTTGTACTACTTCCTGTATATCTGATCAAGAGTAAAATAATGTATCATCAGCAAATAATATGCTGCCAAGTACTTAAGATACATTCACAAAATCATTGATGTACAAAATAAACAGTTTGGGTCCAAGTACCGACCCTTGTGGTACACCATAAATGTTACACAATTCTGATTTAGTATTATTTATCTGAACAAACTGTTTTCTATTTTCTAAGTAGCTTTTTACCCACTGATGTGCAATACCTCTAATTCCATATTGTTGTAACTTGTGAAGCAATCTTGAGTGGTCTTATGACGGATCCCACATTATCTTCTTTTTCGAAGATTAAATAAATTCCAGTATTTATATAATGTAAAAAAAAAATCTTAATATGAGTTATATGGACATTTTTACAGCAACAATCTCCTGAAGTACTGAAGTAAACCATTTTTAGTGCTTTCTGGCTGGAACTTTATGGTGTCGTATGTAAAAAAATAAATAGCTGCCAGAAGGAAACCACATAACTTGTATTTATTTTGCTCGTTAATTCTACATGTTCATCATTTGGTATTGTTGTCATAGAAGCTTTTTTCCACAGAAGTTACAGATATTTATACAGTTTGGACAGAGGAAAGCACCATAGGGGTGCAGCAGGAGCTTTTGTTGTATGTGGGTGATTCTTAGACTATGGGCACTTATGTCCTTTGATCATATTGTATGAAAAACAGAAAAAGGGAAATTTCACACTTATTGCTGTTTTGTGCTTGTCCCACACCCAGACTTTTGATCTTCAATGATAAAAATTAATGGTAAAGAAACATTTTTTCTAATGTTTTAAAATATCTCTGAATATCAGTAAAATAATCAAAACATAATTGGGGTATTCAATATCATACAACTTGTGATTTTTTTTTTTTTTTAAACAAAATGTAGTTGCCCCACACTATTGCTGTAATTTCCACCACAACACTGTAATGTCCCTAAACAGTTTGTATGAAAGATTGTTTGGGTAGTTTCTATGGAGATAAACAGTGACAGAGCACATGTATATAGCGCCAAATCACAACAGTTGCCCCAAGGCGCTTTATATTGTAAGGCAATGGTGTGGTGGAAATTACAAGGCCAATAGTGCCCGTAGTTAAAGAATCACCCAGACAGATTAAAATTTTTTTTTTCTCCCAAAATTAGACGTCCTGCGTTCTTCATGAATTTCGCTGATGTTGACTTGCAGTGCAGCTGGCTGTAAGAGCTCAGAGGTATGGAGTTAGATTCATGCCATTAATGTCTGAAAGGAAATGCTTTTGAGAAAAAAACTACAGATTGTTTATTTTTTATTTATGTCCGGAGAACAAGAATCCAGTGACCAATTTCATATTTATTTACTTTAAGACTCAAAACGTTGACAGAAAGCCTGTAAAGTCTACTTTTAGTACACAGAACATTCACAGGAGGTATTGATAAGGGAATCGGATCGATAAAATCTTAATACCCATCCCTTATTTGGGTGATTCTTTAACTATGGGCACTATTTGCCTTGTAAATGTAATTTCCACCACACCATTGCCTTACAATATAAAGCGCCTTGGGGCAACTGTTTGTTGTGATTTGGTGCTATATACATGTGCTCTGATGTCACTGTTTATCTCCATAGAAACAACCCAAACAATCTTTCATACAAACTGTTTAGGGACATTAAATCAAATCAATTTTATTTATATAGCACCAAATCACAAACAGTTGCCCCAAGGTGCTTTATATTGTAAGGCAAAGCCATACAGTAATTACGAAAAAAACCCCAACAGTCAAAATGACCCCCTGTGAGAAAGCACTTGGCGACAGTGGGAAGGAAAAACTCCCTTTTAACAGGAAGAAAACTCCAGCAGAACCAGGCTCAGGGAGGGGCAGTCTCCTGCTGGGACTGGTTGGGGCTGAGGGAGAGAACCAGGAAAAAGACGTGCTGTGGAGGGGAGCAGAGATCAATCACTAATGATTAAATGCAGAGTGGTGCATACAGAGCAAAAAGAGAAAGAAACACTCAGTGCATCATGGGAACCCCCCAGTAGTCTAAGTCTATAGCAGCATAACTAAGGGATGGTTCAGGGTCACCTGATCCAGCCCTAATTATAAGCTTTAGCAAAAAGGAAAGTTTTAAGCCTAATCTTAAAAGTAGAGAGGGTGTCTGTCTCCCTGATCCAAATTGGGAGCTGGTTCCAGAGGAGAGAAGCCTGAAAGCTGAAGGCTCTGCCTCCCATTCTACTCTTACAAACCCTAGGAACTACAAGTAAGCCTGCAGTCTGAGAGCAAAGCGCTCTATTGGGGTGATATGGTACTATGAGGTCCCTAAGATAACATGGGACCTGATTATTCAAAACCTTATAAGTAAGAAGAAGAATTTTAAATTGTATTCTAGAATTAACAGGAAGCCAATGAAGAGAGGCCAATATGGGTGAGATATGCTCTCTCCTTCTAGTCCCTGTCAGCACTCTAGCTGCAGCATTTTGAATTAACTGAAGGCTTTTCAGGGAACTTTTAGGACAACCTGATAATGAATTACAGTAGTCCAGCCTAGAGGAAATAAATGCATGAATTAGTTTTTCAGCATCACTCTGAGACAAGACCTTTCTAATTTTAGAGATATTGCGTAAATGCAAAAAAGCAGTCCTACATATTTGCTTAATATGTGCATTGAATGACATATCCTGATCAAAAATGTCTCCAAGAATTCTCACAGTATTACTAGAGGTCAGGGTAATGCCATCCAGAGTAAGGATCTGGTTAGACACCATGTTTCTAAGATTTGTGGGGCCAAGTACAATAACTTCAGTTTTATCTGAGTTTAAAAGCAGGAAATTAGAGGTCATCCATGTCTTTGTCTGTAAGACAATCCTGCAGTTTAGCTAATTGGTGTGTGTCCTCTGGCTTCATGGATAGATAAAGCTGGGTATCATCTGCGTAACAATGAAAGTTTAAGCAATGCTGTCTAATAATACTGCCTAAGGGAAGCATGTATAAAGTGAATAAAATTGGTCCTAGCACAGAACCTTGTGGAACTCCATAATTAACCTTAGTCTGTGAAGAAGATTCCCCATTTACATGAACAAATTGTAATCTATTAGATAAATATGATTCAAACCACTGCAGTGCCTTTAATACCTATGGCATGCTCTAATCTCTAATAAAATTTTATGGTCACCAGTATCAGAAGCAGCACCGAGGTCTAACAGAACAAGCACAGAGATGAGTCCACTGTCTGAGGCCATTGTGATCATTTGTAACCTTCACTAATGCTGTTTCTGTACTATGATGAATTCTAAACCCTGACTGAAACTCTTCAAATAGACCATTCCTCTGCAGATGATCAGTTAGCTGTTTTACAACTACCCTTTCAAGAATTTTTGAGAGAAAAAGGTTGGAGATTGGCCTATAATTAGCTAAGATAGCTGGGTCAAGTGATGGCTTTTTAAGTAATGGTTTAATTACTGCCTACTGCCACCTTAAAAGCCTGTGGTACATAGCCAACTAATAAAGATAGATTGATCATATTTAAGATCGAAGCATTAAATAATGGTAGGGCTTCCTTGAGCAGCCTGGTAGGAATGGGGTCTAATAGACATGTTGATGGTTTGGAGGAAGTAACTAATGAAAATAACTCAGAACAATCGGAGAGAAAGAGTCTAACTAAATACCGGCATCACTGAAAGCAGCCAAAGAGAACGATATGTCTTTGGGATGATTATGAGTAATTTTTTCTCTAATAGTTAAAATTTTATTAGCAAAGAAAGTCATGAAGTCATTACTAGTTAAAGTTAAAGGAATACTCGGCTCAATAGAGCTCTGACTGTCAGCCTGGCTACAGTGCTGAAAAGAAACCTGGGGTTGTTCTTATTTTCTTCAATTAGTGACGAGTAGTAAGATGTCCTAGCTTTTTTAATAGAGCAACAGACTTTTTCCAGGCTAAGTAAAGAGCTTCTAAATTAGTGAGACGCCATTTCCTCTCCAACTTACGGGTTATCTGCTTTAAGCTATGAGTTATACCATGGAGTCAGGCACTTCTGATTTAAGGCTCTCTTTTTCAGAGGAGCTACAGCATCCAAAGTTGTCCTCAATGAGGATATAAAACTATTGACGAGATAATCTCACAGAGTTTAGGTAGCTACTCTGCCCTGTGTTGGTATATGGCATTGGAGAACAAAGAAGGAATCATATCCTTAAACCTAGTTACAGCGCTTTCTGAAAGACTTCTACTGTAATGAAACTTATTCCCCACTGCTGGGTAGTCCATCAGAGTAAGTGTTATTAAGAAATCAGACAGAAGGGGGTTTTCAGGGAATACTGTTAAGTCTTCAATTTCCATACCATAAGTCAGAAAAAGATCTAAGGTATGATTAAAGTGGTGTGTGGACTCATTTACATTTTGAGCAAAGCCAATCGAGTCTAACAATAGATTAAATGCAGCGTTGAGGCTGTCATTCTCAGCATCTGTGTGGATGTTAAAATCGCCCACTATAATTATGTTATCTGAGCTAAGCACTAAGACAAAAGGTCCGAAAATTCACAGAGAAACTCACAGTAACGACCAGGTGGACGATAGATAACAAATGAAACTGTTTTTTGTGACTTCCAATTTGGATGGACAAGACTAAGAGTCAAGCTTTCAAATGAATTAAAGCTCTGTCTGGGTTTTTGATTAATTAATAAGCTGGAGTGGAAGATTGCTGCTAATCCTCCGCCTCGGCCCGTGCTACGAGCGTTCTGGCAGACTCAGGGGCGTTGACTCATTTAAACTAACATTCAACCAGGTTTCTGTAAGGCAGAATAAATCAATATGTTGAGCAATCATTATATCATTTACTAACAGGGACTTAGAAGAGAGAGATCTAATGTTTAATAGACCACATTTAACTGTTTCCATCACAACACTGTAATGTGTTGTGGTGGAAATTACGGCAATAGTGTGGGACAACTACATTTTGTTTAAAAAAAACAAATCACAGCAGTTGTATGACATTAAATACCCCAATTATGTTTTGATTATTTTACTGATTTTATTCAGAGATATTTTAAAACATTAGAAAAAACGTTTCTTTACCACTCATTTTTATCATTGAAGATCAAAAGTCTGGGTGTGGGACAAGCACAAAACGGCAATATTTGCAAATAATGATGCTGAAAAGAGTAGACTACTAGAACAAATTTCTTAACACACTTTCATTGTAAAGATAACTATAAAAGTGTGAAATTTCCCCTTTTCTGTTTTTCATACAATATGATCAAAGGACATAATACCGTAAATGCCCGTAGTCTAAGAATCATCCATTTGTTAAAATATGCTAGTTACACCAAAGGCATTTAAAAACACAGATGTTTAAAAAAATGACATGAAAAATAGAATAAGTTTTTTAAAAACATGTTTAAAATGTTTACAAAGGCTGTAAAATGTGTAAATGCTTAGACAGTTCCTTAAAAACGTACTTTTAAAATGTGTTTAAGATATGTAAATGAACAAAAAGAAACATGAAGATATTTAAATTGTGTGTCAGTGGTGGGGGGGGCAGCATTTCATTTGTTCTTTGAAGGGGGTTCACTCTCCCACACCTTTAAAACCCCTGGCACGCATCAACGAAAAAAAAAAAACATAACTGGGTACACAATTTTGGAGGTTGTGGCTTTGGGAAGGCCGTTCTAAAAACGTAATGATACACTGTGTTATCTGACCCATAGCCAGTTTTTATGTACTCTTTAAATCATTGTCCTATTGGAACACCCAATTGTGGCCATGTTTCTTCCATCTAGTTGTTGGTTTGAGGCAGTGGCGGTCCTAGAGTGATTTACTCCCCGGGCGAAACCCCCTGCGTGCCCCCCGCGCACACTAACGTGGCCACCACCTCCGCCCCACCACCCATGAATACACTAACTTCGTCCTGAACACCCACAATCCCACAAATTAACTCACAACAGCTATTTTCAAGAACAGATTTCCAGTTTTAATGACTACTGCAATAACAAAAAGAAATTGGCACAGTCTAATGTGTCATCATCCATGGACTTATCTGCAATGATCATCTCAAAAGTTTGCAGGAGGCATCATAATTGTTTGCCACAGTGCTCACTATCCATGATGTGAAATCCCATCGAGTAGGAGCATTTCTGGGCAACCTTGAGCAGCCTGCAGACTCAAGAAGAGACATCCTCTTTGTGGATTTTGAGAAAAATGTGGCAAACCCAGAGAGTGATCCAAAAAATATTCTGCACTCAGATAAGCATTTAGCCCCCTGAGACAGAACCAGATTCAGTCTGTGTGCATAGCAATGCACAAACATTGCACTGGGGGCTATTGCTTTAACTTTGGCCTGCAAACCATTGAGAGCTGAAGCCATGACAGCAGCCATGGCTTCTTCGTAAGGAAGACTATCAAATGGCTTCACCAAAATCCGGTCCACAACATTCAAATTGTCTGCCATTATGTGCAGCTTGCTACCTAGCTAGCTCGCTAGCTGGGACTGGAGGGAGGCTAGTGTGAAGTTTGTCCACCTGTGAGTGCTTTGTGACGGTGAAGGAGCTCAGCAGCACCCGCTGCTTGGTAGGGACAGAAACTGCGATAGAAGTCAGAAAGAGTGATGGAAGTCAGTCTCCAAACAAAAAAAAAACAAACAAGAAATAGAAGCTCGATTTGTCGCTAGTCGTTTTTAAACAAAGAAAATGCCGCTAAGAGGATTAGGAAAGTCTCCGGTTCAACTCAAAAGAATGAAAATGCTCCCACGGATGTTTACACCAAAAAGATCGCTGATTCGCTCATTTCGCTGTCAAAAAGGGATTCAGCCTCAGACAGATCATCCAATCATGCAGAAGCTGAGCGTCCGGGCCGGCCGAGGCCAGCCCACTGCCCCATAGACGCTGAGCGAGACAAAGCCCAGCATTTATCCAATGACTTCGTTTCGCTGCAGTCTTTGCTTCGCTACTGTTTATAGCACTGTGAAGCTGTGGGAATGAGTGAGAGGAAAGCCGCCATGGGACGGGAAGGTGGGGGCGCCGCTCTGCCGTAACATAACGAAACCACGAACCCCCCCGTCAGGACAACCCCCCCACCCCGTTTTTTTTTTTTTTTTGACTTTTTTCCCCACAGTCGTGCCGCCCCCCCCGCGATGCCACCCCGGGCAGCTGCCTGGTTGGCCCGCCTCCAGGACCGCCCCTGGTTTGAGGTGACCTTGAAGACTCTGTAGGCAGACTTCCTCCATTTTTCCATCCACTGTGTAATGCACCAGCTGTCGTGGCAATCCCTCAGTGGAGAGGAAGATGGTCTCTTGCTTTCACTCCTGGAGGGGATGGTGGAGGCAGAGATTATTGAACAGGCCCAGTCTTAATGCGCACACTTTCGTACAGACATGATATATGGTTTCTGTGAGTCAGGATCTTGCTCTGTCTCCTTTCCCCTTCTCAGTGTTGTTCATCTAATTTATTTATTTAAATACTGCTACTCCCGTGTGGTTCATTGAATCATTGCTCACCAGCTGGCTTAGTCCTGCATGTTCTTACCAGATCGTCCAGTCAATGGAGCAGCTCTTGAGGTTGTGTCTCAGGACTTCCTTGTAGCATTACATTTGCCCTGGTTTGGACCATTTTCTTTTGCTCAGCAGAAGATGTTCAATAACAGATTTGACCCACCCACCAAAGCTAGTTCTTGATGATGACACTATGCTCTGGAGCTTGGCTTCAGCCGGGATGCTGATGTTTGTATGGTAGTCATCCCACCTGATGCAGATGATACTCTTAAGGCAGTGTTAGTGAAAATCACTCAAGGGTCTTCATGCGGTGGAGACATGTGGTCCAGGTCTCAGAGCCATACAGCAGGGTTGGCTTGATAGCAGCTTACTCCAGTTAAGGGTCGGGGGGTACTGAAACTGAAGCCCATCCTAGCAGTCAGGGTGAGAAGCAGGGTACATCCTGGCCAGGATGCCAGTCTATCATAAGACCACACAAACAGTTATACTCTCACTCACACCTATGGTCAATTTAGCCATTTCCAATTTACCAAATCTGCTTGCCTTTGGAAATGGGAGAAACCTGGAGCAAATCCAGGTAAACATGGGGAGAACATGCAAACTCCACACAAAGGCCTAGGTGGGAAGTGAACCCGGGACCTTTTTTTGCTGTGAGGCAACAGTGCTAACCACTATGCCAGCTTTGTCGATGACAATTTGTCATGTGTTGAAGGTCTGTTGAAAACACTGGTGTGAAGCCAGCCAAAGGCAGTTCTTGTAAAGTTGCGTTGATGACATGGTTGCTCAGGTTCTGAAGAACTTGTCAGTGCAGTTTCACAGCAGGAAGCTTTGGATTGACCATGTTGGGTGGATTCTCATACAGGATCTGTGTCTTCTTCAGGTTGATATGAAGACCAAGGTTGTTATAAGCTTTATTGAAAATTAAGGATTTTCTAACTACCTTGTTCCATAAAGGACGACACACTGCTCACATCAGCATATTGGAAGGCCAGGAGCAAAGTGGTGGTGATTTTTTTTCTTAGCTCTCCATCAGCTCAGGTTGAAGAGTTTTCCATTCATTCTGTACATTATGTCAATTAATGGTGGCACCTTGTCCTTGATCATGTGGAGGATTGAACCAATTGAACATTGAAGGCTTCAGTTTTTGTGCCATTTACCAGAACTGTGGCAGAGGTCATCATGAAGAAGCCTCAGGATCTCTAGTTTCTCCAGAGAGCCTGTTTTGCTGAGGATCTTCCACAGAATTGGCCATGGTATGCTGTTAAGCACCTTTTTCACATTAATGAAGGTGAGGTACAATTGTTGGTGTTGCTCTCAACACTTCTTGCAATTTAAAGACAGTGAAGGTCAAGTTTGTCGTCTCTTGATGGTCAGAAGCCACTGTTTCACAAAGGATGCTTTTGCCTTGTCTCAGACAGTTGGCAATCTGCACAAGAACCTTTCCTGCCTTAGACAGCAAGAAAAATTCATGATTGTTTCCAGTCAGACTCGTCTCCTTTCCACTTGTACATGGTGACCATCATTGATTCTTCCAGGTTAGCGGGTATTTCTTCTCAAGTCCAGATTTTGATGCGTTTGTGCAGTTTGCTTTGGAGAAAGGGACCTCCTTGGGAATGTTTTCTTCCGTGGGTGATTTGTTGCTTTTCATGCCTCTTGGGTGATGAGAGTTTGAGAACTGGGGTTTGGCCAAGTTCTTCAATGATGTCTTGTCTTGGTAAATGGCTGAGCACTTCCTCATCCTCAACAACTGGATTGGTGTTCAATCAACCACTGATGTCATCTTTGGTCTTCTTCAACCTCAGGCCATGCTTCCTTTGAAGAGGTGCTTGTCCTTGGGTGGAGTGGCCATAGATTCCTTTGGTGACATTGAAAAAGCCTCTTATTTCTGTCACAAAGGGCTTGGATTTCAGCAGCCTTGTTGATTCACCACAGATTTTTTTAGTTTGTGAGTTTCAGTTTGCAGAGTTGCTTTGCTAGTGAAGAGACTTTCCTCTTGAGATGTTGGATCTTTCTGGAGGTTGAGGAAGCTTTTAATTTGTAGTCCATCAGACCAGTCCTTGTGCTTCTTATGGAGTCTAAATGTTTTTGGCAGGCTGTTATGGCTGTCTTGAGCTCCTCCCAGTGTTTTGGAAGTACTTTGCAGGGAGTTCTTTCATCAGGCACTGTTGAAACTCTACTTTTGTTTCTGGGTTTTTGAACCTTTTCAAAATGTTGCAGTGTCCAGCTTCCTCTTGGAACAGCTGGATCCTGGAGCAGATAGACAGTGATATGTCCAACAGTCATCTGCACCAGTCGTTGCCTTGGTGGACAGGACATCTTTCTGGTCGTGCTTTTAGACAATCATGTAGTCAAGTAGGTGCCAAGATGGTTGGTAATGACAAGATTATATTTAGTGCACTTTGTGAGAAACAGGATCATTGCACTTGCCCACTCGGTTTCTCCTGATGGTTCTGTTCCAGACCTAGTGGTCTTTTCCAACTTATGAATTAAAGTCTAAGAATGGTGCCCACTTGGTGAAGGTTTCCTTCGCTTCATGGTCCGTGTCAAGTGTTAGTGCATATGCATTGATGACAGTTGCATAGCATTCGCTGAAGTTGGAGACGGAGTGTCAGTTGTTCACCGACACCCACTGAGTTCAGTAAGTTTTGGAAGGAGAGAGTTCTTGACAGCAAAACAGGCACTGTAGATTTGTCATTCTCCTCAGGAAGGCCTTTCCAGAAGAAAATGTAGCCCTCTTACACCTCCCTTAGATGGCCTTCTCCATCTCCTCGTTTGAAGGAGATGCTGTCGAGGTCAAGTTTCTCGAGTTCATGAGAAATGAGAGCTGTTTGCCTTTCCGGTTGGCCTGAATATTTGTTGTCCAGGTTCACTGGTGTTTGTTTTTCTACCGCACAGTTGGTGACCCTAATCTAGACAGGTTAAGGTGAAGCACACTATTTTTAGGGCGCCTTTTGTAGTCCCCTCCCTGTTCAGTGTGGATCCTAAATAGGGCTGCAGCTACTGAGAAACCCTCCTGGCTTCTTCGAAGGGTCTGGCAACTGAATCATACACCTGCTGCTTCAGTGCCGGGTCAGCACTAGAGGCCTCAAGATTTATAATCCTGCTCATCGCTCTTTGCTGACAAAAGACTTGTGGTTGCGCAACACAGTATAGAAAGTCTATATTCAGGGTCAGTCTAGAGAGACATCTGCATTTTTTTGTGAGCCGTATGTTTGAATAGAATGCTTTTTATTGTCATTATACACAAGGTACAATGAAATTAAAAGACAACTCCCGTAGTGCAAAGGTGTAAAAGTAAATATAAAAAAAAACATAAAAGACAAATAAGAATATATACATGTATTTACAAGGAGCCATTAGGTGTATATAAATAGAAGTCTGTGCTATTCATTGCATTCACCTTTATAAAAAATAAATGCAATGAATGGTGCAGACTGAAGGCTAATGTGCATTCAGTACTCGTATTGCACTTGGATAGAACATGTTGAGTCTGGATGTGCGGGCCTTGATGGACCGGTACCTCTTTCCTGAGGGCAGCAGTGACAACAGGCTGTGCACCATTGAAGCTGATGCTACTGGCCCTGCGCAGACATCTGGTGTTATAGATGTCTGACAGAGAGGACAGCTGTGTTCCTATGATGTTCTGTGCTGAATTCCTGACTCTCTCCAGAGCCTTCTTGTCAGCCTGAGAGCAGCTCCTGTACCACACCAAGATGTTGGTGAGGGCGCTCTCTACAGAACACCTATAGGAGGACAGCAACAGTTCCTGGGACAGGTTGACCTTCCTCAGTGACCTTAAAAAGTACAGACACTGCTGTGCCCTTTTTACAAGGGCACTGGTGTTGGTGCCCCATGTCAGGTCCTGAGAAATATATGTTCCCAGGAACTTGAAGTCAGTGGCCCTCTCTATGGTGTCTCCCTGAATGAGAAGGGGGGGTCCTCCCTCTTCCACCTAAAATCTAGTACCAACTCCTTTGTCTGAGGAGTTAAGTGCCAGGTTATTTAGGGAGCACCAAGTAGTGGGGTTCAGGACCTCCTCTCTGTAGGCCGTCTCATCGTTATGAATCAGCTCAACCACAGTAGTCTCATCTGCAAATTTGACAAAGATGTTGCTGCTGTGGGTTGGTGTACAGTCATGGGTATACAAATTGTACAGCAAGGGGGCTGAGCACACAGCCCTGAGGGGCCCCGGTGCTTACTGTCAGCACTGAGGAGTGGCGGGACCCCATCCTGACTGACTGCAGACGGTTGATGAGAAAGTCTGATCCATCTGCAGGTGTGCTCGCCAATGCCCAGACTGCACAGTTTGAACATCAGTCTGCTTGGAACAAGTGTGTTAAAAGCAGAACTGAAGTCCACGAACAACATCCTCACATAATTGCAAGACTGTTCAAGATGTTGACACACTGTGTGGAGGCTGTGTTGATGGTATCACCTGTGGACCTGTTGGCTCTGTATGTGAATTGGTGCTGATCAAGGCTGGGAAGCAGTAAGGATTTTATGTGCCTCAGCACCAGCCTCTCAAAGCACTTCATCACAGTTGAAGTGAGAGCCACAGGTCTGTAATCATTCAGACTGCTGACCGACTGTCTCTTGGGGATGTGCACGATAGTGGCAGATTTTAGGCAGCCAGGGAGAAGTTAAAAATTGTAGTAAAAACCTCTGCCAGCTGGTCTGCACATCCCCTTAATACCCTCCCCCGGACACCATCGGGACCAGCAGCCTTCGACAGGTTCACACTCCGGAGCACCCGCCTGACCTCTTCTGCGCCAACAGTGAGAGCCAGAGTGTCAGGGGGTGGCAGCATGTGGACACTCCTTTCCTCGCTAACTTCAAACCTAGCAAAGAACCAATTTAGCTCTTCCGCTAGGCTTGTGCTGGTGGCATTAGAAGAGGAAGTGTTCAAGTTGACAGGGTCACAAATGCCCTGCCAGACACGTCAGGGGTTCCTCTCCGTGAAGTGCCCCTCGATCTTCTTAGCGTATGCTGCCTTTGCCCGTTTTATGCCTTTTCAGGTTGGATCTGGCTGAGCTGTACAATTCCATGTTCCCAGAGTCCCGGTCTCTCAGCAGCTGTTTGACCTCACTGTTCATCCACTGTTTATTTGGATAATGTCTAACCCTCTTCCCCACAGTGACATTATCCATGCACGTTTTAATATAAAACAGTACAGTGGATGTGTAGTCTGTGAGGTCCTCCTGTGCGAAGATGTCCCAGTTGGTAGTTTGGAAGCAGTCCCGGAGCTGCGGAATGGCATCATCAGGCCAGATCTGAACAGATCTCACCTCAGGCAGAGTTCTTTGTATGAGAGCCCTGTATGCTGGGGTGAGGAACAGGGACAGATGGTCTGATTGTCTGAGGTGGGGGAGGGGGAGACTTTATATGCATCCTTGATGTTACTGTAAGCCTTATCCAGCATGTTATGGCCTCTCGTTACACATGTAACGTGCTGGTAAAACTTAGGGAGCACAGATCTTAGGTCAACATGGTTGAAGTCTCCGGTCACAATGAAAATGCCATCAGGGTGGGTGTGCTGTTGTTTGCTAACAGCTGTTAGCAGGGTCTTTAATGCTACGTTAGCATTAGCACTCGGTGGGACGTACACAGCCGTTACCATGACGACCGCGTGCTCTCAGATGCCGTCCATTTTATTTGGCCCGAGTGTCAAACTCCAAATCAGGGGAACAGTGTGTCTCAGTCACTGTAGCATTTGTACGCCACCTGTTGTTGGAGTAGACCATCAAAAAAAATAAAAATGTCAGCATGGAGTGACAGACACACGGTTCTTGACAGGTCCTTAACCTGTTCTGATGGCTGGGAAATCTCCGAGGACCCACTGCAACCTTCACAGCCATTGGGTTACAAGTCATCACTTCCTCTGCTTGACCCATCTGAGCTCTTTAGTGCAGCAGATAAACAATCCTTCAAATGGTGATACAAGCAGCAAATTCAGCACAAAGACTCCTTAGAGATTACTATTTTGAAGAAAAAAAATGGCCACTTGAATTTTCAATAGTTGGCCAGGTAGGGGTCAATTGAAGAATTACACAAGGGTCAAAATTTAAAAATGCACCAGTCACATTAAAAACTACACCACATTTGTATGATCATAAATATTCCAAAAAGGTATAGTTTTGACTATATGAATGTTATGGAGTTAAAAACAGCAAGAATGGCGAAAGGTCAGTTTCAGTTTGTACAGGGGTCAAAAAAGTTAAAGCTGGTCTAATTTTGGTAAAACAGTGCAAATTATTCGTTGAGCCAATAGGCTTAATAAATAGAATAGTTTTGACTTTGTTGAATGCTTAGTTGCTAAAGTAAAGGCAAAACGTTGATATCAATATTGAATTCTATGACAGGTGACCCTCTAACATGATAACCAAACCAAGCACAATACATGATGCAAACTATTCCTTCTTAAAACCCAATTAACCCAATCAATAATTTGCATCACTTTTTAACCAAAACTGGAGCAACTTTAACTTTGTGTTTGTATCACCATTTGCAGGATTCCTCTAAAATATTCTGTCATCTGCTGCAGTAGTTACTCATGTTCAGGGTTTATGTTGAGCCTTCATGGCTACCATAGCGGTCACAGGGCACACAAAGTTTACCCCAACAGGCAATCCCCTACGTGATACGTTACACGGGTGTCACAATGTGGATAAGGGGTTGGATTTTGACACCTGCAGTGCTCCATTAGCACTGGCAGCAAAACAGCCCCAGAGCATAATGCTCCCACCAACGTGCTTGGCAGCTGGTACAGTGTTCCTTGGTTTGAAAGCTTCACCTTTATGCCTCCAAACACATCTCTTGTCATTGTGGACAAATAGCGCAATCTTTGTCTCATCTGATCATAAGTTTCTCCAGAAGGCATTTGGATTGTTTATCCTGAAGTTTTGCAGCTGCAAATTTCAGTCCGTCTTGAAGGTGTTTATTTTGGAGCAGGGGCTTCTTTCTTGTTCGGCACCTTCTGTCCATAGTAATGGAAAACTCACTTGACTGTGGACAGTGATGCTGGCGTTCCCACAGTTTCCAGTTCACGGCAGACCTGAGCCTTGGTGGTTCCTGAACATCCATTTCCATGACAGTTTGGTCTTCTTACAGACCTTGAAAAGAGTGGTGGCACATCCGACTAACTTGTGTACTCTTGTTTGAATTGATGGTCTTGAAATCTGCAGTTGTTTAGAAATGGCTGGCAAAGAAGAACTACTAGTTGTAGTCAATCATGATCATTAACGATGAGTTAACTAGCATCAAACATCCTTTATAGTGGCAAAGAGGAAGTATTAGTTTTAGTCAATTGGGATCACTAAAAGGGCATTAATAGACATTGTAGAACCTTCAACAACACTTATTAAAAGATTTAAGTGAATGTATGTATATTTGAGGCTTTATGTATAATTTAGACCCTGTGGATGCGTAACTAGTGCCAAAGAAGGCCAGAGAAAAGAGCATAGTTGCCAAGGCCACATGGTGACAAGCCAAATTGTGATTTACCTTATGTTTATATTAGTTGTACATATACTCTGAATAATTTACCATTAAATGTCACTATCTTTTATATTGGCTAAAAATGACACACCACAGAAAGCACCTTTTTGGAGTTGCACTGAAATCTCATGATGCAAATTACAATGACAGTAAAGGCGATTCTGACTGGTTGAAAGGTTTCTGCAAAAAAAAAAAAAAAAAAAAAAAAAAGTCGCCAAATGCTTATTGAGTGTTAGAAGGAAAAGTGATGTAACAGTGGTATGTGTTGCGGGGATCTATTTCAAAATGAGCAAATATTTGTCCAAAAACAAAATCTATCAGTTTGAACATTAAATATCTCATCTTTGTGGTGTATTCAATTGAACATAAGTTGAAGAGGATTTGCAAATCATTGTATTCTGTTTTTATTTACATTTCACACAATGTCCAAACTTCATTGGATTTGGGGTTGTATCTTAAAAATAATTATTATTATGAACCCTGAAAAGCCCTTGCTTGGACTTTGGTACTGGCACCAAAGTGACACTATACCTGACAAAGTCGTGTCATGATTAGTGAGTAAAACATAACTACTTATGTACTTCTATCACTGAAATTACCAGCTGTGTGTTCATTTCCCAGTTGGGGTTGAAGCCCCTTGTTCTGGTGGACAGATTCTATTCTACAACTCAAAAGAAAATATACGAGGTCTGTCAATAAAGTAACGGTCCTTTTTATTTTTTTCAAAAACTATATGGATTTCATTCATATGTTTTTACGTCAGACATGCTTGAACCCTCGTGCGCATGCGTGAGTTTTTCCACACCTGTCGGTTACATCATTCGCCTGTGAACACCTTGGGAAGGAGTGGTCCCGCCCCCTCGTCGGATTTTCAGTGTTTGGACATGGCAGAATGAAAAGGACTTTTTCCATCAGAATTTTTTTCAGAAGCTGTTAGAGACTGGCACCTGGAAACCATTCAAAAAATTTATCTGGCTTTCGGTGAAAATTTTATGGGCTTCACAGAGAATAAGGACTTACTACAGCTTTAAGGACTGCTTTGGAACTCCGAAACGGAGGTGTTCCTTTGTCTCGCTTCATCAGCGAATCGGTTGTGATGCGCGAAGCCTCCGTGCGGCTTTCCATGACAAAATCTCTTGTTAAAAGTGAAATCTGCCAGAAAATGGCTGATGTCCAGCTTGTGATAACCAGAGAAGAGTACACGACAGTCTCGTATCCACAGAGCCATCCGTTTAGAAATGATCCGGTGGTTTGTGCCTCGTCGTCACAGCTCGGAGCGCCGACCGTCCTTAAAGCAGTAGTAACAGTCATTCTCTGTGAAGCCCGTAAAATTTTCACCGAAAGCCAGATAAATTTTTCGAATGGTTTCCAGGTGCCAGTCTAAGTTTCTGAAAAAATTCTGATGGAAAAAAAGTCCTTTTCATTCCGCCATTTCCAGACAATGAAAATCCGACAAGGGGGCGGGACCACTCCTTCCCAAGGCGTGCTCACAGACGAATGACGTAACCGACAGGCGTGGAAAAACTCACGAATGCGCACGAGGGTTCAAGCATGTCTGACGTAAAAACATATGAATGAAATCCATATAGTTTTTGAAAAAATAAAAAGGACATTTACTTTGACAGACATCGTACTGACCACTGCATAAACACCACAAGAGGCTTCAAACTTATGACATTAACCCCATAACAGTCAGTCTGTGTTATTCTAAACAAAGCCACTTCAGGCATTTGTCCTCTCTTTTGTTAACTCCTTCCCCTCTTATACTAACAAGAATACTGCCGTTGAGAATACTCAAGGTTTGGTTTTAATTCACATGGCCTTTTGACTTGCTGCTAGTCACCATCTGTACCCCAACAACCGCAAATCCCATATTTCACTCCCCTCTTGTAGATGCAGCATTTAAAACATGTTTTAATTTGGTACTTTAAGTATTTCTACAGTATATTGATAAAGTATTTGCCTCATTTGAGCTACTATGCAGTAGATTCTGTCTCTCCCACTATTTCAAGATTTGTAGTTTTGTACACAACACAGTTCAGCTTTCATACTTTACTTATGCAGCCCACCTAATGGTTTCCTTCATATATATATAAAAATATTGCATACACACCAACCACAAAACAAAGATCTTTTACATATCTGCCCCACTAGAGGTTTTGGAGAAGAACCTAATCATGGGAACTTTGGGGGGGGATCTTTGTGCCGTGTATTGCCAGCTTAGCATGCCTGCATTTGCAATAGAGTCATCACCTTTTGCTACAGATTGTAATTGTAAAGTGTTACACTCCAAACTCCAAAAGTTCATTGAATTGACACTAAGCTTTTCACTAACAATGGCATTCAGCAAAATAAACATAAAACAAGTGAATGATAATGTATAGATTCTATGGTAACTAAAACGAGATGCAGTTTTGGTGGGGATTTTTCAAAGCTGAAAAAGGGACTCAACATCACAGTACAATTTGTCTTTCTACTTTCATTCCTAAATGTATCCTACATTACACATGTTTGATGGTTTCCCTAATACACCCCAGTAAAAGTTGCACTGACATTTCTTTTTAGTCATCTTCATGTGCATTTGGCATTGAGATAATCCAAATGCAATGAAAAGTAACCAGATTATACCATTTTAATTTTATGATACTGGGATTACTTTACATGTTACAGTTAATAGCCTTAACAGTATGCATTTATAATTTATCTAAACAGAGATGATAGTCATGTAATTTTTAAAAAACAAGCAATCTACAACTACATAACCTGTACTGTAGATAAATAAAGTTTCTAAACACTGTAATCCTACTTCATGGACATGAACATTCAACACCAGAAGGGGAAAATGAACTGGAACATTTCAAAAGATTTGTTTAGAAACAGTTGGCAATGTCATGCCCCATTTAGTACAACATTTGATGTCTTCCTTTTGACACGGACTCCATAACAGTGTTCCAAACAGAAGTTGTGTGCAATTTCCAGGTTTAACATTTAAAACTATAGTTCTAGGTTCATCACTTGTACTTGTTTGAGACCTCTTACATTTTTCCAGTGACCCACTTTGTATTTGAAATTAATAAGTTTGTAAATAACTGACTAAATAAACTACAGAAGGAGTTATTAACTACTGCAAATAGTGAAGACAGATTTTACGTACCTCGCGTCTTGATGCTGTCTGGTACTATACACTTCCACTGTTACAGCAGCTGCTTTCGTGCGCTTCACAGCCAGAGTGGGGACATGATGGAGTTGTTCTACCTGTTGCTGGTAAAGAATCAGCACTGCTTTTATCACTATCACATAAGCTCAAGGGCAGTTATGATTAAATACATCATTGCTTGGGTTCTTGCCACAATGTCATATTGTTTTTAGAGAACATTACAGTTTAAGATAACCCACCCACACAGATTTGGAACAGTTCAGAGGTCTAAATTGCTCAGGTGTATTTAGATTGTGGGAATGACTTGAATTAGACAGGTTGTGTTGAATTTTTAAGTATCACACCGTGTTCCTCACAGCAACTGAAACACACACCACTATCGCACACTGCAGACGTGATGTGGAAAATCGAGGATTAGGCATTTGTGACAAAGAACACCAACATGTAGAAATACAACCCCTGGCAAAAATTATGGAATCACCAGCCTCAGAGGATGTTCATTCAGTTGTTTAATTTTGTAGAAAAAAAGCAGATCACAGACATGACACAAAACTAAAGTCATTTCAAATGGCAACTTTCTGGCTTTAAGAAACACTATAAGAAATCAAGAAAAAAAGATTGTGGCAGTCAGTAACGGTTACTTTTTTAGACCAAGCAGAGGAAAAAATATGGAACCACTCAATTCTGAGGAAAAAATTATGGAATCACCCTGTAAATTTTCATCCCCCCAAATTAACACCTGCATCAAATCAGATCTGCTCATTGACATTGACCCTATGCCATGACATTGACCCTATGTGTCTTTTTGCAAGGAATGTTTTTGCAGTTTTTGCTCTATGGCAAGATGCATTATCATCTTGAAAAATGATTTCATCATCCCCAAACATCCTTTCAATTGTCCAAAATATCAACATAAACTTGTGCATTTATTGATGATGTAATGACAGCCATCTCCCCAGTGCCTTTACCTGACATGCAGCCCCATATCAATGACTGTGGAAATTTACATGTTCTCTTCAGGCAGTCATCTTTATAAATCTCATTGGAAAGGCACCAAACAAAAGTTCCAGCATCATCACCTTGCCCAATGCAGATTCGAGATTCATCACTGAATGACTTTCATCCAGTCATCCACAGTCCACGATTGCTTTTCCTTAGCCCATTGTAACCTTGTTTTTTTCTGTTTAGGTGTTAATGATGGCTTTCGTTTAGCTTTTCTGTATGTAAATCCCATTTCCTTTCTTACAGTTCGGTCACAGACGTTGACTCCACTTTCCTCCAGTTTCCTCCCATTCGTTCCTCATTTGTTTTGTTGTACATTTTTCGATTTTTGAGACACATTGCTTTAAGTTTTCTGTCTTGACGCTTTGATGTCTTCCTTGGTCTACCAGTATGTTTGCCTTTAACAACCTTCCCATGTTTGTATTTGGTCCAGAGTTTAGACACAGCTGACTGAACAACCAACATCTTTTGCAACATTGCGTGATGATTTACTCTCTTTTAAGAGTTTGATAATCCTCTCCTTTGTTTCAATTGACATCTCTCGTGTTGGAGCCATGATTCATGTCAGTCCACTTGGTGCAACAGCTCTCCAAGGTGTGTTCACTCCTTTTTAGATGCAGACTAATGAGCAGATCTGATATGATGCAGGTGTTAGTTTTGGGGATGAAAATTTACAGGGTGATTCCATAATTTTTTCCTCAGAATTGAGTGATTCCATATTTTTTTCTTCTGCTTGGTCTAAAAAAGTAACCGTTACTGACTGCCACAATCTTTTTTTCTTGATTTCTTATAGTGTTTCTTAAAGCCAGAAAGTTGCCATTTGAAATGACTTTAGTTTTGTGTCATGTCTGTGATCTGCTTTTTCTCTACAAAATTAAACAACTGAATGAACATCCTCCGAGGCCGGTGATTCCATAATTTTTGCCAGGGGTTGTATGATAACAACACTCCATGTGTTATGTGAAAGCAGTTTTTCCAGTACTGCAGGTAAATTGTCCCGAGTGACTCAGCTGCTGGCATTTGTGACAGAGAAAAATATTTCCGAACGGCAGCACCACAGAACGAACACACAAGTGAAGAGCAATGCCCAGCTTTCTGCCAAGGACTTAAGGTGCAAGTCAGTGTAGACTTGAGTGCAACAGTGGGTCCTTAGGTATTATTTAGGAGAGCAATGGCTGTGGGACTAAAAGAGTTTTTTAGTCTGTTGGTTCTGCATCTGGGCATTACCAGGCGTCTGCCTGAGGGCAGAAACTTGGATCCAGAGCAAGATTTCACTTTTAGGATTGTGTTAAAAATACTTCACGGCTTCTCACCAAATTTGCACCACAGATGGATATTAGGACATAGAAGACTGCACTGAATTTTGGAGGCGATCCGGATTGGCGGATGTCAGAAATCTCAGATTGCTCTCGTTTTATATATATAAATTGGACTTGCAGTCAAAAACAGCTGACATTTAAAGCTACTGTGTGTAGGATTCAGGGGTGTTTATTAGCAGAAACAGAATTCATACCCATCTGTTCATTAGTTTAGAATTATCTGCAACAATAACCTGGTGCATTTTCAAATGCTTTAAAGAGCTCTTCATAACTGTGTGGAAGTGGACACGTAATAGAGGCTGCCATTTTGATACAGCAGCCCAAAAGGGACATACTTACTCCGCCTTTCACATTTTGCAGTGCAGCCAGAAACTGACTGAAACAAGAGTCATCAGAAGATGACATACCCTCTGGGTCCCCACAAATTAATAATACAAAGTGTCAGGGGATCACCCAGTTACACCCTTATGCTAAATATGCATGAAATTGGTCAACTGGTTCTTGAAATATCATGCTAAGAACCAAAAACGGGCAGATGGACATGCTGATCACTATATCCCCCCATATTTCACACGAGAGGGATTTAAAGAAAAAGCAGAGGAATCAGAGATTGCTCCTCTGTACAGTCTATTGGTTGCTAGTGCAAGCTAACAAGACAGAAACCCTCATTTTTCTGAAAAGGAGGCTCATATATTGATTCTCCCAAGAGAAGGCAACAGATCATAAATCTTCATCACCAAAGTAGTGAGAATGTGAAGGGAAACAAAACTGTGACCAGCGATGGCTTAATGCCGTCTGCAACCTCACCACTAGATGACACTTATTCCTACACACTGCAGCTTTAAGTCACTGTTTGGCTGCTTATTAATCGCATTATTCTAATAGTCACATGACCATTTTAAATTAATGCTCAAAGCAAACTTGGCCTTAAAACAGCCCATTGTTAAATAAATTCAAATAGAGTCAAGTTCAGTGCTTAAAAAAGTGTTTATATAGCTCTACTTTAAACACCGGAAAGACAATCCAATCCGAGTTCAGACCAAAAAAGAGTCGCCAAAATGCAATTTTATTCGTATTTCAAATTGTCTACCAATTAGGCTAGAAATGGATTTGATGAGATTTTTTGATTGTGTAGACGTGTAAAATGGGATCATATTCAAATCAGATATGCAAATAAATTAGGTTTTTTGTTGTTTTTTTTTACTACCAGTCTAAACAAGTTCTCAGTGTCTTTGGTACGAGGTCTTCTCTGAAAGACCACTGTCGGTGGCCGTTTGGAAGGTACCACTCTAATGACCATGTCAAAGTCAAAAACCCCATGCCAAATCTGAAGCCTCTTTGCTGCATTTGAAGAAACTGGGGAAAATGCAACTTTATTCTTTTGCATCACTAGTTATTCAGCTTCATAGTGGAGTGGAACAATTTAGGGGTTTAATTCAAGAAAGCAGATCAAATTTAGGCTCGAATTTGCCAAAATAGTGACAAAAATGTAGCTGAAACGTCACGTCATCTTACCGAGATCTTTCTCTCTGCCATGTTTGAGCCTCCCCCAATTTCCATCAAGAGGTGAACAGAAATTTTATACATATATGAAAGAGATGATGACAGTTTAGCAGCTGCATGCTTTAAAGGCCGTCATCAGCAGCAGTCTACATCACAAGTGGTGCTACCAGGCTGTGAAGCAAGTGGGCACAGCCAACCCCCCGCACCCCCAAAAAACAAAGGATAACAGGTGGATCATTCACAGCCCAAACAATGAGTCATTGCATGATGCTCCCCCAAGACAAAACAGTTGGTTTTTAAAGGGGACACTTTTCAGTTCCATATGTAAAATTCTAAATATGTAATATTTGTATGTAAAGGATAAATAAGAACTGAAAAATGTTTGCTAAACTACATATTACACCCACTACACTAGTTCGGCACATGAAACAGAGAAACACAAAGACGCAACAGCAAAATGCTCTGTGGATTTGGCCGCCTCATTTCACATCAGGTTATTGTTCCTGTCTCCACGGCGTCTGAAGAGTTTCCCAGCTTATATCTTAACCAGTTTATCTTTTCTAGGGGGCCTCAACCTGACAGGACATGAGGTAATTGAACTTCCTCTTAATATTCCAAACAAACATCACTCTAAACCCAAGTGTTCAAATTAATTAAAAAGATTACGTTGTGCAAACTCAAAGTTTTAAGAAAACGTTTGAGTTACTTCAATATTTCAAGTTTGTGTAACATGGTCTTGCTTTTTGAGTAAATTAAACTGATTTTTTGATTGATTTGAACTAATTGTATATTAAGTAAGCAAAACGTCAAAGTACAACTTAAAAGAATTAAGTAACTATATGAAAATATTTGAAGTTACTTAGTGAGGACTTAGCACGGCTGGTGGCCAGGTGGTTAGTGCGCTTGGTTTTCATGCAGAAGGCTCCTGGTTCAAACCCTACCACATTTCTCTATGTAATGTGGAGTTATGTCAGCAAGGGCATCCGGTGGAAAACTTGTCAGCTCAACACGTAGATCCACCTTGGATCTTCTGTGGTGACCCTGATTGAAAAGCAAGGGAGCAGCTCAAGGGATTGACTTTTAATTAATGAACACTTTAATTGTAATCATGAGGTACAAGTAGCATATAGTCAAAACTTTTAAGTGCTAGGAACAATTGACTTTAAAGTCTATGAACTCAAAAATATTGTGGCAACTGATTACCTCAGTATTTTTTGAGTTCTGCTAACTTGTTTGGGTTTACAGTATAGGCAAAAAAGGTAAAACTGTCACACAATACATTAAAATAAAGCTTAATGTGAAACGTGCACTCTGCACTGACCACAAATAACAGCATAAATAACTCAGTATCATTTAAACCAAGGAAAGTTGTGTAACAGCCCATCTTACACCTTAACTGAAACAGTTCAACTCTTTAAAGTTGTTTTTGTGACTCTATAAACAACCCCCCAAAAGCTCACAGAGATCTCCTTACATTGTATTTCTGCACTGCCGCTGAAGTCACTACTGCTGCTGCCTCCTGCAGTATCATATATGTGACTTTATCCTTTCTCACTGTGGTCACTGATGCGGACTGGATGCTGCAGCAGGTGAGCCGTCGTTAAGGTGATCACACACATCTGTGCTCTTCAGCTGATAAGATAAGATCAACTTTATTTATCCTGAAGGAAATTATTTTGCCAGAGTACTGAAACAGTAAACATTGAACAATTTTTTTAACAATAAGTAACAAATTTATGCAGAATTACTTCAAGACATTTGCACAAGATGTTCATATGAAGATAGCAGCTGTGAATTCTGCTGCATAAATTGTGATGTCACTTTGCAAATCACACAACTTTAGTTGGGGATCTCAAATGCTGGATGCACACTTCTGTGCGCAGTTCTCTTTGGATCTCCTTACAGTGGCGGCCCCAGCTTTTACAGATGGTTATGCAGGTGCCTGCTGATGTAAACAATCTCAGATGATGTAGTTCCCAACAAATTTCTAAGAACAGAAGAAAAAAATTTTTTTTTGAAATCACATGCTGGTGTAATAATAATAATAATAATAATAATAATAATACTGACTTTATTCCAAACTCAAGAGTACATAGATATGTGATATGTACATAGGTCCATATCTGGGCAGCTACAAACGTATACAGAGAAGTTTGTATGTAACATCCAGTGGTGGGCACAGCTAAACAAAAAGTTAGTTTTGATAGCCATTAATTTGATAACTGAAAAGTTATATTTTATGATGCTAAACCGCTAAACTGCTAAAAAAAATTTAATCTTTATAACAGATAACCAGAGGCGATTTTAGACTTCCAGTTTTAGGGGTGCTTAGCACATTTAAAAAAAAATTAAAATCTAGATGTCCAGAAATACAATTTCCCATGATTTCACAGTGAAAACATTGCTTGTGAAAGCTGCATTCATTGTCAAAATGAAAAAAAAAAGCATATTATCAATGGGTAACGGCCCATACATAAAATTCCTGCATTCAGGTGCAGTTTATATAACAAATAATTTAATCTCCTAGTGTTGTGAGGGCAAATAGTAATTGCAACTTAGGAGCAGGTCTGAAATATTCAGAGGCTGAGTAAAGTATTTTATCCTTGTTTTTATATTAGTCTTATGAGCCTATAGTTATTGAAGATTTTTTTATTTCATCTTAACAGATTATTATGTCATAGTACTTAGTACAGAACATTCACCCTGGTATCACTTTTCAATTACATTTAGACAATTTTAGGCATTACTTAGATTGTGTTTTAGTTTTGGCTATTCATTTATTTATTCTACAAACTGATTGATGTCTTGTTTTTTCTGGCAGCGCACACATCCAAGTTGTAAGTCAAAAATACAGTAGTTGCAGTTGTTATGATCAGTGAGGTTCAGTGCCGTGTGCAGGAGGACCTGGTTTAGCACTGAATCAATCTTACATTTGATCACGCACAGCGCACACTAATTTGGAGAGCAATATACTGTGTTTAGCGATAGGTAGGTGAGTAAAATAAGCACTTTTCAGAAAGTTGCACTTGCTCTTCACATTCAGAGACATAAACTGTGAATAAATACCTTGCAAATGTGACAGTCACCTGGCAATCACTTGACAGCGCGGCTGGGCGAGGTTACCACCAGTGCTCACAGGACAGCACCTCTGCTAAATGAGCGCCACCCACAGCAGCACCACACGACACAAACACGTGCCAGAGCAGAGAGATAGATGAATGTAGGCGTGCTTCGTGGATTGAACCATTTGCCCAAGAATGGGAGATGATCAAATTACTGTGTTCTTGTAATACATACGTATTTTGGCATAATGTTGGAAATAGGTTGTTTAAAAAAAATAGTAGTATAGAAGCATATATATATATATATATATATATAGTGAGGAAAATAAGTATTTGAACACCCTGCGATTTTGCAAGTTCTCCCACTTAGAAATCATGGAGGGGTCTGAAATTTTCATCTTAGGTGCATGTCCACTGTGAGAGACATAATCTAAAAAAGAATTCCGGAAATTGCAATGTATGATTTTTTTTAATAATTTATTTGTATGTTACTGCTCCAAATAAGTATTTGAACACCTGTGAAAATCAATGTTAATATTTGGTACAGTGGCCTTTGTTTGCAATTACAGAGATCCAACATTTCCTGTAGTTCTTGACCAAGTTTGCACACACTGCAGCATGGATTTTGGTTCACTCCTCCATACAGATCTTCTCCAAATCTTTCAGGTTTGCAGTTTCAGCTCCCTCCAAAGATTTTCTATTGAGTTCAGGTCTGGAGACTGGCCAGGCCACTCCAGGACCTTGAAATGCTTCTTACGGAGCCCCTCCTTAGCTTCCCTGGCTGTGTGTTTGGGGTCATTGTCATGCTGGAAGACCCAGCCATGACCCATCTTCAATGCTCTTACTGAGGGAAGGAGGTTGTTTGCCAAAATTTCGCAATACATGACCCCATCCATCCTCCCTTCAATACTGTGTAGTCGTCCTGTCCCCTTTGCAGAAGAGCACCCCCAGAGTATGATGTTTCCACCCCCATGCTTCATGGTTGGGATGGTTTTCTTGGGGTTGTTCTCATCCTCTAAACATGGTAAGTGGAGTTGATTCCAAAAAGCTCTGTTTTGGTCTCATCTGACCACATGACCTTCTCCTATGCCTCCTCTGGATCATCCAGATGGTCACTGGTGAACTTCAAATGGGCCTGGACATGTGCTGGCTTGAGCAGGGGGACCTTGCTGCCCTGCAGGATTTTAAACCATGACAGCATCATGTGTTACTAATGTAATCTTTGTGACTGTGGTCCCAGCTCTCTTCAGGTCATTGACCAGGTCCTCCTGTGTAGTTCTGAGCTTTCTCAGAATCATCCTTACCACACAAAGTGAGATCTTGCATGGAATCCCAGACCGAGGGAGATTGACAGTCATCTTGTGTTTCTTCCACTTTCTAATAAATAAATCATAACAGTTGTTGTCTTCTACCAAGCTGCTTGCCTGTTGTCCTGTAGTCCATCCCAGCCTTGTGCAGGTCTACAGTTTTGTCCCTGGTGTCCTTAGACAGTTCTTTGGTCTTGCTATAGTGCACAGGTTGGAGTGTGATTGACTGAGTGTGTGAACAGGTGTCTTTTATACAGGTAACAAGTTCAAACAGGTGCAATTAATACAGGTAGAGAGTGCAGAATAAGAGGGCTTCTTAAAGAAAAATTAACAGGTCTGTGAGAGCCAGAATTCTTGCTGGTTGGTAGGTGTTCAAATACTTATTTGCAGCAGTAACATACAAATAAATTGTTAAAAAATCATACATTGTGATTTCCGGATTTTGTTTTTTTAGATTATGTCTCTCACAGTGGACATGCACCTAAGATGAAAATTTCAGACCCCTCCATGATTTCTGAGTGGGAGAACTTGCAAAACCGCAGGGTGTTCAAATTCTTATTTTCCTCACTGTATGTATGTATATATATATATATATATATATATATATATATATATATATATGTATTTAGGGGTGCTTAAAATATATTTAGGGGTGCTAACTCCGCCCCCGTTCAATTCATTCATTCACATTGTGGTACTGTAGTGAGTAGTCTCTTTGAAGTTGCTGAAATGGATCAGTTTTTGCTGCCCAAATATCCATGAGTGGAACTGGAAAGGAGTGAAGCCTGCGTCGCCTAAAGAACTACCTGAGGAACAGCAGTGGGGACAGACAAACCAGTGACCTGTCACTCCTGCCATTTAACCCTCAGAGAACACGGGCCGTGGACAGCAACCAAATCATTGATGCTTTTGCTCTCAACCACAACAACGGCGCATTGTGCTGTTATGAAGACATCAATGGTAGGTAAAAGATTTTCTCTCCGCCTGCTGTTGGCATTTTTTCCCTTAGGCTATAGGCTACGTGTGTAGGTCTGTGGATATTTGTATTGAAAAGTAGCCTAGGTTTGTGTGTGATTTTGTTCATTCTCCATGTCATCAGTGACTGTTGCAGATCAGGACGTGGCTATGTGTAAGCAAGCACATGAACGTGGCAAAGGTGTCGCAAAGTGCGGTCACAAAATTCTACCCTTATTTCATTTGGTTATTAACCAGGGTTAAATAACCCTGGTTAAATAAAAAGAAAAAATGCGACTCATAGAATTTGAACCTGTAAGCTCTGATTACCAGATGGAAACTTTACCACTGCACTACCATCACTGGCTTGTAATCAAAGCAGAAAATGCTTGAAATCAACAAGGACATAGAGGAGGTGCACTATGTGCAACTGCTGCAGCCAGGCACAAAGGCAAAAGTTGCTGTATATTTCCACGTGAGGACAGCAGGCAGAGACACGCGCCGGATGGATGAATGTTGTAAGTTCATGTCCATCCAAGCATGGAATGTGTTCTCAAGCTGGGATGTCCAGGAGCAGAGATCTTTACAGCCACGGCTGTGAGCTGACACCCCCCTCACCATCTGTTCAGAGCCCAGACCAATGTGTCATTATGTGGTCATTCATTTTTGTTATTTGTTATATAGTTGGGTATGTAGGTGTTGTCGTAATTATTTATATAGCTGTCCTGGCGGTGGATTCTGTGTTTGTAATGTGTGCACTGAGCTGTCATCCAGCTGTCAGTGTTCTGTGATTAGCTGACAGGCACCTCCCCATGCTGTTCGTGATCAGAACATGTGATCGGTACATACTTATAAGGATTTTATGCAAATGTGCCCCCCCCCCCTGCCACGCCCATGCACCATACATGCACACATGACAGACACATGCACCGCGTGTGTTGCTTTTTGCAACTCCACAGTTGTGGGGGAACTTAGACAAATTTCACATACCAGTGGGGTGAAGGCCAACCAGCATCAGCAAGTCACAGCAACCCCCAAAAAAAAGGCCAGTTATCAGTAATAGTGTGTTTTAATTGAATTTGGAGGAAATACATTTTACAAGAGTGTATTTGACATCACTCGGCTACAACTTTGTACAGTAATAAATTTGGCATTAACACTATTCCATATACATCGTAACGTTGTACAGCACATTCCTCAGAGTCAGTACAGTGTTGTACAGAGATACACACACATGCAACGCACATGCTGCAGGCAGACAAAGTGCAGATTCAAACTGGTTAGTCAACAACACCATTTTGTTCCTAAAATTTAAGGTAGAAGAAGTAAATAACTACAGGGTATGCTGCTGGGTGCGATTGTACTCAGAGTCACAAATTATGTACACCCAGTTCCTCTTTCATAAGCGTGTGTCACTTGAAAAATAAACCTGTTTTTAACAAAGCACCTGACAACACAACAGCTGTGAAAATGCGATGTGCAGGGCAGGGACAAAGAAATTTAAAATAAAATAAAACTTTCAGCTGCATAAGTCTAGAGAACATTTAAATTAATAATAATAAAAAAAATAATTTTATTCACAGATTGTCTTTTGCAGGCACAATTAATAGCTTTTGAGGGAAATGAAAATCCATTCTTCATTCTGTGAGTCCATCACATTACCACCCTGCTCTCAGTGGTGGGCACAGCTAACCAAAAAGTTAGCTTCGATAACATAATCAGCTAACTGAAAAGTTATCTTTTGTAAAGCTGAACCAATAAACCACTCAAAAATGTATCAGAAGCTAACCAATAGCCGATAACTTTCAGTAAACTACTAACAAGCTGATTTTGAGTTTTAACACCACGATCAATTCTGGTAGCATCAAAGGCAACCACAGACCCAAACGAGTCAGCACTTCTGTCTTTGTTTGCCCTGCCCACTGCTGGAAGCTCCTGTTTACTACATATTTTACAGCAATAAAACAGTTGAGAGGAGCTAAGCTCAACTCTACACACACAAAACAAGCCATTGTTATGCTGCGTTTACACATAGGCAAGACGCGTTACGAATGTCATATTTGAGTCATTCTTGGCACATTCCTGACATTCTTAATGTGACTTAACGCATCTGAATAGGTTTCTTAATAGTGCGTGTTGTTGCATGATATTCTGATTTTCGTGGAGCATGTTTTTGGCTGTCAAAAAATCTTCCACGAATGTCACACACCACCCTCATTTCACCTCATGTTGTGGAGGTCGCAACTGAGTGTACTGATCTGTCTTGATGAGTGGTGATTCTTAATAGAGTGTGACAGCATTCTTCTCTGACGTGCGCACAATTAAACCCTGCTGCACCGCATTCAGTTTCATTGCTGCAGTATGCAGAAGGACAGTGGCACCAAGTCGGCTAAAAGTCTCGTTCCAGTGCTCATCAGCGCACTCCTGCAGGTGTTCCACCTGCTGCTGTGCCTGGTGTTTGGGAAAATGAGCGAGACAAGAGCCACGTGGAGCCACACATCTGGCTCTCAGTCGCTTCCTCCTCTCTGCACCACTCCATGGCACAAAGCCCAACTAAGCATGCAATCAAAAAGTTGTGTTTTGGATTTTCCTTGTTTTATCATTAGTGTTATGATGTGTTTTTATTCTTGTATGCTTTTATGGTTGTCTTTTTATTGTGTTTTAAATTTTTAATTCAGTTTTTTTATGTTGTGTGAAGCGCCTTGAGACGATTTCATTGTGAATTGGTGCTATATAAATTAATAAATTTGAATTTGAATTTTCGGTTAATATGGATTTTGAGGAGAAAACTGGAACGATCTGAATTGTTCAGCAACTGACGGTTGGATGAATATGGGGGTGTGTGTGGACACAATTCATCTCATTCACAACGTGACAGAACTTAACGATGCGTTGTTCTGCACTATCGCACGTAACGGCGCGCAACATTATTCTTGACCGTGCAAATGGTTCCTGATAATTCTCCAGCAACACGTGCCAACACGTGGTAACAGGTTGCAGCAGTTCCTGAGGACACCTGACGCCTCTGCCTCAAATCATCACATTTGTGATTAGCAGCCAAGAATGTATACTTCATGGCATTCTTGACTTGTCGTCATTATGTGTAAACACAGCATTAACAGGATATGGCAGTGCCACTGTGAGGCAAAGGTCTTGGAAAATAAAGCAGTTTTGACTTATGGTTTTGATTAAAAAATTAATCCAGATAGAATATCTCCATTAATGTCAGTTCTGTCATTTGTACAAAGTTAAAATACGAGGTCTGTTAGAAAAGTATCCGACCTTATTATTTTTTAAAAAAACCATATGGATTTGAATCACATGTGATTGCGTCAGACAAGCTTGAACCCTCGTGCGCATGCGTGAGTTTTTTCATGCCTGTCGGTTGCGTCATTCGCCTGTGAGCAGGCTTTGAGTGAGGTGTGGTCCATCCCTCTCGTCTATTTTTTATTGCGAATAAATGTCTGAATGATTTGGAGCTTTGCTGCATCAATTTTTTTCCAGAAACTGTGAAAGACCTCCAGGTGGACACCGTTCGAAAAATTAATATGGCTTTCACGGCCCATTTTATGGGGATTAAACAGATTACGGGGTGTTACTGCTGCTTTAAGGATGGCCCACAACTGCTGAGAGCACGGTGCCCTCCCAGCCCCCATCGACAGGCTGACACCCCGCTGGAACAACCAGATCATTTCCAACGTGAAAGCTTTGTTGATCCGGGACCTCGTCTGACTTTCACAAAAAGGCAGAAGATGTGGACATCAGCACTTTTTCCGGCACATTCCACCATTACAGGAGTTTTTTTCATGGAAAGAAAAGTGGAGGGACGCACCACGGCTCTGTTCATTACGCGGGACAAAACCACCTCGGTGCTGGTCTCTCAGGATAGCTTTCAGGTGGATTTCAGATTGATTCCGGTTGCTTTCCAGTCGTGTGAATATCCGATTGTGATTGTGCATGAGCTGGACATGCAGAACATGTCCCATGAGGCTTCATCACGGCGTTGCTTTGTGCCGAGCGGCTGCACCGCGACACGCGGTGGAGCAGCTTCTCTTTCCATGACAAAACTCCTGTAACAGTGAAATGTGCCGTTCATTTTTAAACTGGACGCTGTCTTGATCCGGTATGTCATCTGACTAGCACAGGAATTGTGAAAAGACGTGGACATCAGCACTTTTCCGGCACATTCCATCGTTACAGGAATTTTTTTCATGGAAAGAAAAGCGGAGGGACGCGCCACGGAGCCATTCATTACGTGGGACAATACCACCTCGGTGTTGGTCTCTCAGGACGGCTTTCAATCAATCAATCAATTTTTTTATATAGCGCCAAATCACAACAAACAGTTGCCCCAAGGCGCTTTATATTGTAAGGCAAGGCCATACAATAATTATGTAAAACCCCAACGGTCACAAACGACCCCCTGTGAGCAAGCACTTGGCTACAGTGGGAAGGAAAAACTCCCTTTTAACAGGAAGAAACCTCCAGCAGAACCAGGCTCAGGGAGGGGCAGTCTTCTGCTGGGACTGGTTGGGGCTGAGGGAGAGAACCAGGAAAAAGACATGCTGTGGAGGGGAGCAGAGATCGATCACTAATGATTAAATGCAGAGTGGTGCATACAGAGCAAAAAGAGAAAGAAACAGTGCATCATGGGAACCCCCCAGCAGTCTACGTCTATAGCAGCATAACTAAGGGATGGTTCAGGGTCACCTGATCCAGCCCTAACTATAAGCTTTAGCAAAAAGGAAAGTTTTAAGCCTAATCTTAAAAGTAGAGAGGGTGTCTGTCTCCCTGATCTGAATTGGGAGCTGGTTCCACAGGAGAGGAGCCTGAAAGCTGAAGGCTCTGCCTCCCATTCTACTCTTACAAACCCTAGGAACTACAAGTAAGCCTGCAGTCTGAGAGCGAAGCGCTCTATTGGGGTGATATGGTACTACGAGGTCCCTAAGATAAGATGGGACCTGATTATTCAAAACCTTATAAGTAAGAAGAAGAATTTTAAATTCTATTCTAGAATTAACAGGAAGCCAATGAAGAGAGGCCAATATGGGTGAGATATGCTCTCTCCTTCTAGTCCCCGTCAGTACTCTAGCTGCAGCATTTTGAATTAACTGAAGGCTTTTTAGGGAACTTTTAGGACAACCTGATAATAATGAATTACAATAGTCCAGCCTAGAGGAAATAAATGCATGAATTAGTTTTTCAGCATTACTCTGAGACAAGACCTTTCTGATTTTAGAGATATTGCGTAAATGCAAAAAAGCAGTCCTACATATTTGTTTAATTTGCGCTTTGAATGACATATCCTGATCAAAAATGACTCCAAGATTTCTCACAGTATTACTAGAGGTCAGGGTAATGCCATCCACAGTAAGGATCTGGTTAGACACCATGTTTCTAAGATTTGTGGGGCCAAGTACAATAACTTCAGTTTTATCTGAGTTTAAAAGCAGGAAATTAGAGGTCATCCATGTCTTTATGTCTGTAAGACAATCCTGCAGTTTAGCTAATTGGTGTGTGTCCTCTGGCTTCATGGATAGATAAAGCTGGGTATCATCTGCGTAACAATGAAAATTTAAGCAATACCGTCTAATAATACTGCCTAAGGGAAGCATGTATAAAGTGAATAAAATTGGTCCTAGCACAGAACCTTGTGGAACTCCATAATTAACTTTAGTCTTTCAGGTGGATTTCAGATGGATTCCGGTTGCTTTCCAGTCGTGTGAATATCCGATCGTGATTGTGCATGAGCTGGACATGCCAGAACATGTCCCGTGAGGCTTCATCACTGCGTTGCTTTGCACCAAGGAGCTGCACCGCGACGCGTGGAACTCCTCCGCACGTCTGTCTTAATGTGCCGGAAAAGTGCTGATGTCCACGTCTTTTCACAATTCCTGTGCTAGTCAGATGACATACCAGATCAAGACAGCATCCAGTTTAAAAATGAACGGCACATTTCACTGTTACAGGAGTTTTTGTCATGGAAAGAGAAGCTGCTCCACCGCGCATCGCAGTGCAGCTGCTCGGCGCAAAGCAATGCATGATGAAGCTTCACGGGACATGTTCTGGCATGTCCAGCTCATGCACAATCACAATCGGATATTCACACGACTGGAAAGCAACCGGAATCCGTCTGAAATCCACCTGAAAGCTGTCCTGAGAGACCAACACCGAGGTGGTTTTGTCCCGCGTAATGAACGGAGCCGTGGCGCGTCCCTCCGCTTTTATTTCCATGAAAAAAACTCCTGTAACGGTGGAATGTGCCGGAAAAAGTGTTGATGTCCACATCTTCTGCCTTTTTGTGAAAGTCAGACAAGGTCCCGGATCAACAAAGCTTTCACGTTGGAAATGATCTGGTTGTTCCAGCGGGGTGTCAGCCTGTCGATGGGGGCTGGGAGCGCGCCGCGCTCTCAGCAGTTGTGGGCCATCCTTAAAGTGGCAGTAACACCCAGTAATCTGTTTAATCCCCATAAAATCGTCCCTGAAAGCCATATTAATTTTTCGAACGGTGTCCACCTGGAGGTCTCTCACAGTTTCAGTTTCACAGTTTAATTATAGTGGGCGATTTTAACATCCACACAGATGCTGAGAATGACAGCCTCAACACTGCATTTAATCTATTGTTAGACTCGATTGGCTTTGCTCAAAATGTAAATGAGTCCACCCACCACTTTAATCATACCTTAGATCTTGTTCTGACTTATGGTATGGAAATTGAAGACTTAACAGTATTCCCTGAAAACCCCCTTCTGTCTGATCATTTGTTAATAACATTTACATTTACTCTGATGGACTACCCAGCAGTGGGGAATAAGTTTCATTACAGTAGAAGTCTTTCAGAAAGCGCTGTAACTAGGTTTAAGGATACCGCTCCTTTGCCTGCGTCGAAGCAGACAGACCAACAGCAACTCCTCACCCGCCACCCTCCAGCACTAGCACGCTAACACTTCAGGAACACGAAGTGAGATGTGTGCTGAAGGGTGTGAACCCCAGAAAGGCGGACAGCCTGGGCGGTGTACCTGGAAAGGTACTCAAAGCGTGCGCTGACCAACTGGCTGGAGTTTTCACCTGCATCTTTAACCTGTCCCTGTCAGAGGCCATCATCCCACTCTGCCTCAAATCTTCCACCATCATCCCAGTCCCAAAGAAGTGAGCAGTGGAGAGCATAAATGACTACAGGCCTGTGGCACTTACGCCTGTGGTCATGAAGTGCTTTGAAAGACTGGTCTCTCAGCACATCAGGGCCTGTCTGCCTCCCACTCTGGACCTCCACCAGTTTGCCTACAGGGCAAACCGCTCCACAGAGGACGCTATCACCACAGCGCGCCACACCGCGCTGAGCCACTTGGAGCACCGGGGGAGTTATGTGAGGATGCTCTTCCTGGACTTCAACTCAGCCTTCAACCACATCATCCCGGAGGTCCTTGTCCAGAAACTGACACATCTGGGCATCCCCACCCCCATCTGCCAGTGGATCAAGGACTTCCTCACAAACTGCCCACAGTCCGTGAAACTTGGCCCCCACCTTTCCCCCACCATCACACTCGGCACCAGCTCCCCCCAAGGCTGCACTGAAAAAAATGCTACTTTGGATCAACTTAAAAAAATTGATGTAATTTGTTACAGCTAATTTTTTTTAGTTTCTCACAATGTATATTTAGGATTTTGTAAAGTGATTCCAGCTGATTTAAACTGGAAACCACAATTTTCCATTAGACCAATGTAAATAAGTACTTTGAATGAAGTGCACTGTGTTTCACTTTTTTCAGTGTATGTACTGAGCCCCTTCCTGTTCACCCTTTACACGCACGACTGCTCTCCGACCCATCCCACAAACACCATCATAAAGTTTGCGGATGACACCACCGTGGTTGGGCTCATCTCAGTGGGGGATGAGTCTGATTACAGAGATGAGGTCAGTCGACTGATAGCGTGGTGTTCAGCTAACAACCTGCCGCTGAACGCCACAAAAAAAAAAATAATAATAATCCTGGACTTCAAGAAGGGCAGGGCGGACCCAGCCCAGCTCTACATTCATGGGGACTGTGTGGAAAGGGTCAGCTCCATCAGGTTCCTGGGGGTGCAGCTCTCGGACAGCCTCTCCTGGACTGCCAACACCACAGTGGTGGTGAAGAAAGCCCAGCAGCGATTCCACTTCCTAAGGGTGCTCAGGAGGAACAATCTGGAGGAGAAGCTGCTGGTGTTGTTCTAGAGAACCACCATCGAGAGCATCCTGATGTACTGCATCACAGTGTGGTACGGGGGGTGCTCAGCAGCAGACAGGAGAGCGCTGCAGAGGGTGATCAAAACGGCCCAGGGGATCACTGGCTGCTCTCTGCCCAGCCTGGAGGACAGTGCCAGCTCTTGCTACCTCAGCAGAGCTGCCAGTATCAGCAAAGACACATCCCACCCCAGCAACCACCTGTTTGACCTACTACCTTCCGGCCGACGGTATAGATCAATCAAAACTAGGACAAACAGACTCAGGGTCAGCTTTCTCCCCAGAGCGATCACTGCACTGAATAACAAACCACTTTAATCTGCACTTTTCAAGTTTCTTGTGCAATATCTGTAAACCATGTGCAATATTTCCCATGCAATATTATCCCACAGTTGTATATAATTCTCGTTTTACATTTTACTTGGTCCACATTTTATTTTATTTAGTTGTACATATACTTTGAATAATTTCTTGTTAAATTTTATTATCTTCTATTTGGCTAACAATTACTGGCACCTCGGAAAAGCACCTTTTGAAGTTGCACTCAAATCTCGTTGCAATGCAAATTACAATGACAATAAAGGCGATTCTGATTCTGATTTCAATAGAACAGCATACAACCCAAGCGTGTTTTCACCGAGCGGCCAGTCACAGAAATACAAATTCAACAACAATGTGAACAAAAAGCACAACCTGTTTATTTGATCCTATACCAACAAAACTGTTTAAGGACCTGTGGCCCACTCTTGGGCTGACTGTGCTGGAAATTATTAATCTTTCTTTAAATTCTGGATTTGTTCCTAAATGTTTCAAATCTGCAGTGATTAAACCATTACTTAAGAAACCTGATCTTGACCCTAGTGTATTAAAAAACTAATCGGCCGATATCAAATCTATCATTCTGCTGTAAAATTCTGGAAAAAGTGTGTCACGGCAGCTCGTAGACTATCTTACTGAGAATAATCGCTTTGAGCCACTGCAGTCTGCTTTTAAAAAATATCATTCCACAGAGACAGCTCTCACTAAAGTAGTGAATGATCTTCTGCTTACGATGGATTCGGACACCACTACGGTTCTGGTGCTGTTAGATCTCAGTGCTGCATTTGATACCGTGGATCATCATATTCTATTTGATAGGCTGGAAAATCATTTTGGGATTACTTGGAGTGCTCTTGCATGGCTGACGTCATACTTGACCAGTCGTACTCACTGTGTTTTGTACAGTAACACTACCTACAACCTTAGTGACATGAAATTTGGGGTTCCATAGGGGTTTGTCTTAGGCCCCTGCTTTTCTCCCTTTATAAAGCACCCCTTGGCTACATATTGCTGCGTTTTGGGATTACCTTTCACTGCTATGCTGATACTCAGTTATACATGCCGATAACTGCTGGTAATCTCGTTCACATAAAATCCTTAGAAGATTGCCTTGCATCAGTGAGAAGCTGGATGTCTAGAAACTTTCTACTTTTAAACTCTGATAAGACTGAAATGATGGTTCTTGGTCCAGTGAGACATCGGCATCAATCTGACCAGTTAACACTCAGCCTCAGCTCATGTGTCATACATCACACTGACAAAGTGAGGAACCTTGTGGTAATTTTTGATCCTACATTGTCCTTTGACCTCCACATTAGAAATATTACAATTTCCACCTGTGAAATATAGCGAAGATTCATCATATCCTGTCTATGGCTGATGCTGAGACCCTGATCCATGTGTTTGTTTCTTCTAGATTGGACAACTGCAGTGTTCTATTTTCTGGTTTACCGCAGTCCAGCATTGGGGCTCTCCAACTGGTTCAAAATGCTGCAGCCAGACTTTTGACATGAAGTAGAAAGTTCGACCACATTACACCCATTTTGGCTTCCCTTTACTGGCTTCCTGTCCCAGTGAGATCAGATTTCAAGGTTCTGTTATTAGTCTATAAAATTGTTCACGGACTGGCACCTCCCTACCTCGCTGACCTAATTAAACCTTACGTACCAGCCAGGGCATTGCATTCTCAGGGTGCAGGACTACTTTATGTCCCTAGGGTGAATAAGAAGTCTGTGGGTCACAGAGCTTTCTCTTATTGTGCCCCTGTTCTGTGGAATGATCTCCCTGCGTCAATAAAACAGTCAGTTTCTGTGGAGACTTTCATGTCCAGACTTAAGACGCACTTATTTTCCCTTTCGTATGGCTAGCATACTGGTATAGTTTTGTTTTATGCTTTGTACTTTTAATTCATTTTATTAGGAAACTGAGTGGGCTGCAGCCTCAACTTTACCTAAATTCTGGGTCTTTTAATGAAGTTTAGGGCTAGTGGCCGGCGATCACCTTAGTATTTCTTGTTTTTTTCTTGTTGTTTAATGCTGACAAATTATACTGTAGTTCTTGTCTTTCTGATGCCTGGTTCTGTTTTTTCTCTCTGTTTAAGGTGCAGCTCCATCCAGAGATGGGAATTGTATTTGTGCTGGAAACCCTCCTGTCCTGTGCACCAACAGCATTTCCTGTATATTCGTTTTGTGAATTGTTTCTGTGAATTGTTTTGAAATGTATGTCTATAGCATGGCCCAAGCAGAGAATCACCCCTTTGAGTCTGGTCTGCTTGAGGTTTCTTCCTCAGAGGGAGTTTTTTCCTTACCACTGTTGCTCTGGGGGTTCGTAAGGTTAGACCTTACTTGTGTGAAGTGCCTTGAGCTAACTCTGTTGTTATTTGGCGCTAAATTAAAATAAACTGAAATTGAATTGAAGAACATTTTACCATTGTGGCTACTGCAAGTGTTTCACTGGTGCCTCCACAAATGAGACAGAGAGCGAGAGAGAGAGAGAGAGAGAAGGAGAGAGAAAAGTAATGGGACAGATTTATATGAGTCGCGTTTACTTTGGTTTCCATCTGAACTTGTGCTTGTATAAGTAAATGATTAATGAAAGGAGGAGAAAGGGCGGGGGGAGGAGCCTGAGGACTTCTCCTTCTCCTGCCTTGTGCTTGCTGGAGATTAAACTTGACTCTTGTTGGACTTGGTCAAACCAGAAGAAGGCACTCGTTCGGGACCTGGTTGTTCCTTCACATGTTCACCAGCTGGGATATGAGGCAAGAGATCTGGACTGTGAAGCATAGAGGTCAGAGGTCACTGACACAATCAAAGCAGGACATCCATCCCAGAGAAATGGTCAGATTTGCCTCAAGACAAAAAGTGTGACGGTGTTTTGAGCTAATGGAGGTTTTTCTGTGGGAATGCTTGGTGTCTTTGCTGCCGTCTGTGGTGTTTGTGCTGCTGTCTGTGGCCCTGCACTGGCCCACAGTCCGATACTGGTTGGGGTTGCTTGTCAGGGATGCAGGCTGGAGCCTCTGGATCATAATGTGCCTGCTCTTGAAACTGCCACTGCACAGACGTTCTGAAACATTGACCAAGCAGGTCAGTTCAGCTGGGACAGACATTTGGCCTCACGTGTCAGAGAGCCCAACGCTGATCTGTAAATCCACGGCGCTGGCCAGCTACCTGCTGCAACACTGTGGCTCACTGACTTTGCCCAAATTGTCTCCTGGTTGGCCCACAGGAGACCCACACCTCCAGACTCTAAGCAGTCTGCTGTGGGGACACAAAGAAGACTCAGTGCAGTTCAGCAGAGACCACCTGTTGCTGAGCGATGGGGGGATTGTGGCTCTGGACTGGGCTGTGGGGACACAGACGAGTGAGGCTTTTGGGAGGAAGAGGTGGGATGGGAGGAAGGAGCACCACTCAGGGGGAAAGACGTTGGGCTGTTTCTCCTCCACACCGCCTGTCCTCCTCCTCATCCCTCAGGTGTGGGGAGGGATGACGCTGCACCTTAAAGCGCTGTCCCGTGTGGCCCTACAGCAAGGCTTCTATGTGGTTGTGTTTCACCCACGAGGCACAGCAGGGTGCCCGCTGACCACGGCACGCCTGACCGAGTTTGGAGACCCAGCTGACCTAGAGCAGGTACTGGAACACAAAATTATGATATTACCAATATGGTTCTTGTGAAGAATATAAATGAAGTCGCCAGTTACCAGCCCCAGGGCCAGTTTGATTCAGAGACTGGAATGAAAACTTCATCTTCACCAACAAAGCTATCACCTCCCACCTATCTCGGATTCCAGAGAACTGTTAGGGTGCGACTAAAGAAGACTAAAGTAGAGACAGCTGCTATTACTACTACGTTGCTGTTACTTGCAAAAATGAAGAGGCAAAAAGTTTAAAGGAAAAAGAAGTGTCTCTCCCTTTAACTAGTACTACTACTAAAGTGCGCAACAGCCAGTGTCAATCCCCATATGTCAAAGTATATGTGTTCCACGTTTGGCTCAATTCAGCAGCACAAAAGTGTTTCTCCCCTTAACTACTACTACTACTACTACTACCACTAAAGTGCTCAACAGCCTATGTCACGTATATGTTTGCCAAACTTGGCAAATATATACGAGGTACTTTGGCATAGGGGGGTATGTCAAAGTCCATGTTTGCCAAGTTTGGCTCAGTTCAGCAGCACAAAACTGTCTCTCCCCTTAACTACTACTAGTAAGTCCCTTCGGCTGCTCCCTTGTTTGCACTCAAGGTTGCCACAGCAAATCCAAGGTGGATCTGCATGTTGAATTGGCACAGGTTTTACGCCGGATGCCCTTCCTGAAGCAACTCCACATTACATGGAGAAATGTGGCAGGGGTGGGATTTGAACCCGGAGCCTTCCCTTAACTACTACTACTACTGTACTAAAGTGCTCAATAGCCTATGCCACTCTCTGTGTGTAAAAGTATGTGTGTGCCAAGTTTGGCGCAATTCCAAGCTGCTGTTTGGACAGGAGAGGGACAGATACACACATACAGTTGTCTCTTAGTGCATCTGGAAAGTATTCATAGTGTTTCACTTTTTCCACATTTTGTTATGTTATAGCTTTGTTACAAAATAGATTAAATAAACAATTATCACTTTAAAAACAAATCATGACACACACACACACACACACAGAGCTCTACTCTATTGCACTGAGCTTCGCTGAAAGCGCTCTACTCAAAAAGAGAAAATAATCTGCATTGTATTTTAATTTTAGTCTTTAATCTTAACCTAGCATCAAAGTGACTGTGCAGCCAAATCCACATTCAAGCAGAAAATGATTTATTCAAGACGCAGTGATGAAATAATAGTCTATAAATTCAAAATAAAACACATATTACTGCTGATCTAGGAGAACTAGGAGACTAGTCAGGTATGAGGAAAACATAAATGCATCAATGTCCAGAGACATTCTGAATGAAAACCTGCTCCAGAGCGCTCTTGACCTCAGACTGGGGTGATGGATCATCTTTCAGCAGGACAATGACCCTAAACACACAGCCAATATATCAAAGGAGTGGCTTCAGGACAACTCTGTGAATGTCCTTGAGTGGTCCAGCCAGAGCCCAGACCTGAATCTAATTGAACTAATGGAGCTAGAGAGGTGCTGCACCAAGGTTGTGGTATCATATTCAAGAAGACTTGAGGCTGTAATTGCTGCCAAAGGTGCATCAACAAAGTATTGAGCAAAGGGTGTGAATACTTACATACACGTGATTTGTTACTTTTTTCATGTTGTCATTATGGGGTGTTGTGAGTAGAATTTTGAGGAGAAAATGAATTTACTCCATTTTGGAATAAGACTGTAACATAGCAAAATGTGTAAAAGGTGAAACGCTGTGAATACTTTCCGGACGCACCGTAGATAAATGAAATCTTGGCAAGTTTTCCATGTGCCTTGTAGGAAACTGTAGCATAGATTTTCGCATTCTTTCTCTGTTCCACTAAAACTATGAAGCTGTGACTGCTGAATCAACACACAAATGTTGCACTATCAGCAGTTTCTCTCCAATCACAGTCACAGAAGCTTGCAACTAATTCTGAATTGTCAGAGATGGCTTAGTGGCTCCCCTCATTCATCGCACTGACAACTGCTTACTTCAGACAGAGTTACAGAGTAACGTACCTTTTTGGGGGGGGGGGGGGCAGGGGTGGTGGAAAGAGGTGCAAGACATATTCAGTGCCTTGGAAATATTCATGTAGCCATTATGTTTTTCTTTCATATATTATATTTACAGTGGAGGAAATAGATATTTGATCCACTGCCAGTTTTGCAGGTTTTCCCACCTACAAAGAATGGAGAGGTCTGTAATTTTTATTGTAGGTACACTTCAACTGTGAGAGACAGAATCTAAAAAAAATCCAGAAAATCACATTGTATGATTTTTAAATAATTAATTTGCATTTTATTTCATGAAATAAGTATTTGATCCCCTACCAACCAGCAAAAATTCTGGCTCTCACAGACCTGTTAATTTTTCTTTAAGAAGCCCACTTATTCTGCACTCTTTACCTGTATTAATTGCACCTGTTTGAACTCGTTACCTGTATAACAGACACCTGTCCACACACTCAATCAATCACACTCCAACCTGTCCACCATGGCCAAGACCAAAGAGCTGTCTTAGGACATCAGGGACAAAACTGTAGACCTGCACAAGGCAGGGATGGACTACAGGACAACAGGCAAGCAGCTTGGTAGAAGACAGCAACTGTTATGGTTATTTATTAGAAAGTGGAAGAAACACAAGATGACTGTCAGTCTTCCTCGGTCTGGGATTCCATGCAAGATCTCACTTTGTGCGGTAAGGATGATTCTGAGAAAGTTCAGAACTACACAAGCTGAAGAGAGCTGGGACCACAGTCACAAAGATTACATTAGTAACACACGATACCATCATGGTTTAAAATCCTGCAGGGCAACAAGGTCCCCCTGCTCAAGCCAGCACATGTCCAGGACTATTTGAAGTTCACCAGTGACCATCTGGATGATCCAGAGGAGGCATGGGAGAAGGTCATGTGGTCAGATGAGACCAAAATAGAGCTTTTTGGAATCAACTCCACTTGCCATGTTTAGAGGATGAGAACAACCCCGAGAACACTGTCCCAACCGTGAAGCATGGGGTTGGAAACATCATACTCTGGGGGTGCTCTTCTGCAAAGGGGACAAGACGACTGCACCATATTGAAGGGAGGATGGATGGGGTCATGTATTGCGAGATCTTTGGAGGGAGCTGAAACTCCAAACCTGAAAGATCTGGAGAAGATCTGTATGGAGGAGTGGACCAAAATCTCTGCTGCAGTGTGAAAACTTGGTCAAGAATGACAGGAAACGTCTGACCTCTGTAATGGCAAACAAATGTTTCTGTACCAATTCTTAAGGTCTGTTTTTCGGGGATCAAATATTTATTTCATGCAATAAAATGCAATTAATTATTTAAAAATCATATAATGTGATTTTCTTTTCTTTTTTTTCTTTTTTTTAAGATTCTCACAGTTGAAGTGTACCTGTGATAAAAATTACAGACCTCTCCATTCTTTGTAGGTGGGAAAATCTGCAAAATTGACAGTGGCTCAAAAACCTATTTCATGTAATAAAATGCAAATTAATTATTTAAAAATCATACAATGTGATTTTCTGGATTTTTTTAGATGCTGTCTCTCACAGTTGAAGTGTACCTATGATAAAACTTACAGACCATTCTTTGTAGGTGGAAAATTGACAGTGGATCAAATACTTATTTCCCCCACTGTTGATCTGTATTCCAACTGGGAAATTAATGGTCACAATTTTACAAGTTTTCACTTTGCAGAAACTTTGTTATAGGTGCAAATTTAAAAAAAGAAATCCCATATATTGAGGCACAACTGTATAATCAGCTATTCTCCAATAGAAATGTGTAAATATGTATGGAAATATTTATATAACAAAAATTTGATTGGTAGTGTATATTATCCGGTTTATTTGGGTGATTTGCCCTTGAGAGAGTAAACCACTGCTGTTATCTTTGATTTTGATGTTCAGGCGGTGGCATACATCCACAGCCGTCACCCGTCCTCTGTGCTGCTCGCAGTTAGTGAGGGATCTGGCTCAGGGATTCTGCTCTCCTACTTGGGGGAGTGTGGGTCCAGTTCACACTTGACAGCAGCTGCAGCCATCTCGCCGGTGCTCCTGGGCCAGCTGTGGTTTGAAATGGATATGCCTCCTCTGTATCACTGGGGGGCCCTATTTTTCAGGAAACAGCAGCTAAGGAGGTAAAGAAGGAGGGAGATTTGCATTCAGATGGCTCCAATCTAACCATAGAAGTAGAGAAATAGAATGCCAACTTCTGATCTTCGGGGCTGGGGTTGTGCCGTGCATGTGCCAGTAGAGTTTTGGTTATTTACTTCCATTGTTTGGAGCGCCATTCTGCTGAGAATAAGTGATATCAAACATCACAAAATAGGGTTAGAGATTAACCGATTATTGCTCACAAAGTCACTTGCTGTCAAAATGAAAATGCCGCACTGTTATTGCTGTGAAGGTTTGCAAACAACCGGTTAGGTTGAAAGCTCAAGATATAACCCACGTATCCCACACATCTGGAACTATTCAGATAAAGTATGCCTTATATAAAATCTAGATCTTGCAGTCGATTAGCAACATGGCAAGTTTTAAAAGACACTTAAAGTCAAGTTTATTCAGTCAGTTAAGGGAAGAGAAACTCAAGCCTTTTATTTGTTTTTATGTGATTCCTGGTCCAAAACACTAGTTTTTCTCTTCCATTATTTTGTAGTCTGAATCTTAGTGCTAAATTGTTGTTTTGTTGTCCAAAATGTGGTGCTGAATTTGTTGTCATCTACACATCCACAGGGATACAGTTACTATTTATTTTAATCTTGTTGTTCTCTGTTCAATTTGTACTTATTTTATTTTAATGGTATCTCAGTGTAAATATATATACGAGGGCTGTCCGTAAAGTATAGGTCCTTTTTATTTTTTTCAAAAACTATATGGATTTCATTCATATGTTTTTACGTCAGACATGCATGAACCCTCGTGCACATGCGTGAGTTTTTCCACTCCTGTCGGTGACGTCATTCGCCTGTGAGCACTCCTTGTGGGAGGAGTCGTCCAGCCCCTCGTCGGAATTCCTTTGTCTGAGAAGTTGCTGAGAGACTGGCGCTTTGTTTGATCAAAATTTTTTCTAAACCTGTGAGACACATCGAAGTGGACACGGTTCGAAAAATTAAGCTGGTTTTCAGTGAAAATTTTAACGGCTGATGAGAGATTTTGAGGTGACACTGTCGCTTTAAGGACTTCCCACGGTGCGAGACGTCGCGCTGCGCTCTCAGGCGGCGTCATCAGCCTGTTTCAAGCTGAAAACCTCCACATTTCAGGCTCTGTTGATCCAGGACGTCGTGAGAGAACATAGAAGTTTCAGAAGAAGTCGGTTTCAGCATTTTATCCGGATATTCCACTGTTAAAGGAGATTTTTTTAATGAAAGACGTGCGGACGGGTCCGCGCGTCGGGACGCAGCCGGCGCGGAGCGGCGGCACAGGAAAAACACCTCCGTGTTGATAACCATTTGTAAAATCCAGGCGGCTTTTGATGGCTTTCAGTGGAGTGAGTATATGAGAAATTGTTTAACAGCTGGACATGTTCCAACTTGTCCTTAAGGCTTCCAACAGAGAAAAAAATTGTACTTGTTCCCCTGCTAGAGAAATGGAAATACCCCAAGTTTTAATGAGCCAGCTCTAATACTTTAAGCACAGGAGCAGTTTTAAAATCGCAGCATTTTTGTTCTTATTTGAAAAAAGCACTTTCTGGCCAACTTTGGAGAGCAATATAGCCTAGCCAAATTAAGTGAAACCCTTCAAACTTACCACTTTAGGTAAAATCATGCTGGAAAAGCCATATCTGGCATCAAAACAATGATATCTGGCTTCATTTTTTATCCAACTGTTCTTAAAACCTACCAAAAATGGTATATTTTCTAAACGAGGTCTGACTTTGAGCATGCACTGTGTCAAAATAGATTAATGCCCATGCTTCTTACAGGCATATACTCTCATGAATCAGTTACAACACCAGAATGTTTCATTTTTCTATTTCAGCCAAAATTGTGCTTGTGAGGGAAAAATTGAAATCGTGCAATTTCGATTTTTTGCAAAAAATACCCTCTAATTAACTACACAAAAATCACCAGGTGAGCAATTGATTCAACCATCCATGCAATTATATGGATGTAAAGATGATATATACTAAATTTCAAGTTGGGCAAGAAATATTTCTATTTTAATTATTTTTTTACAATAGGCAATATTGTGTGAAATCGCACATCGACTATATGGTGTTAAGTCTTAATCAATGGGCTAAAAATGTGAATATATAGTTATTATATAATAACTATAATAATTATACAATTATTTTAACTTGGTAAAAAACTGTATTGCTGATGGATGCAACAGCACAGGGTACCCAAATGAATGATAATTTTGACAATTTCCCAGAAAAAGGTCAGGTTATATTTAGAATTTCCCAGAAGGTGGGATTAACTGAACAACCTAATTTCAACCTGGTTTCCCAGAAATAGGTCAAAGAATTTCTGGGAATTTTGACCACTGCCTAATCATATTCTCATCAATCATGGAGGCAAAATGTGCTCTAGGGTTGACTTTGCAAGATGAATGTCATCGAAACATTGTGTAAGACAGTTGGCTTTCACAATTTTGTTGATTTGAGTGATGCTGGTGCTCGCAAGTACAGTCTGAATGACAGTGATCAGAACAAAGTTGAGTCACTTCTCCCAGGGTTTTTGCACACATAACTGATGACAAATATTATTACAGTAGCTGATTTACTATTAGCCTTTTTGCCTGTGCTGTGTCTGCAGAAAACACGTTTTCCTGTACATAACCCAAGAACATATTTTTCAGACACGATGGCTTTGTTTGGTATACATGGTATACCTAGATTAAGAGCACTTTGTTTGCAAATGTGTGCATTTTAAATATTATGTAGGAAATATTACTTGTTCACTGTGTATTTGTACTAGGCTGGACTATTGTAATTCATTATTATCAGGTTGTCCTAAAAGTTCCCTGAAAAGCCTTCAGTTAATTCAAAATGCTGCAGCTAGAGTACTGACAGGGACTAGAAGGAGAGAGCATATCTCACCCATATTGGCCTCTCTTCATTGGCTTCCTGTTAATTCTAGAATAGAATTTAAAATTATTCTTCTTAGAATGGGAGGCAGAGCCTTCAGCTTTCAGGCTCCTCTCCTGTGGAACCAGCTCCCAATTCGGATCAGGGAGACAGACACCCTCTCTACTTTTAAGATTAGGCTTAAAACTTTCCTTTTTGCTAAAGCTTATAGTTAGGGCTGGATCAGGTGACCCTGAACCATCCCTTAGTTATGCTGCTATAGACTTAGACTGCTGGGGGGTTCCCATAATGCATTGAGTGTTTCTTTCTCTTTTTGCTCTGTATGCACCACTCTGCATTTAATCATTTGTGATTGATCTCTGCTCCCCTCCACAGCATGTCTTTTTCCCGGTTCTCTCCCTCAGCCCCAACCAGTCCCAGCAGAAGACTGCCCCTCCCTGAGTCTGGTTCTGCTGGAGGTTTCTTCCTGTTAAAAGGGAGTTTTTCCTTCCCACTGTTGCCAAGTGCTTGCTCACAGGGGGTCGTTTTGACCGTTGGGGTTTTTCCGTAATTATTGTATGGCCTTGCCTTACAATATAAAGCGCCTTGGGGCAACTGTTTGTTGTGATTTGGCGCTATATAAATAAAATTTATTTGATTTGTGTATTTAACTATTAAATAAATATAAGAAATGAATCATTCAGGTAAACCTTGAAAGTATTTTTAGATTACATGACATTGTATATCATGTGTTGTTGGATCTATATTCATAAAAATTATGACTTTTCAGAAAAATTAAAAATATATAAATATTTCTTGCCCAAACTTGAAATTTAGTATATATAATCTTTACATCCATATAATTGCATGGTTGAAATTTCAATTTTTTTTATCAATTGCTCACCTGGTGATTTTTGTGGTCAATTATGGGGTATTTTTGTGAAAAAATCTAAATTGCGTAACTTCAATTTTTCTCTTGCAAGTAAAATTTAAGCTGAAATGCAAAATTGAAACATTCTGGCATTGGAACTAGTTCATGAGTCTATGCCTGTAAAGAGAAGTGTGGGTATTTATCCATTTTGACACAGTGCATGCTCAAAGTAAGACCTCGTTTAGAAAATATACTGTTTTTGGCAGTTTTTAAGAACAGTTGGATAAAAAATGAAGCCAGATATCATTGTTTTAATGCCAGATATGGCTTTTCCAGTATGATTTTGCCTAGGATACTAAGTTTGAGGGGTTTCACTTAATTTGACTAGGCTATATTGCTTTCCAAAGTCGGCCAGAAAGTGCTTTTTTAAAATACGAACAAAAAATGCTGCGATTTTGAAACAGCTCCTGTGCCTAAAGTATTAGAGGTGGCTCATTAAAACTTGGGGTATTTCTATTTCTGTAGCTGGGGAGCAAGTGCAGTGTTTTTCACTTTTTTTGGAGGGGGTCATGTGGGGACCACTGGCTGACTTGGCATGGAATGACCCAACTTCATTCAAGCTACACTTTGAACATATTTCGAGGGGATAACTTGCTGAAGCCACAGCAGAAAGCACAAGAAAGCTGAAGCAGAAACTGTCCTTTACAAGCGCATCTGGTGTTATTACTGGCAGACGACCAGAAGTAAATTACCCCAGCTTTCGCAGCGGAGTGGCTGAAATCTCGGGGTTGCAAGCTCACAAACAGAACTCAATGGAATGAGATCTTGAGTTGGCATTCCAGTCTCTCTACTTCTATGTCTAAACTAGACCCAGTACCAACAAGGCACACACCCAACTACACCTAGTACTAAGTTGTCCCATTACTAGCTAGCACCACTACTTATGATAAAAACCTATACGTACCTGTATGTAACTCATTACCTCATGGTCTTTTGTTACAATCCTTTGGAGTATTTCACATAAGAGAAAACTGAACAAATCAGACATTTTTACAATGACTGAAAACCAAATAAGCATTAACAGGAACACATTCATATTCTACATTTTTATTTGAAGTCATGTTTAACATTTAACTAAGTCAGTGATTGCTATATTTAAGGTGTTTGGCTATATTTAGTACTTGGCACATATACAACCCCTGGCAATAATTATGGAATCACCGGCCTCGGAGGATGTTCATTCAGTTGTTTAATTTTGTAGAAAAAAAGCAGATCACAGACATGACACAAAACTAAAGTAATTTCAAATGGCAATTTTCTGGCTTTAAGAAACACTATAAGAAATCAGGAAAAATAATTGTGGTAGTCAGTAACGGTTACTTTTTTAGACCAAGCAGAGGGAAAAAAATATGGACTCACTCAATTCTGAGGAATAAATTATGGAATCACCCTGTAAATTTTCATCCCCAAAACTAACACCTGCATCAAATCAGATCTGCTCATTAGTCTGCATCTAAAAAGGAGTGATCACACCTTGGAGAGCTGTTGCACCAAATGGACTGACATGAATCATGGCTCCAACATGAGAGATGTCAATTGAAACGAAGGAGAGGATTATTAAACTCTTAAAAGAGGGTAAATCATCACGCAATGTTGCAAAAGATGTTGGTTGTTCACAGTCAGCTGTGTCTAAACTCTGGACCAAATACAAACAACATGGGAAGGTTGTTAAAGGCAAACATACTGGTAGACCAAGGAAGACATCAAAGCGTCAAGACAGAAAACTTAAAGCAATATGTCTCAAAAATCGAAAATGCACAACAAAACAAATGAGGAACAAATGGGAGGAAACTGGAGTCGTCTGTGACCGAACTGTAAGAAACCACCTAAAGGAAATGGGATTTACATACAGAAAAGCTAAACGAAAGCCATCATTACAACCTAAACAGAAAAAAAAACAAGGTTACAATGGGCTAAGGAAAAGCAATCGTGGACTGTGGATGACTGGATGAAAGTCATATTCAGCGATGAATCTCGAATCTGCATTGGGCAAGGTGATGATGCTGGAACTTTTGTTTAGTGCCGTTCCAGTGAGATTTATAAAGATGACTGCCTGAAGAGAACATGTAAATTTCCACAGTCATTGATGATATGGGGCTGCATGTCAGGTAAAGGCACTGGGGAGATGGCTGTCATTACATCATCAATAAATGCACAAGTTTACATTGATATTTTGGACACTTTTCTCATCCCATCAATTGAAAGGATGTTTGGGGATGATGAAATCATTTTTGAAGATGATAATGCATCTTGCCATAGAGCAAAAACTGTGAAAACATTCCTTGCAAAAAGACACATAGGGTCAATGTCATGGCCTGCAAATAGTCCGGATCTTAATCCAATTGAAAATCTTTGGTGGAAGTGGAAGAAAATGGTCCATGACAAGGCTCCAACCTGCAAAGCTGATCTGGCAACAGCAATCAGAGAAAGTTGGAGCCAGATTGATGAAGAGTACTGTTTGTCACTCATTAAGTCCATGCCTCAGAGACTGCAAGCTGTTATAAAAGCCAGAGGTGGTGCAACAAAATACTAGTGATGTGTTGGAGCGTTCTTTTGTTTTTCATGATTCCATAATTTTTTCCTCAGAATTGAGTGATTCCATATTTTTTTTTCCCTCTGCTTGGTCTAAAAAAGTAAGTTACTGACTGCCACAATTTTTTTTTCTTGATTTCTTAAAGCCAGAAAGTTGCCATTTGAAATGACTTTAGTTTTGTGTCATGTCTGTGATCTGCTTTTTTTTTTTTCTACAAAATTAAACAACTGAATGAACATCCTCCGAGGCCGGTGATTCCATAATTTTTGCCAGGGTTGTAGTAGGAACTAGTTGGTGATGGTGACTAGTAGACTTTTAAACAGAACAAAGAATATCTTAGGACTTTTTGGGTGCTGATTCCCCTATTTTTTCCCCCACCATGCGAAGGCCAAGTTTCTTACCAGGAGGTATAGGCAGAGGTGTCAAATCCAGCTTCAGAAAGTAAAAGTCCAGCCACATATTTGTTCCATCTTCCCAATAAATCAGCTGATTGTAATTAGTTTAGCTCTTCAGGCAGGTAGATGAGCTAATTATTGAGATCACCTGTTTTAGGTGCACAGGTAGAAGCAACACATGAGATGGTTTTTACTTTCTGAACGCGGATTTGACACCTCTGGGTATAGGTTAGGGTTTAGGGCTGGGGTGGGCATGAAGGCCTAAGAGAGTGCAGGTTTTTCTGGCTCCGATTACATCAGCAGATGACTTCACAGATGATCAGGACTGTAAATTGAAGGGACCCCTCAATAAAACCAACCGCTCAAGCCATCAGTTGTTAAAAAAAACCTGCTCAATCTTAGCTCTTGGTGGCACACTATTGCCCAGTCATGGTTTAGGGTCAGTATGAGGGAGTTGGCGAATGGGGTGACAGGAAATTGGCACCCAAAATGTCCTTGGAGAGTCTCACAAGAAAACAGCTAGGAAAGTACTTACTTACAGGACTGAGAACTTTGATTTAATGTTTTCTTCCTCTGTTGTGTTCTAAGATATGCAAGTTCCTTCAGCGAGTTCCTAGATGTGGATCGGGCCCTCAACTGCTCCTCCCTCAGAGACTTTGAGGAAATTCTTTTCTGTTCTTCAGTCCAGTCTCAGCGCAGCACTGCTGGACCTACAACAAACTTATTCACTTCTGCGGGAGTAGACCCTGGATTGAGTTCAGCACCTCCTTCTCCACAGGGCCTGAAGCCCTCAGTCACCCGGGTGCTGGTTGAGAGGGCATACTCAGCCAATAATTGGTCTGATTACTGGGAGAGGAATGAACCGCTGAGAGAAGCGGATGAGGTGGCGGTCCCTGTGCTCTGTATCTGTAGCCATGATGACCCTATCCTGCCACCTGCCTCCACTTTACCCCTTAACCTTTTCCAGAACAATCCTTACTTCCTCCTGCTCATGACAGACAGAGGAGGACATTGCGGGTTCACTATGGAGGACCAGAAAGAACGAGAAGGAATGGAGCATGAGCCGAGTAACTGGAGTCATGTAACAGTTCTGGAGTATTTCAAAGTAGTAGCTGATTTCCTAAAAGCAGAGGATGCTGCAAGGTGGGGAAGTTCAATGGGAGAATATAGCCAGGTGATGCAAAGGACCAGGAGCAGCCCCACGGATGCTCTTCGCAGGAGGAGAGCCACTGTGATGAAGAGACCAAGGCTACAGAGACTCAAACAAATCTGCACAGAGTCGGAGAATGAACACTTCACTTGGAAGAGATCATACACACGTTAATTATCATCAGGTTTTCAAACTTTTGTCCACCCTTGAAATAATCATGCACATCTAAAGCTTCCATTAAGAAAAATAACCACATTTAGTCTTACAATTGTGATACTTAAATTGTTTTTCTGTTACTGGAGCAATCTGGCTACAAGCCCACGAAGTCGACCATTGAGCACATCCCACTTATGTAAATAATCTGAGTGCAAGCACAAATATCTGCAGTGCTTTGTTGCAGCCTATGTTGATTTTCACCAAGTGTTTGATTTGGATGATCAGGCTGCTCTGTGCGACAACCTGAAATTCACTGGACCCTCAGTAAGTTTCAGGACATTATGTCTGAGAGACACGCAGGCACTTTAAGTGCTGGCTTCTTCCTAGAAAATTCTGATGTTCCTCATGGATGTGTTCTGGCTCCTACTCTATTTATTTTTTGCATGGACTGAGTATTGTATAGGACTGTGCAGTCTTGCTAGGTTGGTGCCTGTGTAAACAAGAAAATGCTCACTAATCTTGACTTTGTATGATGCTGTGAACTTTGTGTTGTAGCAACCAAGCTACACCTTTGAGACACAAACTGACCATAAACGTCTTTCATTCACCAAGCACAATGTCATATGTCATTTCACTGTGTTTGTCCCTGTCTGCCACTCAAAGCTGTATCCCAAGCAAATTAATGTCTGCCGAAAGAATTCCAGTCCGGGTCGCGACCTACTGCATTATACATGTTAATGCATTTTCATGTCCCAGGACCGGCAGCGGGCGTTAACACGGTAAGGTACAACGCGTATTCAATCCAGACGTTAAAGGTCTCTTTCATGTCCCCCCACAAACCGCAGGTAGCAAGCGACCACCTGTTCTCGGTCATATACAAATGATCAACAGTACAGATCGAAGTCTGTTGCCCGAGTCTCACTGTCCTTTGTTGACAAAAACAATCATTTCCTACTTCATTGTTGATCAATTTGTATAAATGCTGTACATCTAGAAAATAGTCTATTCACTACTAAGCTCACTCAGTCGACTCATTTTTCTCTCATGCTTGCCTGTGACGGCACTGAGATATGTAGAAGTCTTGCTCATTGGCACGGTGCTGGTTGCCAGGAGCCTGGCTTAAAGGCTCAACGCTGGTAACACCACAACCTTGAGAGCGGCGACCCCCGACTTCTACATTGGTGCTCCCAACGTGAGCCTCTACAGTGTATTGAATGGATGCTGAGCACAGCACTTGAAAAAGTATGTTAGGAATCAAGTGTCTGGATTTGTAAACTGTCCAGGATCAATACTAAGGCCTTGTTTATAATGCCTGCTCAAATAGGATTTATTGCAAATCTGGTTCAAATCAGATATCGCAAACACTAATTGACTGTCCACATTATGTATAGCAAGTGACCAGATCTATCTGTGTGTCCACATTGACATAGTTCTATCCATAGATTGCTATGGTAACAGGCTAAGCCCAGGATAAACATGAATGACAGCAAATCTTCTGCAGATGAATCCCCCCAGAACTTTCATTATTATTCTTCATGCTGTGTTGGCAGTTTGACATTTTTCCCCACTTATTCTGATTCCACAGGTAAAGCACCTTGAATCAACTTCAGTCTCTCTGGAACTACGTCGTCGTTTGTGTCACACTGCGAGCAATGCAGAGAACACTTTGAAATCCTTTTGGAGTGACTGAGACATTCAGATTGAAATGGATTTGCAAAAATGTGATTTGAATCGCATTTGAAATCACCTCATGTGGCTCGAATCTCCTTTGGAAAAGTCAGATCTCGTGGTTTTCCACTATACAACTACCCCCCCCCCCCCCCCCCCCCCAAAAAAAAAGTGAAAACTGAAGAGTGGTAACGTGAACAAGGCTTACAATCCAGAGTTTAAATTGTCAGGTGGAGATACTTGTAGTGTCAAAATAGTTGATTCACTTATCTTGGCAGTGGTGTTCATGTTTCTGTGACCTTGGCCTTTACGATGTAACGGCTCCTGGGAAGAGCCATAAGGCTGCTGGACAGAGGTATATGTGATATGTGATGGGATCCTGGGATTCCACTGGATTAACTGTGTTAAATGAAGGATTACTTCAGGAGACTCCAATGAGGCATGCTACTTGATCATGTTATAGCTGTGTGCATGATCCAGAGCGCAACCACCTCAATGCTGAGGACTCCAGCAACCAAGGCCAAAGTGATATTGACGAACGGTAATCCACCAAAAACAGGAAGTCCAGATTAGATTCTTGAGTTGAGTGAAATTTAAAGTGCAGTAAAACAAAAGTTATCTGTACTTAAAGAGTTCTGCTTTTAAATAGTTGACATTCATCATGTTTCTTACACATAAAACCCATGCATGAAGAAATATTAAAATTACTTTATTACAGATGATTCTTTATCCAGTAGCCCTCTTCCAACAAAAATAGTAATTACAAACAAAATATTACATTTATCCCCTAAACTTTGTTTCAGAATTACTTTTATACATTTTAAATCACTGTCATCAGTAAGGAATAGCTTTTCTCTTCTGCTATGCAACATTCAGCTTTTTTGCACAATCTATACAATTTAATACAGGTCTCTGGACCAGGGAGAATAAAACAGCAAGATCCACCAACGACAGGAGCGATAGAAGGAATACTGATAAACAGACTGTATAGAGACGTAACCGTGCCTCCAACACACGTCAGCCACGCTGACAATGATCACAGTAGACACACAATCAAACTAACACTTGTGCAATCAGTGCAACTGATCCAGTTCAGTGACCAAGGTCGAAAACTAGACTCTGCCCGACCGCTCATTCTAGTAAACACAAGAGGTCTAACATACTGCCACACGTTTGGCCCTCTGAAGACATCATTTCTAAAATTAAATGACTTTCTGCAATGAAAGCATGAATGTCTTATTAGACACTACAGAAACTGGGGGGGGGGGGGGGGGGGGGAAATAATGTTTGATAAAAGAGCCTGAAAACCCTGTCTTTCTCACTGCACTAGAAAAGAGCGACACTACTGTGTTTTGGCCTGTGTTTCACTTTGACATGAGTTAATAAAATAAAATAAATAAATAAATAAAATACTTATGGGGATAAGGACTGATTGTGTGTGTGTGTGTGTGTGTGCATGTGCGAGAGAGTGAGGGAATAATGTCACTGAACAAAAAACTGAAAACATCACAAGATGTGCATTCAGAAAGTTTAGAAGTCAAGAGTTAGTAAAGTTCTGTTTTGTGTGCTGACATTTAGATATAGTGCCCCCCCCACCACCACCACAAAAAGCCCCACTACAGATTGGGCCTCGACAATAAAATGAATCCATCTTTCAAATTATGTGCAAAATGTTCCACAGTGAGCATTGAAGTGTTGCTGTCTGTACAAGGCAATCTGACCTCCGTTTGTGTCATCAGTTATTACGGAGTATCTGTAACAATTTTTAGAATTTGCACGTGTGAGAAAGATGGTGAAAAACTGACACCTGTAACTCCCCCATGCTCATCATGTTCACTTTGAATACTGCTGGTCAAAAAACAAAACGGTTTTCTGTTGTTGCATCACAATCGGTTAATCTGTGAATTACATTTGTTGTTAGGTTGCAGTGTTCTCCAATTCAAAATGATCACAACAAAAGTGTTAATCTTTCTGTACATTCCATATCTGAAAAACAATGCATAATCTGTGCATTTCACCACAAGCTTGCTCTCTCGTTCCAACCCCCTGCCCCCTTTTTTTTTTTTGTAAATACACAGAAATTTTAACACAGATTTGTTTTAGTCTTTTCCCTCAAATAGCCCCCCCCAAAAGTGAACAGGAAGGAGGTGAAGCCCACACCACGCTCAGGGGAGGAGGTGGAGAAAAGCAGGGAGAAGGTGACGGTGGGGTGATGGAGAGCGGGTCGTTTCAGCGAGGGAAGCTTGCAGAGGCACGGAGGTGGAGATTACAGCATCACTGCCGCTGAAACATTCAGCGGTCAGTAACCAACACCAGCGCACCAGTGCAGTTTCAAGTGTCTCTGTATTGACCCCCGCTTGTTCGGAACCCTTAAAAAAAAAAAAAGGAAAAAAAATTGGGAAAATTAAAAACAACACACTGTGCAATTTTAGGCAGCTGTGATGGATGTTGACCTACAATTCACTAATGACATCAGCAGAGTGCATTTGTCATTTACAGCAAACGGAGCTAAGAGATGTGCACCACAAAAAAAAAACAAAAAAAAACAATCAGCTCATAAACATCTTTTTACACTGACGAGACCAGATCAGGCTTCAATTTAACACCACTTTCTCAAAATTTACCCCAGTACATGCATTTCTTAGCCAATTAAACAAACAGGCAAACTGTAGGCTTTAATGGCAGATTTAATAATAATAATAATGATGATAATAAAAAGTTTATATGTAAATATGTTACTGTTATGATTAATGCTTAGTGCATGTGAAGGCTTGCGCCACAAGCACGAGCCATTCAAGTCATGAAAGCTTCATGTGGCGAGTGACTGGACCATGTTCTAGAGGTAGGCCAACAGGTAATGAGTCGACTGATGAGAGAGAAGTTTTCTACTGCATAGTGCAACACTTATCAACCCCACAACAAGCCAAATTCCACCTTGAAGCGACTGAAAACAACACCAGACACCAGTTTTACAACTATTCAAGTACAGGTAAAGCGCCGCTGAAAACGTGGTTGTCGTAACAGCTGTGACTTGGTAAGGCCACCAACCAGTCAGACGTGTGCAATAATCAGGTGCGAATTAAGGGCGGAGGGTCTGTGGAAAGTCAAGCGCCAAGCCAATCAGGATGAACGTGTGAGTGAAACTACTTCACTGGCAGTTGGTCACAGTTGTAAAAGTGACATCTGTGGCAAAATCTCTGAATATACGATTCACTGGCATCAATCATCTAAATCATGAATTCCTGTCTACACACTGATTTTGGTCTTTTTTCTTTTTTGCAGCCACATAACCGATACAATAACGTGCACACCACTGACAGCTGAGCACGTACAGACTTTCTACTGAAATACTGCAGGTGAGTTCAGTGATACCAAGCAGCTCCATTAATTCACTCACTGTGCTTTGGGATTAACAATTACACATTCAATCATCTGGAAGACCGTATCCATCGCCACCTGACGACAGCAAAACCACATATGCACTAGTCTTCACTTACTGCATTTTTTCTTGTTTAAACCTGTCTATTAACTTCTGAAAATCTCATCTAATTATGACAACTTACATCTACTTTACCCACTGTCTTTTTGCAGGAACAATCTCATTAAAACATCAACCAGTAAAACTGTCACTTTAAATCACGTTCAAAGGATACAACCTGCAGACGTTGCCACTTTGATCAGTTACAAAAGCTCAAATTATATCTGCATAATGTGCATCTTAAATACCGTGCATAATCACGCCCCGTTTACCCCCATACGTCAAGGATAAGTTCACTTCCCCCACCTAACATTTGTTCCATTAAAACATTTTCAGGAATCAAGCCTGTCAGTGCTCTACTCTCCTTTAAAAACTGCTTCATATGTAAAAGTACTTTTTAAAAAGGAGTTGAGGAAAGAATGAATGATGGTGGACGGACCTGCCTAGAGTTACAGAACTCCACTGCACGCTGAAAATGGCAACACAAAATCACAAAAAAATCTACTGTGTCTGAAGAAGTGTGGCCAGCTCAGTGATTTTTCAAATATATCAGTTCATATAAATCTTGTATCAGTCTTAGAAGATACAAACCTGTTCACACAGCTTTTTAGGTTGTTAAATAAGTCAAAGATATGTCACGAAAATTTTAATCAATAGCTGAACATTCTGGACCTGTGAAACATACAATGATTATTTGTGTTAATGGAATATTGTTTTCCAGATGACGTAGAGATTGGGATTGAGGTGGGACTGGTCTGTAATTTTCTTGTAGTTTGCATTTCTAAAATCAAAACATACTGGCAGGAGTCTTAAAAAGCACATCAATCTGCAGTTAAAAGAGTGCTTTAGACCATAATCATCTGTTCGACTCAACAAACTGAAAGGAACCCCGTCACTGATGATATGGAGTTCTACGACAGGTAAAGGGCCAAGGCGAGATGACGGTCATTCACTCAGCATTCAATGCAGAGGTGTACAGTGACATTTTTCACTTTGTGTCCATATAAAATTGGTTTGGTGATGACAAAGAATTTTCAGTACGATAATACAGTGCATCCACAAAGTATTCACAGCAGTTTTTCCACATTTTATGTTACAGCCTTATTCCAAAATGGATGAAGTTCATTTTGTTTCTACAGCTTAATTGCAGCCTACCCACGGTAAATTCAGTTGATTGGACATGATTTGGAAAGACACACACCTGTCTACATATCAGGTTCCACAGTTGACAGTCCATGTCAAAGCACAAACCAAGAATGAAGTCAAAGGAATTGTCTGCAGACCTCTGAGACAGGATTGTCTCGAGGTACAAATCTTGGGGAAAGGTACAGAAACATTTCTGCTGCTTTGAAGGTCCCAATGAGCACAGTGGCTGAGCGCTCTTGACCTCAGACTGGGGTGACAGTTCATCTTTCAGCAGGACAATGACCCTAAACACACTGCCAAGATATCAACGGAGTGGCTTCAGGGCAACCCTGTGAATGTCCTTGAGTGGTCCAGCTAGAGCCCAGACGTGAATCTGATTAAACATCTTTGTAGAGATCTGAAAATGGCTGTGCACTGATGCTCCACATCGAACCTGATGGAGCTTGAGAGGTGCTGCAAAGGAATGGACAAAACTGCCCAAAGATGGGTGCACCAAGCTTGTGCCATCATATTCAAGAAGACTTGAGGCTGTAATTTCTGCCACAGGTGCATCAACAAAGTACTGAGCAAAGGGTGTGAATACTTAGAAATTGTAAATGTGACTTCTTAGTTTTTATTTTTAATAAATTTGCACAAAAAAACAAAACACCTTTTTCATGTTGTCATTATGGGGTATTCTGAGAAGAATTCTGAGGGGAAACAAATGAGTTTACTCCATTTTGGAATAAGACTAACATAAAAAAAAGTAAGCCCCTTCGGCTCCTCCCTTGTTTGCACTCAGGGTCGCCACAGCAAATCCAAGGTGGATCTGCATGTTGAATTGGCACAGGTTTTACATCAGATGCCCTTCCTGACGCAACTCCACATTACATGGAGAAATGTGGCAGGGGTGGGATTTGAACCCGGAGCCTTCTGAACTGAAACGAAGTGCATTAACCACTTGGCCACCACCCCTGCTAATAAGACTAACATAAAATGTGGAAAAGGTGAAGAGCTGTGAATACTTTCCGGATGCACTGTATGATTTGCTACAGAGCAAAGAGTTTTAAAGCTTTTTTTCAGAAAAGGCAAATCAACTGAAGGACAGTCCAAATCACAATCCAATTTAATATTTACAGTGAGGGGGAAGAAGAAGAAAGAGGGAGGGGGAAGAGAAGAAGGAATAATAGTAATAGTAGTAGCAGTAGTAGTAGTAGTAGTAGTAGTCCACAACAGAGCTCCATTCTGGAAAAGTGATTTGTTAACTGTTATTTCAGAAAAGTGGAGCCAGCTTTATGAAGAATATTGCTTATCATCAGTGAAGCCCAAAAGTCAGTCTGCTGCAAAAGTCAGTAGAGTAACAGATGATTCTTTTTTTTAAAAATCCATTTAAGTGTTCAGCTACTGAACAAATCTTGTTTTCTGTTGCATCCGACTTATTTGCTGTAATTGTGGTGATTCCAAAATTTCGGTCAAGAATTGCAGCTTGTTTGTTTACTACCGTGTGACATTGGTAAACAGTCACTATAAAACTTTGAAAATATCATCAGCAATATACATGTTGAAAGCAATTTATGGAAAAGGGGATTTCTCTCACCGAAGCTTGATTCCAAACAATGTTTTAATACGGCTAATCTTGTAAAAATGTGAAACTGACACTGAAGACCAGTACTGCAGTTAAAGTCCTTATTAAATTCACAACATATATTCAGAATGTCTATGGCAACAGAGACTAACATGGCAAATAAAAAGGTACAGCAGCACTGTAGGTTACTTTAAAAATGACACAAATGCACTATTGGCATATTGTATGCAGCCCTCAGCTGTCATGGATTGGTCTCAAAGCTGCTTGAGTTCCACAGACCCGTATAATGGGACAAAACTGGGTGAAAGGAAACCGAGTCTCAGTACTGATCAGTGTGTTTCAATGGTTCTGTTAAAAACAAAATGCATGTACAGTGTGTGCGTGCACTTTTCTTTCTGTGCATCTGAACTGAGTTTTAAGACTAATATTGTGTTGAGTGTGATTTAGGTGTATGACAGGTGGGAGCTGTTGGAAATCTGAGACGTGATGCTGGCACTCCGGCTCATGCCCTGATCACTCCTCCCCCCTGATGACGTCCTCCTCACAGCCTGTGGGCTGTTCCTCACCCCGCCTGCACCTCCTCCACTTCCCCGTTGACTGCCTCCCCCAGGGTGGTGGAGGCTCCAGGGGGGAGGGCCCCCAGCCAGCATGGGGTGTCCCCAGGGCTGCTGAGAGCTGGAGCCCCCCTGGTGGTGATGGCTGTGGTGGCCGCCTCCTCCGCCGCCCCTGGGCCAATGGCTTCCTCCCTGAGCTCCACCACCTCCCCCCCCCCAGCCTCCCTGGGAATCGGACGCCAGGTTAGTGAGCACCATGTTGCTGAAGCCAAGCCGCATGGACTCCGAGTCGAAAGCTTCGATTTCTCTGGCCTGGCGTTCCAACAGTGAGCGGATTCGTTCCAGGCGCTCGTTCTGCAAGGCGAGCATCTCCTCCTCAATCTGGATTCATAAGCACAGCAGGAAAAGCAGCTCAAAACAAAGAAAATGTACTGTGCAAAATTTCTGGTTTACTCTAAATGTTTGAAATGTTTGCAAGCATACTCCGCGAGAACACATTTACTAAATCCTGTCCTGTTACCATAGCCACTGCCTCAAGAAGTGTTTGAAAAATTGCCAAACAACATGTTGCAAGAAGCCATTATTTCACAAAACCTACTGAAATGTTTGGACACTGCTAGGTACAGGGACCATCAAATTTTAGAGCAGATCATTAAAGATACCTCCATTCTGGTGTTAAGCACCAGGGTGGAGGTATCTACTCAAATGAGTGAGAGTTGTAGTCTTACACACCTCTCTGCAGCTTCTCTCCCCCTGCCATCCCCTCATTACCCCATCCCCGTAGAGACGGTGCCTGCTCCCAGACTACCAATAACCAGCAAAAATCTATTTAAGCATAAAAATTCAAAAGAAAAAATAATATAGCACCTTCTACTGCACCACAGACTAAAACAGTTAAATGTGGTCTATTAAACATTAGGTCTCTCTCTTCTAAGTCCCTGTTGGTAAATGATATAATAATTGATCAACATATTGATTTATTCTGCCTAACAGAAACCTGGTTACAGCAGGATGAATATGTTAGTTTAAATGAGTCAACACCCCCGAGTCACACTAACTGTCAGAATGCTCGTAGCACGGGCCGGGGCGGTGGATTAGCAGCAATCTTCCATTCCAGCTTATTAATTAATCAAAAACCCAGACAGAGCTTTAATTCATTTGAAAGCTTGTCTCTTAGTCTTGTCCATCCAAATTGGAAGTCCCAAAAACCAGTTTTATTTGTTATTATCTATCGTCCACCTGGTCGTTACTGGAGTTTCTCTGTGAATTTTCAGACCTTTTGTCTGACTTAGTGCTTAGCTCAGATAAGATAATTATAGTGGGCGATTTTAACATCCACACAGATGCTGAGAATGACAGCCTCAACACTGCATTTAATCTATTATTAGACTCTATTGGCTTTGCTCAAAAAGTAAATGAGTCCACCCACCACTTTAATCATATCTTAGATCTTGTTCTGACTTATGGTATGGAAATAGAAGACTTAACAGTATTCCCTGAAAACTCCCTTCTGTCTGATCATTTTTTTAATAACATTTACATTTACTCTGATGGACTACCCAGCAGTAGGGAATAAGTTTCATTACACTAGAAGTCTTTCAGAAAGCGCTGTAACTAGGTTAAGGATATGATTCCTTCTTTATGTTCTCTAATGCCATATAACAACACAGTGCAGAGTAGCTACCTAAACTCTGTAAGGGAGATAGAGTATCTCGTCAATAGTTTTACATCCTCATTGAAGACAACTTTGGATGCTGTAGCTCCTCTGAAAAAGAGAGCTTTAAATCAGAAGTGTCTGACTCCATGGTATAACTCTCAAACTCGTAGCTTAAAGCAGATAACCCGTAAGTTGGAGAGGAAATGGCGTCTCACTAATTTAGAAGATCTTCACTTAGCCTGGAAAAAGAGTCTGTTGCTCTATAAAAAAGCCCTCCGTAAAGCTAGGACATCTTTCTACTCATCACTAATTGAAGAAAATAAGAACAACCCAGGTTTCTTTTCAGCACTGTAGCCAGGCTGACAAAGAGTCAGAGCTCTATTGAGCTGAGTATTCCATTATCTTTAACTAGTAATGAGTTCATGACTTTCTTTGCTAACAAAATTTTAACTATTAGAGAAAAAATTACTCATAACCATCCCAAAGACGTATCGTTATCTTTGGCTGCTTTCAGTGATGCCGGTATTTGGTTAGACTCTTTCTCTCCGATTGTTCTGTCTGAGTTATTTTCATTAGTTACTTCATCCAAACCATCAACATGTTTATTAGACCCCATTCCTACCAGGCTGCTCAAGGAAAGCCCTACCATTATTTAATGCTTCGATCTTAAATATGATCAATCTATCTTTGTTAGTTGGCTATGTACCACAGGCTTTTAAGGTGGCAGTAATTAAACCATTACTTAAAAAGCCATCACTTGACCCAGCTATCTTAGCTAATTATAGGCCAATCTCCAACCTTCCTTTTCTCTCAAAAATTCTTGAAAGGGTAGTTGTAAAACAGCTAACTGCATCATCTGCAGAGGAATGGTCTATTTGAAGAGTTTCAGTCAGGTTTTAGAATTCATCATAGTACAGAAACAGCATTAGTGAAGGTTACAAATGATCTTCTTATGGCCTCGGACAGTGGACTCATCTCTGTGCTTGTTCTGTTAGACCTCAGTGCTGCTTTTGATACTGTTGACCATAAATTTTATTACAGAGATTAGAGCATGCCATAGGTATAAAGGCACTGCGCTGCGGTGGTTTGAATCATATTTGTCTATAGATTACAATTTGTTCATGTAAATGGGGAATCTTCTTCACAGACTAAAGTTAATTATGGAGTTCCACAAGGTTCTGTGCTAGGACCAATTTTATTCACTTTATATATGCTTCCCTTAGGCAGTATTATTAGACGGTATTGCTTAAATTTTCATTGTTACGCAGATGATACCCAGCTTTATCTATCCATGAAGCCAGAGGACACACACCAATTAGCTAAACTGCAGGATTGTCTTACAGACATAAAGACATGGATGACCTCTAATTTCCTGCTTTTAAACTCAGATAAAACTGAAGTTATTGTTCTTGGCCCCACAAATCTTAGAAACATGGTGTCTAACCAGATCCTTACTCTGGATGGCATTACCCTGACCTCTAGTAATACTGTGAGAAATCTTGGAGTCATTTTTGATCAGGATATGTCATTCAAAGCGCATATTAAACAAATATGTAGGACTGCTTTTTTGCATTTACGCAATATCTCTAAAATCAGAAAGGTCTTGTCTCAGAGTGATGCTGAAAAACTAATTCATGCATTTATTTCCTCTAGGCTGGACTATTGTAATTCATTATTATCAGGTTGTCCTAAAAGTTCCCTAAAAAGCCTTCAGTTAATTCAAAATGCTGCAGCTAGAGTGCTGACGGGGACTAGAAGGAGAGAGCATATCTCACCCATATTGGCCTCTCTTCATTGGCTTCCTGTTAATTCTAGAATAGAATTTAAAATTCTTCTTCTTACTTATAAGGTTTTGAATAATCAGGTCCCATCTTATCTTAGGGACCTCGTAGTACCATATCACCCCAATAGAGCGCTTCGCTCTCAGACTGCAGGCTTACTTGTAGTTCCTAGGGTTTGTAAGAGTAGAATGGGAGGCAGAGCCTTCAGCTTTCAGGCTCCTCTAACTGTGGAACCAGCTCCCAATTCAGATCAGGGAGACAGACACCCTCTCTACTTTTAAGATTAGGCTTAAAACTTTCCTTTTTGCTAAAGTTTATAGTTAGGGCTGGATCAGGTGACCCTGAACCATCCCTTAGTTATGCTGCTATAGACGTAGACTGCTGGGGGGTTCCCATGATGCACTGTTTCTTTCTCTTTTTGCTCTGTATGCACCACTCTGCATTTAATCATTAGTGATCGATCTCTGCTCCCCTCCACAGCATGTCTTTTTCCTGGTTCTCTCCCTCAGCCCCAACCAGTCCCAGCAGAAGACTGCCCCTCCCTGAGCCTGGTTCTGCTGGAGGTTTTCTTCCTGTTAAAAGGGAGTTTTTTCCTTCCCACTGTAGCCAAGTGCTTGCTCATAGGGGGTCGTTTTGACCGTTGGGGTTTTACATCATTATTGTATGGCCTTGCCTTACAATATAAAGCGCCTTGGGGCAACTGTTTGTTGTGATTTGGCGCTATATAAAAAAAAATTGATTGATTGATTGATGAGTGCTCTTCTAACTGCCAGAATTTGTTAATATATACACTCTAGGAACAGAAAGCACATAAATTTTCAACTTTACTTGTTGAAAAGTACTGGCTGGGCTTTTAAATACATACAGAAAAGCAATCTGAAGACTGGTATGGAATTCTAAACAATTAGATGAGGAATGTTTTGAACAACTGACATCCAGAGGCCTTCTTACTTTCTGCTCGAGTAGAGCCCGTCGCAGAGACACCCTTTGCTCCAGTTCCCTCTTTTCTTTGTCATGCTGGGCGTCCGTTTGCATTTTGATCTTACTCTGGTAGGCGTTGAGTAACTCCAGCTCCTGCTGCAGCTGCATCTTCAAAACCTGACTGTCCCCCTCCTGAGCCTCGTCTAATCGCAACTGGGAGAAAAGAGAACAAACTTTCGTTGTGATGACCGGGGGGCTGATGTTAGTCACTGTCCTGTCAGGATGCCTGTAAATTCCCCTGAAATTAATTGGAAGGTTTTTTTTAATACAACATACAGGGCTTTTAGACCTGAAAAACCTCTATTTTTGTATTTGCCAAAGGCAGAGCAGGTCTAGGAGCAGACCTGGTCTACCTGAGGTGACTGGACTCTGAGGTGACCATCTATGTACGAGTGTGGTCAATATGTACACGATATCTTGACAAAAACTCTGTATATCAAGGTGAAACTTGATCCTCAAGATCAACTCACTATAGGAGTGGCACAGACTAGTTGATCAGTAGGGATGGGTATTGAAGATTTTATTGATATGATACCATTATTGATTCCGCTTATCGATCAGATTCCTTATCGATTCCCTTATCGATGCCTCTTGTGAATTTTTTGTGGACTAAAAGTAGGCTTTACGGGTTTTCTATGTCAGCGGGTCAAAGCGCTTTTTCTTATTGTGCACCCGCTCTGTGGAATGGTCTCGGAGTTCGTGGACATTTTTAAGTCAAGACTTAAAACCTATTTTTATTCTCTTTCTTATGAATAGTTTTTATTTTTTAATCTGTTTCATTCTTTTACTTCTGTTTTTAATTATGTATTTTTATTTATTTATTTAAATTTTTTATGTTGAACTGTTCCGTGTGAGGCGCCTTGAGACGGCTTTTGTTGTGATTTGGCACTTTATAAGCTGATTAAATTGAAACTGAACAACATTTTATTGAGTCTTAAAGTAAATAAATATGAAAATTGGTCACTGGATCCTTAAGCTTCGCTCTCAGACTGCAGGCTTACTTGTAGTTCCTAGGGTTTGTAAGAGTAGAATGGGAGGCAGAGCCTTCAGCTTTCAGACTCATCTCCTGTGGAACCAGCTCCCAATTCAGATCAGGGAGACAGACACCCTCTCTACTTTTAAGATTAGGCTTAAAACTTTCCTTTTTGCTAAAGCTTATAGTTAGGGCTGGATCAGGTGACCCTGAACCATCCCTTAGTTATGCTGCTATAGACGTAGACTGCTGGGGGGTTCCCATGATGCATTGTTTCTTTCTCTTTTTGCTCTGTATGCACCACTCTGCATTTAATCATTAGTGATCGATCTCTGCTGCCCTCCACAGCATGTCTTTTTCCTGGTTCTCTCCCTTAGCCCCAACCAGTCCCAGCAGAAGACTGCCCCTCCCTGAGCCTGGTTCTGCTGGAGGTTTCTTCCTGTTAAAAGGGAGTTTTTCCTTCCCACTGTAGCCAAGTGCTTGCTCACAGGGGGTCGTTTTGACCGTTGGGGTTTTACATAATTATTGTATGGCCTTGCCTTACAATATAAAGCGCCTTGGGGCAACTGTTTGTTGTGATTTGGCGCTATATAAAAAAAATTGATTGATTGATTGATTGATTAAACTCTAGATAATAAACTCTGCATGGTGGATCCTTGATCTCTGGACATAAAAAGAAATAAAATCTGCAGTTATTGTCAAAAGCATTTCCTTTCAGACATTATTGGCATGAATGTCTTTCCATACATCTGAGCTGAGCTCTTGCAGCTGGCTGTGCTGCACGTCAGGATGTAATTCATAAAGAATGCAGGATGTCTCATTTTGGGAGGAAAAAAAAAAAACGTTTTAGTCAATTGTAGTTTGATGTCTGTATTACAGCGTTTGTAAAGAGGTGTCATTTTATTTAAAGCGGCGATTTGTTTTGAAGCTATTAATTTCGACCAGACTCTGTCTCAGCAGAGAGCCGCGCAGCGTTTGAAGCTGTGCCAATGGAACGGAGGACGATTCTAGTTTCTTGACTGCAACAAGACAAGAGTCCCAGTAAGTGACTTTAATCCACACAAAAGTGACTCACAATATTTTAATGGCTTTGAGAGGGGTTAAGAAGCAGACTTGCCGCTTCTGAAGAACAGCAAATCAAAGAACTAACAAGCCAGTGGATTGAAGCATTGCTTCATTGGTTCATGCTTCAAAGTGGAGTTGCGCTGCAGAAACGGTTGATTACAGAGCCGCTGCAGGGTCTGTAATCAACGTAGAGGAATGATCATTTTCCCGACAAACAAAAACAAAAACAACGGCTGCTCTGAAGGACCGATAAGGGAATTGTTAAGTACAAAGGCTATGGATATTGGTGCATCAAATCATTTCTTAACAATACTCGAAAAGAACCGGTTCTTGATACCCAACCCCTTTGATCAGTCAACTTTACTACTCTGCATTGACATGTTAAGCTTCACACCAACTAGCCACTGATGATGTGGTTTGAGCACGCTGTCTGCCACAACATAATAACAGCAGTGCTTGGGTAGACATGAGCCTCAATCCACCATTAGGCCTCCCCAACACAGGGGTCACGGAAATCAACACTATGGATGTAAGCAATTTCTTTTGTCTTTTCCCTTTTTGCCAGGTTTGGCATAGCTGACCTGATATGGATCTGCTTGTTTTGGCACAAATTTTACACTGAATACCCTCAATGTTTGTATATGGAGAACAGGACACACAGGTGGCTCTGAATTGGGTACTTCTTGTCTTTAGCAGTTGTCACACTATGACAGACTGAAGAAACATATAAGCAACAGAAAATATATTTAGGTGTCCGTTCATGCCCGTTCTGTTCCTGTAGACGTCCTTTTCTCATTCATTAAATGTGTTCCTTGTCAGCTGAAGTCTGGCAAGTCCAACTGGAAAGTTTTGTACTTACATGCTGAAAACTTTGAGCCAACAGCATCCCTGGTGGCTGGACGTTTGTTTATCATTTTGCCCTGTATTGTTCATTAGCTTGCCAGTGGACATCTGGTAGACTTTAGCTTTATCCATGTGTTATCTGTTTGTCTTCTGTTCACATCAGGAAGCACTGTGCACCTGCATTCGTTGGTTGTTCACTCATTCCATCAGAGCACCAGAGGTTGATGGATCAGGGGATTTTTCCACCGGACTAATGATTTAAATCTGTTCTAATCAGGTTACTCCATCCCTTACAGTGTGACTACACCTTTAGAAGCAAATGCACTCCCTGCTTGCACCACCATGCCGCTGTCAGAAACCCACACAGTATAAAACTGTTTTCATGCATCATCATTTCCAGTAGTTCACTAAGCTAGTCCTTGTGGTGGAAAAGCACTCATTTTATACCCTATCCTGAATTCCTTCCAGTACTCACAGCCTGCGTGGAGAGCATTTCGTTGATGGAGTGGTCATACTGCTCAGCCAGAATGGCCAACTTCCTGGTCTGCTCCTCCTTCAGTCTTTTGAGGACGGCCTTGTGATCAGACTTGGGTGTGGTTTCCAGCAGATGGTTCCTGAGGGCCTTGTATTGCCTTGTCTGGGTTTTACATGTTTCCTGGAACTGCTTCTTGATTTGAAGCTCCTTAGACTGCAGTGGAAAGAAGAGAAACAAATGAAGATGCTGACCAACAATCATACAGATTCCTTCACCATGGAACAGTCAATTACAGAAAGTGGGAGGTTGGGGGGGCTACTGTTGCCTTGTACCTTGAGGCTCTTGGGTTGCTGTCGGACTTCCATGACATGCTTGCGTCTCAACTCCCTCTCCCTCCTCTTATTATATTCCAACTGGTTTGTGAGCTCCGTCTGGTGCTGGGTCCGGATCAGCTCAGCCCTTGCCTTTTGAATCATCCCCAGGTGCCGGAACTCAAGCTCTTGCATTGATTCATGATGCCTGAGCAGCATGGCATGTTCCAGGTCCTTCTGTGTCTGCCGCTTGTTCAGCTCCTAAAAAAAATTAAAAAAAATGATGAGACGGAGAATGAGAAGACAGCTACATAAATACATGGTTGAACAAAGACAGGAGTGTGGGTGGTGGGGGTCTAAGCACCTCTCTGGCCAGATCCTGCTCCACGTTGTGCCTGGCAATAAGGAGCCTGCGTTTGAAACGCCGGCACTCAAGCTCCAGGTACTGTCGCTGTCGTCGCAGAAGATTGGCCTCCTCCTCCGCCTGGAAATTAGTACCACAATGCATTACAATGTTGAACTGCAAACCTTCTGTATTACTGCAATAAAGTGCAAATGTTACCTCCAATCTCAATTCTCTTTTGTACCCCTTCCCCTTGGCCCTACCCTTACCCCTTTAAAACAAGCGGTAAGGCGAAGGGGTATGCCTCTAGCCCTATGAATTGAGACACCCCTCCGCCTTAGAGGAAAAAAAAAAAAAACCTGCCCATCTCAAACTGCCGTCTTCACTGTTTGTCAATATGGCAACCGAAATGCAACTTGTTGTAGTAGCCTGTTTGCTCTTTTTATTTTCTCGCCTTTCTGCATAAATACAAAGAAATAGAAGAAGTCGTAGATTTCTTCGATGCATCACAATCATGTCATGTTAATTAATTGAATTAATTTGTAATTTATAATAATAATAATTAATAGTATTAATGAATTAGTAACTGATTGTTAATAATACTAATATTAATTTATCAATAGTAATAATTAATATTGTTTGATTAATCAATTGATTGATTAGTAATTAATTAATTAGTAATTAAAATAATTTTCAATAATAATAATTTATTAATTTATATAGCGCCAAATCATGACTAATCGCCTCAAGGCACTTCACAAACATCATTTAAAAGCAGAATAAAATGAAATAAGATTAAAACACAATAAAAAAATGTAAAACATAAATAAGTAAAAGAAGTAAAATAATAAGAAGAATAAAAAAAGACACACAATCATAAAATACTAATGATAAAACAGGAAAACAGTTTATTTAAAATAAACAAACACGAAATATATCAGTCTGTGTGCAATGAATGTATACATTATACAAGTTTCACTTTTTGAATGGAATTACTGAAATAAATCAACTTTTTCATGATATTCTAATTATATGAGCAGCACCTGTATGTATGTTATGGGCTGCATCTAGTTCTGTTAACCTAATATTTCTTTTTCAAATTCTCCCATTTTTTGCATCCAGCCCTATTTCCTTTAGAAATTTCCTTGACAAATAATAGCAGTCTATTAGGACGTCAGGTTATGTGTTGCACATATACATGTGTGTGTATATATATTTTCCAACTTATTCCCATTGATGAAACTTCTCATTTTCTGCCTGAAAGCTTATTAGGAGACGAGTGTGCTCAGGGCTCCCTGTTTGTTTACAAAATACACACACATTACAGACCTTGAAATCCAACAGCAGGGATTGATATTATCCAAAGATTAATGAACATACAAATTAACGTGCTTACACTTTATCATGATTTTCTCCGTTGTGAGATATAAAAGTGTCTTACTGTAGCGTTCGTGTGTATATGCATTATAACGCCTCAGTGCACGTGCGCAGTTACGATATTCTTCAGAACGACAATATACACAACATGCATCCAGCAGCATACATGTTGCTGTCATAGGCAACTGCCTGTAAAGTTTTTTGGCAAGTTATAACTTTCTAAACAGCGTAATTTGCAATGAAAGCCGCTTAATTTGTGCGGCTCTTTCGGTGCCATGTTTGTTTTTTCGGAGACGGCGGTAAGCTCCTCCTACCCCTCCAAAAGGAGTGTGCATCCAGATTCACTCCATTTGGAGGGGTTTGAAGCCCTCCGCCTACTCCTCCGCCTCGCTCCAAAAAGAGAACTGAGACACCCCTCTGTCTCTCGTGCCTGAGCAAAATGGAGGGGAAGGGCCAAGGGGTAGAATTGAGATTCAGCCTTAATGTCAGTTTTTCCACGGACAGTAAATCCTACACTGGGTTTGTGAAAAAATCTACACGTTCATGTTCATAAGACTAAAGCACATACATTATGAGAAAATTCACCTGGAAGTGCTGAATGTTCTCCTTCTGCTTAGACAGCCACTCCTGCTTCTCCTTCTTTGGCGTGGACTGGTTCTCACTCAGTTCCTGTAAAACAAATGAACATTTTACAGTCAGGGTCAAAAGTATTGACATCCCTCATTTTCAAGTGCCATATTCACCAGCGTATAAGATGCTGTGTTTTTACTAGTTTGGGAGCTCCTGTGATTTGTACTCTGTTGCAAACTTGTACACAAAAAATAAAATAATCACAAGGTCATTAATAATAAGTATTTATATAGGGCTTTCCCAGCAATCAAAGCACTAAACAAAATCAACTCTAATGATAAAAGAATAAATGCCAATAATAAAACCTACACAACAACAATGCACAAAAATCCCAAATTAAAGAGCTGACAATACAGAATATATACTCTGGAAAATATGGTACATAATACAGATTATCTTCAGAAAAAAAATGCAGATGGACAAATTTTGTATATTGTGACTAGTTAATTAAATGTCCAATATAGTTGAACAACTTTGACCAGGAGTGTATTTGCAACAGGTACACTTCAAGACACCTTGACTCACACACACACACACACACGCACACGCACACACACACGCACACACTTAAAAGCATATTTTGTGGAATCATAACAGAGTCATTGTGTACACTTTAAGTGACTACCTCTTTTAGCTGCTCTTTGCGTAGCTTATATTCCCGTTTCTGTGATTCCAAGAAACTGCTGAGCTCCTTTTTCTGTTGCACCTGGATGTGCTGCTGGAACTTCTTTTCATCATTGGCAAATGTCTTTAGCTAAACAAAAAAAGTAATAAAGATTGACACATTGTGCAGTAAGCTGTTGCAGATACAAAAGAAGCAGCAAACACATGCAAGGTACTTATTGCAAAAACATGACTATAAATTAATTCTATGCATGTGCCACTGAAGAAGAACAAAAAAAAATGAGAGAAACTGAACTGCAGTTTCTTGAAAAATGCTGAAAAGAGTAAGCTAAAGAGCTCAGCATGGTCATGTTTATAAAATAATTTTAATCTCTCTAAATAACAGAAACCACTAGACAAACAGATACCAAACTTGTGTAGAGATGTAAAAACTATAAATTACTAGGTAACACTGCAACATGACGCACATGTTAAAATTAAATAATATAAATTGAAATATTTGCTCATTTCATTTGTTTCCTATTAGCTACCATATTGTTTTGACTGTAAGGCTGTTTTTGTTAACCTCAGCCACAAAGTTGGAGGAGGTTATTGTTTTTTATATATATATTTTTTATATATTAAGATATTTTTTACTGAAGATTCATATCCTGATAGGCAAGAACTTGTTCAATTTTCAAGGTCATAGTTCCACGTCAGGAAAAATCTTGGAAAAATCCCTGTCTTTAACATTCAACGAATTTTCAAAAATTCATAACGCTGTCAAAAAACATCAACTTTCTTTCATATTTGAGAGCATTTAGTAAGATGTTATCCTTTATTGATTGACAACGTTTGTTCCAGATCTGATCCACATTACAGATTTTGTGGCCTTTTAAATGTAACAATAAAAACCCATTTAATCTATATTTTACATTATATCTTAATCAAATGTGCCCCAATCACTCTCATATTTGAAAGTTTGGTGCAGACTGGCACTCACTAACACCTGATAAAGTTTGATCCAGATCTGATCTGGATTGTGGATATTGTGGACATTTAAATTTAATATTGAAAAGCCCATTTGGAGTATATTTTTCATTATATCTCAATCAAAAGTGCCTCAATCACTCATTTTTCTGTTATGGATTTACCTACACCACCAAAATTGGATGGAGATTTCAATTTTATGGCTGTTTGTCTATCTTCCAGTTAAGCCCCATTAAAAAAAACAGAAGTATATGGTCATGGGTTGCTGAATTTGCACTAAGATGCAGGTATGGTTTTTGTTGATTATGTATTTGTATTTTAATTTTGATCTGTTAAGATACTGTTTTTCATGCATGGGTGGTATGTATTGGATGTGTTGTTTGTGCAGCAGACCCCTCTGCCCAAGACAAATTTCTCCCTAGGGAGACTAATAAAGACACTTTGACTTTGAGTTTATGATCCCCGCCCGCATCAATTTTTAATTTTTTTTTTTTTTTTTTTTTTTTTTTTGGTGAATTTTATTGATGGCACTACAGCTGGTGCAAGAACTGGCACGCCCGGTAGGTGGTGAGAGTGCTTTGGTTGAAGACAGCCGAAGTTTACTGAGCCGAACCCGAACTTACCGTTTGTTGTCATTGACAACCACAGATGCGAGGTTGCTGACAAGAAGCTAAAGCCATGGTATGGAGTGAGTGTTCCCCTGAAGCGACCATAAGCGATATTTACAGCCAGTGTGCATGTGGTATGCTGCACAATGGAGGTAGCTTGGATGCTAAGTACAATGATTGCAAGGTGAGTTTTTCCTTATTCGCTTCTTCTATGGCAGTTTAGTGTCAAAAGCACTCATGCTGGAAGGGGAAGTTTCATTTTTAAGCCTAAAAAAATTTTACTGTATTGTTTGTTCTCTCTAAGGAAAAAATTAAAATAGTCTGCCCGCCTTCATAACTTTTTCTGATGTCAAGTATCAAACTAATGTTTTTTTTGTTTTGTTTTTAATGGGGCCTTATCAGTCAGAAACCAAGTGCCAAAAAGCAGTGACAAATTGTGCATAGCAAAGATAACCAATGTTCTGTTACAATTATTTGAAAGAGAATTCAGAAATCAAAAAAGTTGGAACGCCCCTCCAAAACACCGCAGAAAAACGTCAATTCAAGTGCATGAACTAAATACATACTCCCGGACAATTCGATCACATCTAATTTTTTTTATGAAAAGCCACTAACAGGACTCTGACCATGAAATTTTTTTTTCCCCCCCAAGGTAAAATTTTGTGGAATTGGAAACTAGTGTTAGTGGCGGTTTTATAAGAAGGTATTTGTAAAAAAGGTGTCTTATATTCAAGGTGTAGACTTTTACATAACATACAGCCTTAACTAGGTGGCGCCAAATACCTGTGAAATGAGCATGTCTCCCAGCACTGAAACAACCTGCACTTCTTAACTAGTTTAATTTACTGCTTCATGACGGGGAGATGCAGTGATCATCCTGAAAAGAGTGCAGCTCAAAAGTCATGTGAACATCTGGGACATTATCATGATGATAAATGGTGCAGATTCATCAAACAACTCAAGAAGCCAAGAAATATGATGTGACAGACTAATGTTAGAACAGTGGTTTCCAACCCTGCTCATTTTTCATTTCTCAAGCTGACAAGCTCATTCGGGTGTCTTAGCTCTTGATTAGCTGAGCACACCTGAATTAAATAATCAGCTTATGGCAGAGCAGGGAGAGGTGGAAAATGAGCAGGTTAGAGCCCCCCCCCCCAAGGACCAAAGCTGGGAACAACTGAGTTATAAGACAGCAAACCCATAACAACCATCTAAAAATTTTAAATGTAAAAAAGCTTAATGTGGTCATAAAAGTGTCAGTATATATCTTAAAAAAAAAAAACTACAGATGGCATCTTATTTTCAGAAGAACATGGTAATATTTGTGAATGTAAATAATTTGTGTGCATGTACATACGTCTTTTTCCAGAGCTGCTTGGTGCTTTTTGAGCAGTTTTTCCATTTCCTGTGTGAAGTTGCTCCTCTGACTCTCCAGCTCTTTGTCTAGCCTGAGCCTGTGTTCATCCATCTCCCCCTTCAACTTGTTCTCCAGAGCCAAAAGGTGCTTCTGATGTTGCCGTCTCATGCGTTTGTATCCTGACATCTGTTCCCGTAGCTCAGAGTCCTGCTCGTGCTCCTGCATTTCACGGGTCACCTGAAAGATGTAAATGAATACTAATAGTAACAGCAAGTTCAGAAAGATACAAAATAATAGGCACATTATTTTGAAGAGTACTTTAGAAGTACACAATTTTGAATTTTGGACATATGTGTATGCATTTATGAATATGAGTTACAGCAAAATTAAGAGGTCATTAAAAACAGAAAATTTTAGAGTTGGTTGTAGATTTCTTAGACATAAGGCACAATCCAGATTCTTGAAATATCCGACCATTTCTGTTACACAACTAGTACAAATATAGAATTTTTCCAAGCATGATGCAGAGTGAGACACCATGGAGATGTATGCATGTTCTCACAAGTGATGCTGTGCGTATTGTGGCAAAGTGCTCTCTGTTGCGGTAGTGCTTCCTAGGGGCCTGAGCTGGCGGTGGCTGAGGTTCAGAGGGTTGACTGCTGGCTGCCTGGTCCTCACAGTAGCTTTCCTCTTCCTCCTTCAGACATATGTCACCAGCATTAACATAGTATTTAACTACTACAGCATTTGAGAGTGCATGCACAGAGAGGATGATATGACAGAGAAAAGCAGAAAAGACTGAGATGAAGCAACATCATCATCTATAATAACACCAACTTAGATACAGTGTTTAGCAAATGAACACACTGCAACTGGTTCTTGAGATATCGCGCTAACAAGCAAAAATGGACGGACAACACCCCCCCAGCCCCATGTCATCTGTCCTTCCTTTGAAAACTTTGTATACTGACCAAATGCCTGGTTAACGTGTCCCATAATACAACCCCTGGCAAAAATTATGGAATCACCGGCCTCGGAGGATGTTCATTCAGTTGTTTAATTTTGTAGAAAAAAAGCAGATCACAGACATGACACAAAACTAAAGTTCATTTCAGATGCTGAGAATGACAGCCTCAACACTGCATTTAATCTATTATTAGACTCTATTGGCTTTGCTCAAAATGTAAATGAGTCCACCCACCACTTTAATCATATCTTAGATCTTGTTCTGACTTATGGTATGGAAACTGAAGACTTAACAGTATTCCCTGAAAACTCCCTTCTGTCTGATCATTTCTTAACATTTACATTTACTCTGATGGACTACCCAGCAGTGGGGAATAAGTTTCATTACACTAGAAGTCTTTCAGAAAGTGCTGTAACTAGGTTAAGGATATGATTCCTTCTTTATGTTCTCTAATGCCATATACCAACACAGTGCAGAGTAGCTACCTAAACTCTGTAAGTGAGATAGAGTATCTCGTCAATAGTTTTACATCCTCATTGAAGACAACTTTGGATGCTGTAGCTCCTCTGAAAAAGAGAGCTTTAAATCAGAAGTGCCTGACTCCGTGGTATAACTCACAAACTCGTAGCTTAAAGCAGATAACCCGTAAGTTGGAGAGGAAATGGCATCTCACTAATTTAGAAGATCTTCACTTAGCCTGGAAAAAGATGTCTGTTGCTCTATAAAAAAGCCCTCCGTAAAGCTAGGACATCTTTCTACTCATCACTAATTGAAGAAAATAAGAACAACCCCAGGTTTCTTTTCAGCACTGTAGCCAGGCTGACAAAGAGTCAGAGCTCTATTGAGCTGAGTATTCCATTAACTTTAACTAGTAATGACTTCATGACTTTTGTTTTGACCGTTGGGGTTTACATAATTATTGTATGGCCTTGCCTTACAATATAAAGCGCCTTGGGGCAACTGTTTGTTATGATTTGGCGCTATATAAAAAAAAATTGATTGATTGATTGACTGATTTCAAATGGCAACTTTCTGGCTTTAAGAAACACTATAGGAAATCAGGAAACAAATTGTGGCAGTCAGTAACGGTTACTTTTTTAGACCAAGCAGAGGGAAAAAAATATGGAATCACTCAATTCTGAGGAAAAAATTATAGAATCATGATAAACAAAAGAACGCTTCAACACATCAACACACCTCTGGCTTTTATAACAGCTTGCAGTCTCTGAGGCATGGACTTAATGAGTGACAAACAGTACTCTTCATCAATCTGGCTCCAACTTTCTCTGATTGCTGTTGCCAGATCAGCTTTGCAGGTTGGAGCCTTGTCATGGACCATTTTCTTCAACTTCCACCAAAGATTTTCAATTGGATTAAGATCCGGACTATTTGCAGGCCATGACATTGACCCTATGTGTCTTTTTGCAAGGAATGTTTCACAGTTTTTGCTCTATGGCAAGACACATTATCATCTTGAAAAATGATTTCATCATCCCCAAACATCCTTTCAATTGATGGGATAAGAAAAGTGTCCAAAATATCAACGTAAACTTGTGCATTTATTGATGATGTAATGACAGCCATCTCCCCAGTGCCTTTACCTGACATGCAGCCCCATATCATCAATGACTGTGGAAATTTACATGTTCTCTTCAGGCAGTCATCTTTATAAATCTCACTGGAACGGCACTAAACAAAAGTTCCAGCATCATCACCTTGCCCAATGCAGATTCGAGATTAATCACTGAATATGACTTTCATCCAGTCATCCACAGTCCACGATTGCTTTTCCTTAGCCCATTGTAACCTTGTTTTTTTCTGTTTAGGTGTTAATGATGGCTTTCGTTTAGCTTTTCTGTATGTAAAATCCCATTTCCTTTAGGCGGTTTCTTACAGTTCGGTCACAGACGTTGACTCCAGTTTCCTCCCATTCGTTCCTCATTTGATTTGTTGTGCATTTTCGATTTTTGAGACATATTGCTTAAGTTTCTGTCTTGACGCTTTGATGTCTTCCTTGGTCTACCAGTATGTTTGCCTTTAACAACCTTCCCATGTTGTTTGTATTTGGTCCAGAGTTTAGACACAGCTGACTGTGAACAACCAACATCTTTTGTAACATTGCGTGATGATTTACCCTCTTTTTAGAGTTTGATAATACTCTCCTTTGTTTCAATTGACATCTCTCGTGTTGGAGCCATGATTCATGTCAGTCCACTTGGTGCAACAGCTCTCCAAGGTGTGATCACTCTTTTTTAGATGCAGACTAACGAGCAGATCTGATCTGATGCAGGTGTTAGTTTTGGGGATGAAAATTTACAGGGTGATTCCATAATTTATTCCTCAGAATTGAGTGATTCCATATTTTTTTCCCCTCTGCTTGGTCTAAAAAAGTAACCGTTACCGACTGCCACAATTTTTTTTCTTGATTTCTTATAGTGTTTCTTAAAGCCAGAAAGTTGCCATTTGAAATGACTTTAGTTTTGTGTCGTGTCTGTGATCTGCTTTTTTTCTACAAAATTAAACAACTGAATGAACATCTTCCGAGGCCGGTGATTCCATAATTATTGCCAGGGGTTGTAGAACAGAAAATTGCATGAAATGTATCCTGGATACTTCTTCCAAACAGGTCCCTGTCTGTTATGCATCACAGGTCTGTTTACCCACCGGCTTGAGGTGTATGACCGAGCTGTTGGACATGACTGTGTGGTCTCCCTCCATCAGGTCCAGCTCACTGCGACTGTCCTGGGCCGCTTCGTTCAGACTATTGACAGAGCTGCTCTGAGAGCTGGCGCTGATGGACATGCTTGGGATTGACTGATTGCTACCAACACTGTTCACTGTTCCCATGCGACCTCCACCAGGCTCAAGCTCCTGGAGACACCGAATTAAGCATGCAGACATGGAAAAAGGATCAAAAGACAGAGGACAAGCATGCAAATACTTTGCTTTGATATTTTTCTGTGCAGTTGAATGCCGAGAGTCTGGCACAACAACTTGCATCTTTATACAGGAGTCTACAGAGCTTATTTTAGCGTTCCTTTCATTTTAACATACAAGCATCTCCATACCTCATCTACATCCTGGGCTTCTGCTGTGGGTCCATTGTGGGCCTCTTGAAGGAGGATCTTCTTCATTTTGCGGTACTGCAAGTTGTCCAGCTCTCGCACTGCATCCTTGGTTCTTTGAATAAGGTCCATCAGCACAGTGTCTGGACGCTCACGTTGCAGAAATGCATGCTGTGGTGGAAATTGACAGGTAAGGACAAGTGGAAAATTAAGATGATAAATGCTATAGTCTTCTTTTGTAAAATAAAATGTCTTTGTTATTGTACATACAGTAGTGTTCAGAATAATAGCACTGCTATGTGACTAAAAAGATTAAACCAGGTTGTGAGTATATTTCTTATTTGTTACATGGGAAACAAGGTACCAGTAGATTCAGTAGATTCTCACAAATCCAACAAGACCAAGCATTCATGATATGCACACTCTTAAGGCTATGAAATTGGGCTATTAGTAAAAAAAAGTACAAAAGGGGGTGTTCACAATAATAGTAGCATCTGCTGTTGACGCTACAAACTCAAAACTACTATGTTCAAACTGCTTTTTTAGCAATCCTGTGAATCACTAAACTAGTATTTAGTTGTATAACCAGTTTTTCATAATTTCTTCACATCTGCGAGGCATTAATTTTGTTGGTTTAGAACCAAGATTTTGTTGAAACATCCATTTCAAGGGCATGTCCTCTTCAGCATAAGGCAACATGACCTCTTCAAGTGTTCTGACATATCCAAACTGATCCATGATACCTGGTATGCGATATATAGACCCAACACCATAGTAGGAGAAACATGCCCATATCATGATGCTTGCACCACCATGCTTCACTGTCTTCAGTGTGAACTGTGGCATGAATTTAGAGTTTGGGGGTCATCTCACAAACTGTCTGTGGCTCTTGGACCAAAAAAGAACAATTTTACGCTCATCAGTCCACAAAATATTCCTCCATTTCTCTTTAGGCCAGTTGATGTGTTCTTTGGCAAATTGTAACCTCTTCTGCACGTCTTTTACTTAACAGAGGGACTTTGCGGGGGATTCTTGCAAATAAATTAGCTTCACACAGGCGGCTTCTAACTGTCACAGCACTTACAGGTAACTCCAGACTGTCTTTGATCATCCTGGAGCTAATCAATGGGTGAGCCTTTGCCATTCTGGTTATTCTTCTATCCATTTTGATGGGTGTTTTCCGTTTTCTTCCATGCGTCTGGTTTTTTTTTTTTTTTGTCCATTTTAAAGCATTGGAGATCATTGTAGATGAACAGCCTATAATTTTTGCACCTGCGTGTAAGTTTTCCCCTCTCCAATCAACTTTTTAATCAACTACGCTATTCTTCTGAACAATGTCTTGAACGTCCCATTTTCCCTCAGGCTTTCAAAGAGAAAAGCATGTTCAACAGGTGCTGGCTTCATCCTTAAATAGGGGACACCTGATTCACACCTGTTTGTTCCACAAAACTGACGAACTCGCTGACTGAATGCCACACTACTATTATTGTGAACACCCCCTTTTCTACATTTTTTTTTTTTTTTTTTTACTAATAGCCCAATTTCATAGCCTTAAGAGTGTGCATACCATGAAAGCTTGGTCTTGTTGAATTTGTGAGAATCTACTGAATCTAGTGGTACTTTGTTTCCCATGTAACAATAAGAAATATACTCAAAACCTGGATTAATCTTTTTAGTCACATAGCACTACTATTATTCTGAACACTACTGTACATATATACAACAAAATTTGTCCTCTGCATTTAACCCATCCTAATTGCAGTTAGCCACAATCCAACCACTAGAAGCAGTGGGCAATCACAGTCCGGTACCTGGGGACCAACTCCAAATGTTTGGCTGCTCCTGTTTGGGGCCACCAGCAGATCAATCATTTCCATCTCACCCTGTCCTCTACATCTTCACACCAACCACCTGCATGTCCTCCCTCAGCACATCCACAATCCTCTTATTTGGCCTCCCTCTTCTCCTCCTGCCTGGTGGCTCCATCCTCAACATCCTTCTCCCTATATATCTTGGATCCCTCCTCTGCACATCCAAACCATCTCAATCTCACTTTGTCTGCAAACTGTCCTACCTGTGCTGTCCCTCTATGTTCATTCCTAATCCTGCTCATCCTCATCACTCCCAAAGGGAATCACATCTTCAGCTCTGCCACCTGTCTTTTTGTTAGTGCCACCGCGTCTAAGCCATAAAACATAGCTGTCTCACTGCTGTCTTCTAACTTACCCCTTCGCTCTTGCAGATATCCTTCTGTCACAAATCACTCCTGCCACCTTTCTCCACCCACTCCACCCTGTCTGCAATCTCTTCTTCACCTCTCTACCACACTCTCTTTTACTTTGGATGGTTGACCCCAGGTACTCCTCTATTTTCACCAGCTCTACTCTTTGTAACCGCACTATTCCAGTGGGCTCCCTCCCCATTCACACACATATACTCAGTCTTGCTCCTGCTGACTTTCATTCCCCTTCTCTCCAGAGCACATCTCCACCTCTCTAGGCTCATCTTAACCTGCTCTCTAATCTCACTACAGATCACAATGTCATATGCAAAAATCATAGTCCATGGAGACTCCTGTTTGATCTCATCCATCACTCCTGCAAACAAGAAAGGACTCAGAGCTGATCCTTGATGTAATCCCACCTCCACCTTGAATCAATCAATCAATCAACAATTTTTTTATATAGCGCCAAATCACAACAAAACAGTTGCCCCAAGGCGCTTTATATTGTAAGGCAAGGCCATACAATAATTATGGTAAAACCCCAACGGTCAAAACGACCCCCTGTGAGCAAGCACTTGGCTACAGTGGGAAGGAAAAACTCCCTTTTAACAGGAAGAAACCTCCAGCAGAACCAGGCTCAGGGAGGGGCAGTCTTCTGCTGGGAGTGGTTGGGGCTGAGGGCGAGAACCAGGAAAAAGACATGCTGTGGAGGGGAGCAGAAATCGATCACTAATGATTAAATGCAGAGTGGTGCATACAGAGCAAAAAGAGAAAGAAACAGTGCATCATAGGAACCCCCCAGCAGTCTACGTCTATAGCAGCATAACTAAGGGATGGTTCAGGGTCACCTGATCCAGCCCTAACTAGTAGCTTTAGCCAAAAAGGAAAGTTTTAAGCCTAATCTTAAAAGTAGAGAGGGTGTCTGTCTCCCTGATCTGAATTGGGAGTTGTTCCACAGGAAGAGGAGCCTGAAAGCTGATGAGTCTGTCATTCCTACTGTGCATCTCACCACTGTCACATTGTCCTTGTACATAGCCTACACCACTCTAACATACTTCTCTGCCACTCCAGACTTCCTAATACAATAACACTACTCTTCTCTTGGCACCTTGTAAAAAGCTTCCTCAAAATCCATACTCACAATGCAGCTCCTTCTGGCCTTCTCTACACCTTGCCATCAGCACTGTCAGAGCAAACATTACACCTGTAGGGTTCTTTCTTGGCATGAAACCATATGGGTGCTGACAGACTCTCCCATAACTTCATGATGTGGCTGATCAAATTTATGCCTCTGTAGGTACTGCAGTTCTGCACATCACCCTTGTTCTTAAAAATCAGAACCAGTACACTTCTTCTACACTCCTCAGGCATCCTCCTTTCCAATATTTCATTAAATAGTCTGGTTAAAACTCAACTGCCATCTCTCCTAAGCATTTCCATGCTTCCACTGGGAAGTCATCTGGACCTTTTCCACTCTTCATCCTCTTCATAGCTATCCTCACTTCTTCCTTACACTTCCTGATTTACTCACTCTACATCATCCAGCCTTCTCTCACTCTGAATGAATGAATGAATGGAGTTTTATTCAGCATGCACATAAACAAAATACCAACATAAGAATCTCTTACTAACTAAACAAATAAAAAAAAAAACAGAACAAAATACAACAACTCAAAGGATTTCCAAATTGAGTGCAGACAAAAGGGCACAGGCTGAAGCAAAAGCTTATAAACGCCCACCCCCTACACCAGTTACTATGCACATTTAAATACAGTCAGAACAAGGTAACAATTAGAAAAACAATGTAACTGAACAGAATAAAGCAATCAGTAATATGATGTGCAAATAAATAAAAAAAGAACCACAAAAACAGTTAGCCTAATATAACGTGATATAGAAAGAAATTACGTTTTTATAAATCTTTTGACACCTACCAATGTACCAGATAATTTAACACTATCAGAACACTTATTCCAGATTCTAACACCTTTACAGAAATTCAATGACTTTTAACAGTAGTTCAAATCTTTCTTCTCTCAAATATCAGTGTTCTTCGCAAAATGACAACTGGACTCCCTCATTTTAAACAACTCCTGAACGTGTAGAGGCAAAATTTATTTTTAACTTTGTACATGGCCTGTATCGTAAAATAATCTACCAAATCTTAAAATTTCAAAATACACAGACAAGCAAACAATTGGTTCGTGTGTTCGTAATATGGTTTTTTACTTATAACTCTTATAGCTTTCTTTTGTAACAGAAAAACTGGATTTGTTTTGACTTGGATTTGACTCTCATTTTCTTCATTCATCAGTTCCTCAAATGATTTCCTCCACACACACTCCTCACTTGTTAGTAAATTACAATCTGCATCCTTTATCACCCTAACCTGTTACTCATCCTTTCTAACTCCCTTTGTCTGGCCAATCGGTAAAAGTCCTTTTCTTCTACCTTAGAATTTAACTTCATGTACAGCTCACTGCAGGATTGTTCCTTAGCCTGTGCCACTTCTCTTTTCACCTTATGCAACATCTCCTTGTACTCATGTTTACTTTCTTCATCTCTATGAGTATGCCAATTCTTTTTCACCAACCTCTTTTTCCTTATGTTTTCCTGAACATCTTCTTTCTACCACCAAGTCTCTGTCTTCCTCCCACTGTCCAGATGTCACACCCTACACCTTCCTAGCCATCTCCCTCACTTACATCTGCAGTACTTTTCCAGTTGTCTAAAACTGTGTCACTTCCATCCAGGGCCTCTCTCACCTCCTCCCTGTATTTCATGCATTCCTCCTTCAGCTTCAAAAATAAAAGCTATAGTGCTGCAAGAAATTTTATCTTTATGATTAGCATCCATCCAATTTAGCGGAAAATCACAAATAAATGGTGTTTATTTTGTTGATTAACTGGCACTGTTTTTATCCTTGTTTGAAGCAGTACTGCTGTACACCAAAGACAACTTCCATGAGCAATACTAAGTCCATTAGTGGGTTAAGAGACAGCTGCTCAGTTACTTAGTTTTAGATGCTGAATCGCTAAAGCAATCACATTTGCTTTCTATCTACATAACCAAGCTGTGTGCATGTGGGGATCAGCAAGCAAAGGATTAATTAATTAAAACAGAAGCTGAAGTTGTCAGAACAAACCATAAGCATCACAAGCAGATTCATAACCAGACAGTGTGACCAGTTTTTATCTCAGCTCTGTTTCTTTACACTTATGTACAGTATTTGTGTGCTCTTACACCCAGCATGTCATCAGAATGTGGTCTGTCCTGGGGGATTTTCTGAAGGCAAGAATCTACAAAGTTTCGAAAGTAATCCGTCCTGCAACATAGACAAGTTAAAGGTAAACAAATTAAAATTAAAATACACAGCCACAATGCTATACTTTACAATGTATAAATCATCATTTTCCTGTGGTTGGAAGAAAACTGATATGTAGTAGATAACATTTGCTTCAAGTACAATGTACGAAACAATACTTACACATTTCATTCAGCACTGGGTGCTGGGCAGGACTGACAAAATGATCAAAATTAGGAAGTGTCCACACATCAGTTATTGCTCCCACCAATCCACCTCCCCCACTTTAAAAAATCTCTCTATATTTACCAACCACGTAGTCACTCTCGCTCTCAGAACATTACCTAAAATCTCTGAATAGTGCTGAACATGTACATGGGTGTAGAGTACTGACAAAGCAAAATGTTTATGTACATTTGTAAAGGACACACACACACACACACACACACACACACACACACACACACACACACACACCACAACACACACACACACACACACACACACACACACACACACACACCACACACACAGTAAAACTTGCATATAATGGATTCAGGTGGATCAGTGAATTTTGTCTTATAATTCAAATACACTATATGTTGCTGCATCAAATTTTTCCAGAAACTGTGAGAGACCTCCAGCTGGACACCATTCGGAAAATTTAGATGGCTTTCAGCGACGATTTTAAGTTTAAAGACCGCCCACAGCTGCTGAGAGCGCGGTGCACTCAGAGCGCCGATCGACAGGCTCAAACCTCGCTGAAACAACCAGATCATTTCCAACGTGAAGGCTTTGCTGATCCGGGACGTCGTCTGACTTTCACAAAAAGGGCAGAAGGCGTGGACATCAGCACTGTTTCGGCACATTCTACTGTTACATGAGTTTTTTTCATGGAAAGAGAAGCGGAGGATTGCACCACCGTGCCGCTCATGGCGCGGGACAAAACCACCTCCGTGTTGGTCTCACAGGACGGCTTTCAGGTGGCTTTCAGATGGCTTCCGGTTGCTTTTCAGCTGGAGGTCTCTCACAGTTTCTGGAAAAATTTGATGCAGCAAAGCTCCAAATCGTTCATTTATTCGCAATAAAAATCTGACGAGAGGGGTGGACCACTGCTCACACTAAAGCCTGCTCACAGGCGAATGACGCAACCGACAGGCGTGAAAAAACTCACGCATGCGCACAAAGGTTCAAGCTTGGCTGATGCAATCATACGTGATTCAAATCCATATGGTTTTTGCAAAAAATAGAAAGGTCCGATACTTTTTGGACAGGCCTCGTATGAAATGGACAAAATCTGTTATATGTATATAACGGATTAGTTGCAGTCAGGAGGCGCCAAAGGATCTACGAGTGGGACTGTCCTGGTTGACACGTCCCTCTGTTTAAGAAGGGGGACCGGAGGGTGTGTTCCAACTACAGGGGGATCACACTCCTCAGCCTCCCCGGTAAGGTCTATTCCAGGGTGCAGGAGAGGAGAATTTGACCGATAGTCAAACCTCGGATTGAGGAGGAACAGTGTGTTTTCGTCCTGGTCGCGGCACACTGGACCAGCTCTACACCCTCCATCGGGTGCTCGAGGGTTCATGGGAGTTCGCCCAACCAGTCCACATGTGCTTTGTGGATCTGGAGAAGGCGTTTGACGGTGTCCCTCGAGGCGCCCTGTGGGGGGTGCTCCGGAAATACGGGGTCCAGGGTCCTTTGCTAAGGGCTATCCGGTCCCGTACGTCCGCAGCAGGAGCTTGGTTCGCATTGCCGGTAGTAAGTCAAACCTGTTTCCAGTGCACGTTGGCCTCCGCCAGGGCTGTCACTGGTTCTGTTCATTACCTTTATGGACAGAATTTCTAGGCGCAGCCAGGGGTCCGGTTTGGGAACCACAGAATCTCATCTCTACTGTTTGCGGATGATGTGGTCCTGTTGGCTTTGTCAAACCAGGACCTTCAGTGTGCACTGGGGCGGTTTGCAGCCGAGTGTGAAGCATCCGGGACGAAGATCAGCACCTCCAAATCCGAGGCCATGGTTCTCAACTGGAAAAAGGTGCCTTGCCCTCTTCAGGTCGGTGGGGTGTCCTTTCCTCAAGTGGAGGACTTTAAGTGTCTCGAGGTCTTGTTCACGAGTGAGGGACGGATGGAGCGTGAGATCGATAGACAGGTCGGTGCAGCATCTGCAGTGATGCGGTCGCTGTATCAGACTGTCGTGGTGAAGAGAGAGCTGAGCAGGAGGGCAAAGCTCTCGATTTACCGATCGATCTACGTTCCGACCCTCACCTATGGTCATGAGATTTGGCTCATGACCGAAAGAACAAAATCGCGAGTACAAGCGGCTGAGATCAGTTTCCTCCGCAGGGTGGCTGGGCGCTCCCTTAGAGATAGGGTGAGGAGCTCTGTCACTCGGGAGGAGCTCGGAATCGAGCTGCTGCTCCTCCATGTTGAAAGGAGCCAGCTGAGGTGGCTCAGGCATCTTTCCGGATGCCCCATGGACGCCTCGCTGGAGAGGTGTTCCGGGCACGTCCCATCGGGAGGAGGCCCCGGGGAAGACCCAGATCACGCCGGAGGGACTACGTCTCTCAGCTGGCTTGGGAACGCCTCGGGGTTCCCCCGGAGGAGCTGGGGGAGGTGTGTGTGGATCGGCAGGTCTGGGCGGCTTTGCTTGAGCTGCTGCCCCCGCGACTCGACCTAGGATAAGCGGAAGAAAATGGATGGATGGATGGACATTTGGTCAAATCAGTCTTTATTCTAAGTCCGCTGCAGAGGGTACCTTAAAATCCTAAAGACTGATTTATGCTTCTACAACTCCATAACTCTATGGCCATAAAATGATGCAGACGTGCACGTGACCCTTTTAAAGTTCTGTGTTGCGTTGGTGGGTCTCTTCATGCAATTTACCGCAGGAACAGTGGCTTTGTCTGCACCAATTTGACCCTCAACAAGCTCTTTATACAATGGTCACACTTAAAACCAATGGTACTGTACGTGTAATTTCCCTTAATGAACTGCGGGTCATTTGAGCATCTTTTTCCGACTCCATGTTGTAAAGTTGGTCATGTTTGCGGACTTTTCTGTCAAACATTCCTCTATTTGATCCATGATTGAAATGTAATCGGTGGGCGCACTGCAAAAACTTTTAAAATATGATGGGAGAGGAAGGAGTGAAAGCGAAAAAGTAAACAATCACAGCCTTTGCGGTCATCGTCATTTAGCAGGTGCACGTCAGGGTTCGGAGAGGGTTCATAGCTGATCAGAGGGCTTTGATTTAAAGCAGTTGTCTTTGATTCACCACACCCAGGGATATCTGTGTGAAACGTCACACCATATGACAGTGCAGGCAGCAAGCAAACACCCAGGCTTTTAATCAAGGAAATAGGGTACTCACTTTCCTTAAATCAGCGAGTGTCAGTGCTGAACTTCCTTTCACACCTCTGATGCAACTGGGCACGCACAGATTGGTCTGTCCAGTACATGCAAGGGCTTTATAATGGAAATGCATTGCGATTGGCTGGGACGTTTTGTCCAATGTGAGCGAAAATCCATCATACAAAATCTGGTACATACTGTGTTTATTACATGGAAAACCATACAAAAACATTGGGACTTTTGCTTTTGTCTGGTGAGTCCGAGTATCTGGTTTACACGATGATGGTTTAGGTGAGTTTTACTGTATACAGTGTTGCCACAATTACTTTGAAAAAGTAGTCCAATTAATGACTACTCCTTGAAAAAGTAACTTAGTTACTTTCCTGATTACTCAGTTTTAAAAGGTAACTAAGTTAAATTGCTAGTTACTTTTTTTAGTTATTTTCAGCAGCTGCAGACAACACCCCCCAACATGAAAATGACAACCTGTTTTGCCAATATTCACTTTATAGTTACCCTTTCTTGACTTCAATGAACATAAATACTTGTTTAACAAAAAAAATAAATATGACACCTTTCTTGCCCTCATAGTTAACTGTTGACAGCACTGTAATGGTAAAACTTACCATTTCTAACCTACATTGTTTATGAATGTTACTAAAATTCTAACATTTTTCTAACATATAAATTCTTTCTAAACATTTTAGTTGCTGAAATCATCATCATCATTATTATTATTATTACTATTATTATTATTAAGTAGTATTAGTAGTAATAGTATGAAAAAAATGTCTTCAAAAGTGGACCTTAAAGTGGCTGTTGTGGGGAGCCGCGTTCCCCCTGTCCATAATCCCTTCCCACATGGATTCGCCCCTGGCTTGCTGTTTGAGCAGGAAGATGGATAATGCTTATTTATGCAGAAAACACGACCAGACTGACAGGTAAGAAAGTTTTTATCAGCGTTTTTACGTCATGTCGTCCTCAGAAAGAGACTTGGGTGCATTTGGATGGAAAAAAGCGTGACACAAAGTTTAAAGTAAATAAAAGCGTAAAAATGTCTTTGTAAAACCACAGCTCTGAGTGCCACCGAGCTTTGAGAGAGAACTGCTTTTCAACTCGGTGCTGAGCTGCACAGTGGAAGCGGCTCTATACAGCTCAGCTCACTGAAAGCGGGCAGTTCAGACCTCCCCCTGAATCTCATCAGGACATCTGTTTTAAAGCTGTCATCAACCCACAATATAAAAATAATAAATAAATAAATAAATAAAAATAATAGTAACACACAGTGACTCAGAGAAGTACCGTATTTTCCGGACTATAAGTCGCACCGGAGTATAAGTCGCACCAGCCACTTTATCCATTATAAAGAAAAATAAACCATAAATAAGTCGCACCGGAGTATAAGTCGCACCAGCCACTTTATCATTATAAAGAAAAATAAACCATAAATAAGTTGCACTGGACTATAAGTCCCATGGACATACAGGTATGTTAACTTAACATGAAAAGTTCAGATGATAATATTGTGACGGCTACCGTTTTCAGATGCATATTTCACCAGTCGTAACTTACAATCTGCAGAGTATGATTTTCTTTTTGGTGGCATTTTTTCGGGCCTTCTCCGTTGTCTTAAGTTATCAGTAACGTTGAAATTTTTATTTTTCTATGGTAGTCAGAAGTCGCAGGAACAGTCACACAAGCCTTGAGTGCCCTCTCGTGAGCTGCATTTTACCTACAGATATGTTTGTATTTTGCGGACCACATTGCGAGCCGAACCATGCAGCACCTACCTGCGCAGCTCATGACCACCCAGCGTTGTCGATCCAGCTCCTTCCAAGTGCAGACGCTAATCCTCCGCCGTCGCTCAGTGCTCCCATGCAGCTCTCAGCGTCAACTCTGCTCACACTGATATCCAAGGGTTGAAGCTGTTTTGTTAGCCGTCCCGGAATAAACACCATGTTCGTCTGCTTCAAACGCTATTCACAATCTTCGACGCCAGCTCCTTCCAAGTGCACACACTAATCCTCCGCCGTCGCTCACCCGGTGCTCCCACGCAGCTCTCAGCGTCAACTTAAACACTCTGCTCACACTGATATCCAAGGGTTGAAGCTGTTTTGTTCGCCATGCCGGAATAACAGCAAGCACCGTATTCGTCAGCTTCACACGCTGTGGGTGAGGTGAGGAATACGCGTCCACGTTCTGTTCTCTGATTGGTTATCGCGACCAGCGTGACTTATAGGACGGCCGCCATACTACAGTGTCCATGATGCATTGCATTTCCTTTTCTGGTGGCCATTTTAAAACATAGATCGACTCTGTCACGTAAAATTGTTTTGTTACAGTAAATTAATTGAGATCCTACCGGTATATTTTTCATTTATAAGTCGCACCGGAGTATAGGTCGCACCCCCGGCCAAAACATGTAAAAAAGTGCGACTTATAGTCCGGAAAATACGGTAACTTTAATCTGACTACTGATTTGTAAAAATAACGCGTAGATTACTCATTACCGAAAAAAGCAGTCAGATTAGAGTAACGTGTTATGCGTTACCGGCATCACTGACTGTATATATAAATAAAGTAAAATGGCAGTGTTGAGATTTCAATTATATAATCATGTATCTTTTATCCCTTATCCCTGCATTTGATGGTGTCAACAGGCTTCTGACAAATCTGTGATTGGACATTTGACTGCTCTTCTTGGCAGAATTAGGTTTTTTGTTTTTTTTGCTTTCTGGCACAGAATTGTCTTTTTACAATATTAAACATATTATCAATTAGGCTGAGGCACGCATGTGCATGATCCAGTATGCAGATTCATCAGTGGTGAGGTCTCAAGTAGCTGGAGAAGGCCAGGGGATGCCAATGTTTCATCTGGCTGCAGTAGATAGATGGACACTTCCGAAAAGTGGGGATAGTTCGGTTGCTTGCCTCGATGGTTGCCATCCAGGACCTGGGCCATTGAAATCCAGGACCTGGGCCAATTTCAGTGTAGTGGAAATAGTGGACGGTGTTGGGACATGCTCCCAGTCTTGACTTGAGTTGTTGAGCTCCAAACTCCCCTCCTCCATGTGGATTCATTGCCCAAATGGAATGTCCACCTTTGTCCCAGCTTCAGCATTCTGGCTGATAGAAATTTTTAGCACCACTTCCTTCACTGTTCAATCCACTTTTTATCATACACCAGTTCCACTAGCAGGAAAACAGCTGCAGAGTATGATAACAACTAGCACCACTGTGTTTGACAGAGGGTATAGTGTTTTAGGGGCCGAAGGCCTAGGGCCAAATGTTTGTCCTTCAAACATACTTTTTGTTTAAGGGGGGGGTGATGGTCTAGTGGTGAAGCACTGGGCTTGAGACCAGAGGATCCTCAGTTCAAATCCCAGCCTGACCGGAAAACCACTAAGGGCCCTTGGGCAAGGTCCTTAATCCCCTTGTTGCTCCCAGTGCGTAGTAGGTGCCTTGCATGGCAGCAGCCTGACATTGGGGTGAATGTGATGCATTATTGTAAAGCACTTTGAGTATCTAATGCAGATGGAAAAGCGCTACATAAATGCAGTTAATTTTGGTCATTAGAGTCAAATCGCTCCTTCTTTGTTTGCTCTGACTGCAAAAAGGTTTGCTCTAGAAGGCTCTCTTCATTGGCTTCCTGTTAATTCTAGAATAGAATTTAAAATTCTTCTTCTTACTTATAAGGTTTTGAATAATCAGGTCCCTTCTTATCTTAGGGACCTCATAGTACCATATCACCCCAATAGAGCGCTTCGCTCTCAGACTGCAGGCTTACTTGTAGTTCCTAGGGTTTGTAAGAGTAGAATGGGAGGCAGAGCCTTCAGCTTTCAGGCTCCTCTCCTGTGGAACCAGCTCCCAATTCAGATCAGGGAGACAGACACCCTCTCTACTTTTAAGATTAGGCTTAAAACTTTCCTTTTTGCTAAAGCTTATAGTTAGGGCTGGATCAGGTGACCCTGAACCATCCCTTAGTTATGCTGCTATAGACTTAGACTGCTGGGTTCCCATGATGCACTGAGTGTTTCTTTCTCTTTTTGCTCTGTATGCACCACTCTGCATTTAATCATTAGTGATTGATCTCTGCTCCCCTCCACAGCATGTCTTTTTCCTGGTTCTCTCCCTCAGCCCCAACCAGTCCCAGCAGAAGACTGCCCCTCCCTGAGCCTGGTTCTGCTGGAGGTTTCTTCCTGTTAAAAGGGAGTTTTTCCTTCCCACTGTCGCCAAGTGCTTGCTCACAGGGGGTCGTTTTGACCGTTGGGGTTTTTACATAATTATTCTATGGCCTTGCCTTACAATATAAAGCGCCTTGGGGCAACTGTTTGTTGTGATTTGGCGCTATATAAATAAAATTGATTGATTGATTGAAGGTCTGGGTGAACTTTAGTCAAGCACATAGTTGTTGATTTATTTTTTTTAGCATGAGGTTCTTTCTTACATGGTATCTTCTCAGATCATGCATATGCAAAACTATCTTGACTGTGAACAAAGCTAGCTATTTTAATTCATGGCCAACCTGTTTTTGATTGGCATTTACCCATTTGGATCAGGTTTCTCTCAGTAGGAAGTGACATCTTATAATTTCCTCCTGATCTTGACAAACAAACTACAATGTACTTTGTACTTGCAAATAATTGTTTCTACAGATGAGTCGGGGACCTGAGGTGTGTTCAAACACCTTGAGTGAGTGTCATCCTGGGCTTATGCGAGCATTCTATCAAGTTTAACTGACATGTAAAAGCTCTTTTACCGAGACCTGCTCCATTATAGTGCATGTGGCTCAGTCTATCCAATTAGTCAACTAATTCCTATACAGGTCTTGAGGCTCGTTAGGCGCTCATCTTTGGATTCTGTAGGGTGAAAAGGATGAGAGTCTACAACATCCTCCTGGATGGGATGCCAGTCCAACATAGGTGATTTTCCCAGGCAAGGGCAAGTCACCCATGTTTACTGTACCAATTTATAGCTAGGTGGATTAGGATAATGCAGATTAAAGGTGCTGTCCAAAAATACAGTCAGGCAGCATAAATGGGATATGAACCCAGGTCGACATATTGTGACTAGTCAACTAGTCCTACATACAAGGCTACAGTTATGTTACAATGTACAATCAATCATGATCACTGACACACAATCAGACACCATGCCAGAGTTTGGCATTATAACATCCTACAACACCAAATGAATTATCCAAGTTGCTGTATGTATTATCAATGACAAAGAAGTATCTGTAGCACTCATTTTGCCACAAAAAACAAAACAGCTATACACACTGGAGTCTCAACAATCCCATGACATACTGTGCATCCAGAAAGTATTCACAGTGCTTCACTTTCTCCACGTTATGTTCCAGCTTTAGTCCAAAATGGAGTAAATACATTTTTTCCCTTAAGATTTCTACTCACAACACCCCATAATAACAACATGAAAAAAAGTTTTGTTTTTTTAATTCTTGCAAATTTATTAAAAATAAACAGCTATGAAATCACACCCTTTGCTTAATGCTTTGGTGATGCACCTCTGGTAGCAATTACAGCCTCAAGTCTTCTTTAATATAATGCCGCAAGGTTGGTGCACCTATCTTTGGACAGTTTTGTCCAAAGATAGGTGCACCTCTTTGCAGCACCTCTCAAGCTTCATCAGGTTGGATGGGGAGCACTGGTGCACAGCCATTTGCAGATCTCTCCAGAGATGTTCAATCAGATTCAGTTCTGGGCTTTGGCTGGGCCACTCAAGGACATTCAAAGTTGTCCTGAAGCCACTCCTTTGATATCTTGGCTGTGTATTTAGGATCATTGTCCTGCTGAAAGATGAACAGTCACCCCAGTCTGAGGTCAAGAGCGCTCTGGAGCAGGTTTTCATCCAGAATATCTCTGTACATTGCTGCATTCATCTTTCCCTCAATCCTGACTAGCCTCCCAGCTCCTGCTGCAGAAAAACATCCTCACAGCATGATGCTGCCACCACCATGCTACACTGTAGAGATGGTGCCCGGACACCTGGCATTTACACCAGAGTTCAATCTCTGTCTCATTAGACCAGGGAATTTAAATGCCTTTTGGCAAACTCCAGGCAGGCTGCCATGTGCCTTTTACTGAGGAGTGGCTTCCATTTGACCATTCTACCATACAGTCCTGATTGATGGAATGCTGCAGAGATGGTTGTCCTTCTGGAAGGTTCTCTTCTCTCCACAGAGGAATGCCAGAGCTCTGACAATGTGACCTTCGGGTTCTTGGTCACCTTCCTGACTAATCCTGGTGGATCTGACAACCTTCCATTTACAGATGATGGAGCCCACTGTGCTCAGTGAGACCTTCAAAGCAGCAGAAATATTTCTGTATCCTTCCCCAGATTTGTGCCTCGAGACAATCCTGTCTCGGAGGTCTACAGACAATTCCTTTGAGTTCATGCTTGGTTTGTGCTCTGACATGCACTGTCAACTGTGGGTCCTTATATGTAGACAGGTGCATGCATTTCCAAATCTATGTCCAATTAGCTCAACTTACCTCAGGTGGACTCCAATTAAGTTGTAGAAACATCTCAAGGATGATCAGCGGAAACAGGATACACCTGAGCTCAATTTTGAGCTTCTTGGCAAAGGTTGTGAATACTTATGTACATGTGATTTTTTTTTAAAGAATTTGCAAAAAAAACAAAAACAAACAAAATAAACAACTTTCACAGTTATTATGGGGTATTGTGTGTAAAATTAACAAAAAAGAATTTCATTCAATTTGGAATAAAAGCTGTAACATAAAATGTGGAAAAAGTGAAATGCTATGAATACTTTCTGGATGCAGTGTAGATGTCTTTTGATAGTGTACATAAACATTTGTCTTCAGCTTTACATACACATAGTGAAAACTGTGGATGTCATGCTTGAGACAATGTTTTACAACTGTATTTCAAAGTCCCAAAATGATTGCAAAAATATGAATTGTACGGTTTTTCATAATAAACACAAAGGTATTTCTTATCCTGATGGTAAATACGAGTACTATAGTGTTTATCATAAGCAACAAACAGTTTTTGGTCAGTGTACTAACGGAAACACAAGCTTGTATTTGCAGTTACTCCAGTCATTTCCATTGTGGCTTGCGTGTCTGCCTGAAGATTTGCAAAGAGGGCTTGCAAACTGTGTCTGAACCCTATGACCAGACAGCAAAATGTGGGTGGAATGTAAAAGAAGAGCACTTGTCACACTCTCACAAGCAATGTCCTTAATCCCCAAGTTGTTCCCATTGTAGCTGAGCGCCTTGCATTGTAGCACCCAAACATGGTGTGTTAATGTGATGTATCACTGTCACATGCTGTATGAGTTTACCACAGATGGAAAAACTCAGCATAAATACAGTCCATTTATCCAAAAGCCATTGATGACCATTTTGTTTTAACTCACCATTCACTGGATTGCAGTGCAGGGCTCTCATTCTGCGCTATGTGGTATAAGGCACTCATTGCATTCATGTTAAACAATGGGGGCTTCCTCTCCGCTGGAATACAGAAGCAACAGTCATCAAGCAGCCTGAAGTGATAACAACATCAAAGATCCCTACATAATTGAGAAATACCTAAGAGTAACAATCAACATTATTACTAAGAGGCACAAATCTTAGAAAAGCTCATGCATTGCACGTCTACCACATTGTAGCTAATATATGCCACCAGAGGATTGCATTCTGACAAGAATGATTGAAAGTGTAGAATTGTTAAACATTTTAACCCCTTAAGCCCTAGAGCCTATTTCACCAAAATCACATACCCATACATTATGATTTATTTCTCAGCTTGTACAAGGTCAAAAATGCAAAAGTTTGGATCAGCTAAAAGACAGGTCCTAGGGGATGTTGTGGATGTTAAAAAATTTAAAGTAAATAATACTTGGTAGGGGTGAATTAGGTTTTTTTCCCCCAAAAAATGAATTCCGATTTGTGTCTTTATTTGCTTGGCGTTTCAGCTGTGTTTAGTTGATATGTGATTGAAGTGGATACTTTTGTAGAGGAGACTTCGCTTGACATTTTGGTGTATAATAAGTGTACGTTGGTGTCAGCACTGATTAGTTATGAGTGTTCAAATGTTCCAAAACAGGGCAAGTCCCCAAATTTGGGGGCTCTAGGGTTTAAGAGGTTAAATTATGCAATGTCTGTTTATCCCAATTAACCTGCCACAGTAAGGGCCCCTTCACACACAGTACGAATGTGGTCGACTTGTGCATGAAGCAGGAATTGTATGCAATACGTGTAAAATCGTAGCTGCCTCCAACGCCTCGTACACCTGTTGCTACAAATATTTGCGCACACCAGCGGCTGAAAGACAGCGTGTGCGCTGTGACAGCCCATCAAATCCTCTCACAGCAGGTGTTGGCCAAATTCCAGCTGACACACACAAATGTCTAACATGGCTCGCATGGCACTGAGAAAATGTGTGGCCATTCACACTATTAACACAACAGTCAGCAGACAATCACTGTCGAGCTGCATGTGAAATCTGTCTAAGGGTCCCCACGGGTGTGGCTTTGCAAACAGACACAGTAACATGTTGGGGTGTGCGCTGAACTTACAGGGGGTGTGACCGCCCACAAGAGTGGCTGTGGAGATCTGTGGTTCTGGATGGCATGGCTGGGGAACATGTACTGTGTATGGACAGACATAACCAACAAGTGCCCACTGTGACGCACGTGTGTCTGCTTGCTGTCATCACATGGACATACATAAAAACATATATCACTGTTGCAAATGGGCTGCAGTGAGGGCGCGCATGGCTGGCGCCTAGCAGCTGACTTAGAACTGGTGCGGTCCAGGGAATCCGACTGTTTAATTAAAACAAAGCATCGCACCGACAGGCTACCCCAGGTGAAATGGACCGTCAGATCATAACGCGCAGCGGCCGATCTGAATGTCACGTCAACCACGTGAACTCTGTTCCACATGACACGGTGTCTGCCCTGCGGTGCGCCGTCCACAAGGCACGCGCGGGGCAGGACACGTGTGCGGGGCCGGCTGGGTACGCCAACAGCAGATGTGGACATGATAAGAGCACCCTGCTTTTCATTCATGTCATTTCATGACTGTACATCTATTACCATGGCTCATCTACAGAGGAACAGACGGATCATACTTGTATTGCCCACTTGATAAGAGGGATTCAATAAAATGTGGTGTCTTTATATGGTTTGTGGTTGTATTTTTTTTCTTAAATACATCAATGTCCATCTTGATTTCAGGCATTTTCCCGCACCTTTTACAGGACAGCGATGGTAGCTCAGTGGTAACGTTTCTGGCTGGCAATCAGAGCCTTTGGAAAGTGCAGGTTCAAATCCCGTGGGTGGCATGTATTTTTTTTTTTTTTACCACATCGCGCAGCTGCTCACACTGTGTTCCTGTGTGCCCAACACAGTCACACCGGAATCGTGCATGCCTGCCTGTCGGCTCGATGTTTAATCAAGAGTACATCGCAAAAATGAGTATTAATAGTGAGATTGAGACTAGATTCTTTCATTTATTTCAGTAATATTGGTTTCTTGTATATCAGACCCACATGGTGAATAATCATGCAAATTATCTCAGCTCTAACATAATTTGTTTAAAGTTATAGCTAGAAATATGCCTGTTTTTTGGGGTAAATTTGTGTGTTAAAAAAGTAAGTGTATATTTCAACTTACATTTTTATTACATTATAAAAGCCAGGACTCAATTTAATAATAATAATAATAACAACAACAACAACAACTTTCTTGGGCATCTACCAATACTATCCTGTCCATTTATTTAATGCTGGTGGAGATATATTTTTTCCAAGTAATCCCCCATGAAAATTTCACGAAAAAAAAATTCCCTCCAATACAAGGCTCCAAAAACATAAGCGCTGTGAGTCAGCAGCCTGTATTTTCTTGTGTCCATGCTGCTTATTTTTTGGAATTTAAGTTACCTTAAGTAACAGCACAGGCTGTGGTGTACATATGTGCTACAGAGTTCCTGTCCTTTGTTAAATTCACCCCCAGGTTACAGCTGTGTTAAAAAGAGAGTTCCACATAGAGGAAAAAAGGTGCTAATTATACTCTAGGGCAACCTATATATGTTTTTCTCCTCTTAGCAATGTATTTTCTTGACAGGTGTAACTTGTACTTGCACTCTGGAACACACAGAGATTATCTATACACATAGAGTCTCTGACCAACCTAATTCTATACAGGTAATCCCTAAAGACCAGACATCCACTTTCCCATCATACTGGCCCTCATCCATGGCTAGAATCACCTCCGGCGCCATCCTGGATAGAGTTCAGAAGTAAAATGAAGCAGGATGAAGAGTAAAGAAAGACAAATTAAAAAGAGGTTCAGTGTTTATACAAAACAACCTTCAGTGAGACCTTGTAGCACTCCCCTCCTTAAATTTATAAAAGCCAAAAGTGCCCTCATTTTACCATTAACTAGTTGTTCTGAATGAAAGAGCCATGTTTTTCCTAACTCAGCAGCATATGGGGGGGGAAAGCACATTTGACCATTTATAGTCTTGTTTTTAATGAGCCAAAGCAATGTAATGCCACACTATTAAAGGTTTCACCTTCATTTTTTTGTAAATGCAATAAATGAGCTCCAAACTGTCTCAAATCACAGTACAAATCAACTTCAATGTGTCAACAGCAACATGTTTTCTGTGCAGAGTCAAGCAAACAGAAGCAAATTTGTCTTGGTGTTTCACTGTTTAATAACTAACCGTGTTGCAAATGCACAATCATTGAATGCAAACTGAATGTTTCTCTGTGCTGGATTTACTTACCAATATGGTGTTCCTACAAATGAATTGGCTGGTGAGGCAATGGAAGCAGATCCAAAGTCTGCCAGTTTGACCTGCCCAGGCTCAGTTAGCAGGATGTTCCCTGCCTTGACATCCCTAAAAAAAAAAGGGGGGGGGAAAGAGCTTGAGCGGAAGGAAGAAAAAAAATTACAGATATTTCTTTAACATACAAAAATTAAAGCAATAAACACTGATTGTGATAAAATAAAGATCAGTCACCTGTGAATCATATTGTGTGAATGAAGGTATGCCAGCCCCTGCAAAGCACCGTGTGTAATGGCAGCAATTTCTATTTCTTGCAGTGGTTTTTTATGAACTGGAGAAGAAAAATGTTTTCATTGGTTAGTGAAAACAGATCAAAATTTTTGTTCCCTTTGTCTGCTGTATGCTGGGACAGTCGACATTTTATTCATTTATTTGTTGCTTTTGGATGTCCTCAGTTGCTCAAGATCGACATAGAGCTTTGAAGTGCGACGTCACGTATCCATCACAATGCTTGAGCTGGTTGCACACTATGTTTTCATTGGCCATTTGGTGTTTTGAAGACCAATCTGAGTGCAACACCTGGACCTATTCCATCCTCATGTACAGCGGTGATGAATTAAAAAAAAAGTTTTAAAAATATATTTTCTATTCATTACTTACCTTGACAGAATACATGTGAAAGTTAATCAAGGACAAACTCTCCAAACTTTTGACTATGCAGGTGATGTCTGCCAACTGGAGAGCACAAAAGCAATACAAGCAGCTCTACAGAGATATGATGATGGATTTACCACAGCAGGTGTGAAAAACAAACAAAGGCAGTGAGAAAACAGAAATCCTACTCTGCAGAAGGAAACCCTTAGATGCAGAAATCAAAGTGAGTGGTGACACCACAGGAAAAGTAGAGCAAGCTAAATACTTCAGGGAAACCGTATCAAGAGAAGCTAGACATGGTGTGGAGATTACAGAAAGAATTAACAAGTTCAGCCAGCAAGCCGCTGCCCTGTACCCCCATCCTTCAGGATAGGTTTGTGTCCTCAGATGTCAGAAGAACAATTTCCAACACCATTCTGAAACCAATTCTGTTGCACTGTTTGGAATCACAGATACCTACAAAAAACACATGAGGAGATGAGAGGCAGTGGAAATGAAGGTTGCCTACACATTCCCAGGAAAAAGCAGAATGGACAAAATCCCTAACACTGATCTAAGGAAAACGATGGGCACATCATCAGTTGCCATTCAAAGAGCATCCCTTAAGTGCTTGGGCTATGTGGAAAGAATGAAGGAGAGCAGAACTCCCCAAATTGCTTTCCACTTAAGACCAGAAGGTAAACTCCTACCAGGCAGACATAGGAAAAGATGGCAGAACAATATCCAAGAAATTCTCATAAAAAAACAGAACTGATAAAAGAATCTATAAGGAGTTTTCCTGGAGTGGGATGAGTGGAAAAGAAGATGCTCTTGGCTGACAGGCAACAATGCCCAGCTGGACAGAATATATATATATATATATATATATACTCAACAAAAATATAAACGCAACACTTTTGGTTTTGCTCCCATTTTGTATGAGATGAACTCAAAGATCTAAAACTTTTTCCACATAAACAATATCACCATTTCCCTCAAATATTGTTGACAAACCAGTCTAAATCTGTGATAGTGAGCACTTCTCCTTTGCTGAGATAATGAATGAATGAATGAATGAATGAATGAAAACTGTTTATTTCAAACATGTGATACAACAACAATTACAAGATAGATCAGTAAAGACAACAACAAAAAAGTTCCTACTGTGTACCCAACATGTCCGAAAAGGGGTAGGGTGAAGCATCAGCTTATTTATCCCTACCCCTTCTTCCCCACAACCAGTAATACCCTTTGCCACATATACACATAGATTCCTACACACCTAAACCGATATCATATATATATATAATATATACATATATATACACTACATATACCATCAACATACATACACATATACATACACATATATACACATATACATATATACACAAACATAAATATACACCTACACATACCTACTTACATACAAAATACTATATATTTACAAGCCGAAGCAAAAAACAAAAACACCCTAACCCTCATTACCCTTCCTCCTCCCTATACCCAGAAAAAAAACCATATTTTTGTACCGCTGTTTGAACTGGTTCATGCTTGGACATTGCTTGAGCCCCACTCCCAATCTGTTCCACATCCTCACCCCACAAACAGAAATACAGAAACCTTTTAATGTTGTTCGTGCCCACTGATGCTTTAAATTAAATTTCCCCCTCAGACTGTAATCCCCTGATCTGTTAAAAAACATATTTTTAATATTTGCTGGAAGTAAATTGTTTATTGCTTTATACACAATTTGTACTGTTTGAAAATGAACCACGTCTGTGAATTTTAAGAATTTGGATTGTAAAAATAGTGGATTTGTATGATCTCTATAGCCAGTATTATGAATAATTCTTATAGCTCTTTTCTGCATTACTGATAGTGATTGTGTTGTACCTTTATAAGTATTACCCCATACCTCTGCACAGTACTGTAAATATGGTAAAACCAGTGAGCAGTAAAGAATGCGGAGTGAGTTGTGGTCCAGAATATGTTTCGCTTTGTTTAGAACTGAAATGCTTCTTGACAGTTTACTTTGTGTATGTTTTATATGAGTCTTCCAGTTTATCTTATCATCTATTATCACCCCCAGAAACTTATTTTCATGTACCCTTTCAATATCTACCCCCTCGACTTGTAACTGAACCTGTATGTCTGTATTACAATAGCCAAATAACATGTATTTTGTTTTACTTAAGTTTAATGATAATTTGTTTCTGTCAAACCATATTTTCAATTTTCCCATTTCTATACTGATCCTCCTCAGTAACTCCTGCAAATCCCCCCCTGAACAAAAAATGCTTGTATCATCTGCAAATAATACTAATTTTAATATTTTGGAAACATTGACAATATCATTTATATAAATTAGAAACAGTTTTGGACCCAATACTGACCCCTGTGGGACGCCACAAGCATTGTCCAAGCATGATGATGTATATTCCCCCAACTTCACAAACTGTTTTCTGTTACTTAAGTAGCTTCTCACCCAGTGCAACACCAACCCCCTAATCCCATACTGTTCAAGTTTATTGATTAATATGTCATGATTAATTGTATCAAAAGCCTTTTTAAGGTCTATAAATATTCCAACTGAATGTAATTTGTGGTCTATGGCGTTTGTAATCTCCTCAACTGATTCTATTAATGCAAGTGATGTTGAACTATGTGCTCTGAATCCATATTGACTATCAGTAAGTAATTTATGTTTATTTATGAATTTGTCTAATCTATTATTGAATAACTTTTCTAATAATTTGGAAAATTGTGGAAGCAAAGAAACAGGTCTATAATTTGTGAAGTGGTGTCTATCCCCAGTCTTATACAGCGGCACAACCTTAGCTATTTTCATTTGATTGGGAAATTTACCGGTTTGAAATGATAAGTTACAGATGTATGTTAATGGTTCTACAATCCATTCAATGACCTGTTTTACCACCACCATATCAATTTCATTTAAATCGGTAGATGTTTTATATTTACAATTATTCACAATGTCTATAATTTCATTTCCATCCACTGCTGTGAGGAACATTGAACAGGGATTTCTTTCTATGAGATTATTATCCCAATCCTCAGGTTGGGAATCGGGAATTTTTTCTGCCAAGCTTGGTCCAATATTTACAAAAAAATTATTAAAACCGTTGACTACCTCATCCTTATTTTCCTTCTTGACATTATTATCAATGAAATACTGAGGGTAACTCTGTTTTTATTACCATTTTTGATAATGCTATTTAATATATCCCATATTCCTTTAATATTGTTTTTGTTATTATATAATATGTTACTATAATATTCCTTCCTACATACCCGTATAATATTAGTTAATCTATTTTTGTATTTCTTATATCTATTTTCTGCCTCTTTAGTCTTTAGTTTTATGAATTCTCTATACAGTGTATTTTTCTTATTACATGCATTTCGTAACCCTTTCGTCATCCATGGTCGAGCTTGGATTTTTTGTTTTCTGTAGTCTTGTTTAATTGGACAATTTTATCATATAATGATGTAAATATTTGTAAAAAAGTTTCATATGCACTATCAACATCACTTTCACTGTATACCTTTTCCCAGTTTTGCTCCTGTAAATCCTTCTTTAGTGTGTTCATGTTTTCCTCTGTCCGCACTCGCCTGTATTTTATTTTCTCCTCTGGCTGATTCCGCCGATGGTTCTATTATAAACGATGAAAACTGGTAGATGATCACTAATGTCATTGATTAATAATCCACTCACAGTGTTATTCTCAATATCATTGCTGAATATATTATCAATTAAGGTGGCACTATGGGATGTAATTCTGCTTGGCCTGGTGATTTTTGGATATAAACTCATACTGTACATTATACTGATAAATTCATCTGTTATTTTATGCTTATTTGGATTGATCAGATCAATATTAAGTCACCACAAATGAACACAGTTTTTTGATTAGTTTTTGAGAACGTTTTTTCCATACAGTCAGTGAATGTTTCAATACTAGATCCTGGTGCTCTATATATACAGCTGACTAATACATTTTTGCTTTTTTCTTCACATATTTCAATAGTTATACATTCTAATAAGTTATCAATCACAGTTGTCATATTGTCTACTATTTTATAATCCATGTTCTTATCCACATACACATCCACAAGATGCTGATTAGACACCATGATTACTGCACAGGTGTGCCTTAGACTGTCCACAATAAAAGGCCACTCTGAAAGGTGCAGTTTTATCACACAGCATAATGCCACAGATGTCGCAAGATTTGAGGGAGCGTGCAGTTGGCATGCTGACAGCAGGAATGTCAACCAGAGCTGTTGCTCGTGTATTGAATGTTCATGTCTCTACCATAAGCCGTCTCCAAAGGCGTTTCAGAGAATTTGGCAGTACATCCGACCAGCCTCACAACCGCAGACCACGTGTAACCACACCAGCCCAGGACCTCCACATCCAGCATGTTCACCTCCAAGATCGTCTGAGACCAGCCACTCGGACAGCTGCTGAAACAATCGGTTTGCATAACCAAAGAATTTCTGCAAACTGTCAGAAACCGTCTCAGGGAAGCTCATCTGCATACTCGTCGTCCTCATCGGGGTCTCGACCTGACTCCAGTTCGTCGTCGTAACCGACTTGAGTGGGCAAATGCTCACATTCGCTGGCGTTTGGCACGTTGGAGAGGTGTTCTCTTCACGGATGATGTGAAGGAGATGTGTTGCACTGCATGAGGCAAATGGTGGTCACACCAGATACTGACTGGTATCCCCCCCCCAATAAAACAAAACTGCACCTTTCAGAGTGGCCTTTTATTGTGGGCAGTCTAAGGCACACCTGTGCACTAATCATGGTGTCTAATCAGCATCTTGATATGGCACACCTGTGAGGTGGGATGGATTATCTCAGCAAAGGAGAAGTGCTCACTATCACAGATTTAGACTGGTTTGTGAACAGTATTTGAGGGAAATGGTGGTATTGTATATGTGGAAAAAGTTTTAGATCTTTGAGTTCATCTCATACAAAATGGGAGCAAAACCAAAAGTGTTGCGTTTATATTTTTGTTGAGTATGTTGAGTATATATATATACACACACACATACACACGCACACACACACATACACACACATACTGGTGGGCACAGTTCCGATAATCCGATAACAGCTAATTATCGAAGATAATGTTTTCACTATCGGATTATCTTTTTAGATAACTTTAAAAACAATTATCGGACTAATTATCTTCCGATAAATTTTTGTCTGATAACTTTTAGACCGATAACATAGTAAACAAAGCTGAACAGCGGCAAACATTTTTAAAATATAAAACCAGTTGAGCACCTACCTGTTCAAATTTTCCTAACAGATGTATAGTTCTACCCTCTGCAAACAGTAGAGAGCTGCTTCCAGGAGAAACCACTCTATCCTCTGCAGGCAAAGGAGAACTGGTCACACACACACACACACACACACACAAAAATCATTTCCTTTAACACCATACTGATACATTGGCAATATCACCCAAGTCATCCAGAGGCATACATTTTTAACTTATGGTTCAAATTTTAACCAAACTAATTTTGGACAAGTTATTTAAAATTACTGTCATGTCTGAAGTTTTATAAAGTGAAAACTCTCGTGAATATATTCTCTGGGTTTATAGACGTTATTGTATTCGCGTTTGTTAAATTCCACGCATCTTAAATGTAGCAGACACGGATTATCTGGAATTTTGATTTGGCAAGTTTTCAAGGCCTCTACTGCCATCTACTGACCAGTAGTGTTCATGGCAGTATTCGTCCTGAAGCTGAGCAGACACTGTATGATATTTTTAATCACAAGTTAAGTTTTTTTCCAAACTTAATTTACAAAAACTCTCGATGGGAGACATCAAAGTTTAAAAACAAACCAAAACGACAAAAAAAAAAACATTGGAAGACAGCTCTGCGGTGTTTGCACAGGAACAATGCGAGCGGTTGGATGCTTGTAGCTCTTCAGCAGCAGGATACCCTCAAGACGGCCGACCAGAATAATATCAAACAGGTTTGATTTTCATTCGACCATACAATCAGCGATCAGGAGGTGATTGTGAGATGTTAAACGTAGCTTGTTACTCCAGGTACACTACACGATGCAGGACGCATGATTAATCTGAAACTCGGTCCAAAAAATTCTTGCATGAATGAAAAATCACCTGAAAAAGGGCCAAAACTCGCACAGTGTAAAGCCAACATTAATGTGTCAAGACAATAATGAGTGTACGTTTTACATCATCATCAAACATGTGCACGCCACTAATAAAACGTGCGCACATTCTCTCCACATGCAAAACATTTTGCGATGACACTTCCAGGGCTCCGTAAAAATGCCTGTTTTTACAAATAAAAAATGGAATATTTTACAAAAGCATATTTATCTGAAACACATCACATTAACGTGTTGGTTTACATAATGAATGGCTGAACCAATCAGTGTTTAGCAGAGGCACTTTTACCCAGAATCCTTTACGATCTGTCTGTGTTTGTTACAAAACCTCAGAATTACCGCATTATTCAACATTAAAAGATATATGTTATATTTTAACTTTGTACAAATGACAGAATTGACATTAATGGAGTTATTCTATCAGTATTCACACCAAACCATAAGTCAGCATGACTTTATTTCCAAGACCTCCGCCTGACCAGAGCGTTGTGATTGGGTAGAGAGCTGGCTTTGTGGCTGCTCTCAGCTTGGTTCTGTGCTGTAAGCCTAGTAGTAAACAAGATCTTCCAGCAGGGGGCAGGATGATCAAACATAGAAGTGCGGGGCGGGCTCATTGTTTGGGTCTTTTGTCACTTTTGATGCTTCTAAAAGAACAAGACTCATTGATCACATTGCCTCTACTGGTGGTTGGCTCTCACTGCGGTATTGTATCACTTCCTGTTCCGGAGCACAGCGGTGTTTTTCTGTATCTGTTAGCTGTTTAATCTGCGCAGTTAGATTGATCTAGTTATCTAGATTACGATTTGTTTCCCAGTGTAATCTTTACGTGCCTTAACTAAAGCACTCCTCTAAATTATTTACACATTATTCACTTTGCGTGTTTTTAGGAATCCGCTAGCTTAGCGTAGCTACTAGCTCTTAGCCGATTTAGCATGGCGGCTTCTCCTGTCTCTCCTGCACTTTTCTGCTCTGGGTGTGAAATGTTTAGTTATTCCTTGGCCTCCTTTAGCAGTAACGGTACTTGTAATAAGTGTAGCTTATTCGTAGCTTTGGAGGCCAGGCTGGGCGAATTGGAGACTCGGCTCCGCACCGTGGAAAATTCTACAGCTAGCCAGGCCCCTGTAGTCGGTGCGGACCAAGGTAGCTTAGCCGCCGTTAGTTACCCCCTGGCAGATCCCAAGCAGCCGGGAAAGCAGGCTGACTGGGTGACTGTGAGGAGGAAGCGTAGCCCTAAACAGAAGCCCCGTGTACACCGCCAACCCGTTCACATCTCTAACCGTTTTTCCCCACTCGACGACACACCCGCCGAGGATCAAACTCTGGTTATTGGCGACTCTGTTTTGAGAAATGTGAAGTTAGCGACACCAGCAACCATAGTCAATTGTCTTCCGGGGGCCAGAGCAGGCGACATTGAAGGAAATTTGAAACTGCTGGCTAAGGCTAAGCGTAAATTTGGTAAGATTGTAATTCACGTCGGCAGTAATGACACCCGGTTACGCCAATCGGAGGTCACTAAAATTAACATTAAATCGGTGTGTAACTTTGCAAAAACAATGTCGGACTCTGTAGTTTTCTCTGGGCCCCTCCCCAATCGGACCAGGAGTGACATGTTTAGCCGCATGTTCTCCTTGAATTGCTGGCTGTCTGAGTGGTGTCCAAAAAATGAGGTGGGCTTCATAGATAATTGGCAAAGCTTCTGGGGAAAACCTGGTCTTGTTAGGAGAGACGGCATCCATCCCACTTTGGATGGAGCAGCTCTCATTTCTAGAAATCTGGCCAATTTTCTTAAATCCTCCAAACCGTGACTATCCAGGGTTGGGACCAGGAAGCAGAGTTGTAGTCTTACACACCTCTCTGCAGCTTCTCTCCCCCTGCCATCCCCTCATTACCCCATCCCCGTAGAGACGGTGCCTGCTCCCAGACTACCAATAACCAGCAAAAATCTATTTAAGCATAAAATTCAAAAAGAAAAAATAATATAGCACCTTCAACTGCACCACAGACTAAAACAGTTAAATGTGGTCTATTAAACATTAGGTCTCTCTCTTCTAAGTCCATGTTGGTAAATGATATAATAATTGATCAACATATTGATTTATTCTGCCTTACAGAAACCTGGTTACAGCAGGATGAATATGTTAGTTTAAATGAGTCAACACCCCCGAGTCACACTAACTGTCAGAATGCTCGTAGCACGGCCGGGGCGGAGGATTAGCAGCAATCTTCCATTCCAGCTTATTAATTAATCAAAAACCCAGACAGAGCTTTAATTCATTTGAAAGCTTGTCTCTTAGTCTTGTCCATCCAAATTGGAAGTCCCAAAAACCAGTTTTATTTGTTATTATCTATCGTCCACCTGGTCGTTACTGTGAGTTTCTCTGTGAATTTTCAGACCTTTTGTCTGACTTAGTGCTTAGCTCAGATAAGATAATTATAGTGGGCGATTTTAACATCCACACAGATGCTGAGAATGACAGCCTCAACACTGCATTTAATCTATTATTAGACTCTATTGGCTTTGCTCAAAAAGTAAATGAGTCCACCCACCACTTTAATCATATCTTAGATCTTGTTCTGACTTATGGTATGGAAACAGAAGACTTAACAGTATTCCCTGAAAACTCCCTTCTGTCTGATCATTTCTTAATAACATTTACATTTACTCTGATGGACTACCCAGCAGTGGGGAATAAGTTTCATTACACTAGAAGTCTTTCAGAAAGCGCTGTAACTAGGTTTAAGGATATGATTCCTTCTTTATGTTCTCTAATGTCATATACCAACACAGTGCAGAGTAGCTACCTAAACTCTGTAAGGGAGATAGAGTATCTCGTCAATAGTTTTACATCCTCATTGAAGACAACTTTGGATGCTGTAGCTCCTCTGAAAAAGAGAGCTTTAAATCAGAAGTATCTGACTCCGTGGTATAACTCACAAACTCGTAGCTTAAAGCAGATAATCCGTAAGTTGGAGAGGAAATGGCGTCTCACTAATTTAGAAGATCTTCACTTAGCCTGGAAAAAGAGTCTGTTGCTCTATAAAAAAAGCCCTCCGTAAAGCTAGGACATCTTTCTACTCATCACTAATTGAAGAAAATAAGAACAACCCCAGCTTTCTTTTCAGCACTGTAGCCAGGCTGACAAAGAGTCAGAGCTCTATTGAGCTGAGTATTCCATTAACTTTAACTAGTAATGACTTCATGACTTTCTTTGCTAACAAAATTTTAACTATTAGAGAAAAAATTACTCATAACCATCCCAAAGACGTATCGTTATATTTGGCTGCTTTCAGTGATGCCGGTATTTGGTTAGACTCTTTCTCTCCGATTGTTCTGTCTGAGTTATTTTCATTAGTTACTTCATCCAAACCATCAACATGTTTATTAGACCCCATTCCTACCAGGCTGCTCAAGGAAGCCCTACCATTATTTAATGCTTCGATCTTAAATATGATCAATCTATCTTTGTTAGTTGGCTATGTACCACAGGCTTTAAGGTGGCAGTAATTAAACCATTACTTAAAAAGCCATCACTTGACCCAGCTATCTTAGCTAATTATAGGCCAATCTCCAACCTTCCTTTTCTCTCAAAAATTCTTGAAAGGGTAGTTGTAAAACAGCTAACTGATCATCTGCAGAGGAATGGTCTATTTGAAGAGTTTCAGTCAGGTTTTAGAATTCATCATAGTACAGAAACAGCATTAGTGAAGGTTACAAATGATCTTCTTAGGGCCTCGGACAGTGGACTCATCTCTGTGCTTGTTCTGTTGGACCTCAGTGCTGCTTTTGATACTGTTGACCATAAAATTTTATTACAGAGATTAGAGCATGCCATAGGTATAAAAGGCACTGCGCTGCGGTGGTTTGAATCATATTTGTCTAATAGATTACAATTTGTTCATGTAAATGGGGAATCTTCTTCACAGACTAAAGTTAATTATGGAGTTCCACAAGGTTCTGTGCTAGGACCAATTTTATTCACTTTATACATGCTTCCCTTAGGCAGTATTATTAGACGGTATTGCTTAAATTTTCATTGTTACGCAGATGATACCCAGCTTTATCTATCCATGAAGCCAGAGGACACACACCAATTAGCTAAACTGCAGGATTGTCTTACAGACATAAAGACATGGATGACCTCTAATTTCCTGCTTTTAAACTCAGATAAAACTGAAGTTATTGTACTTGGCCCCACAAATCTTAGAAACATGGTGTCTAACCAGATCCTTACTCTGGATGGCATTACCCTGACCTCTAGTAATACTGTGAGAAATCTTGGAGTCATTTTTGATCAGGATATGTCATTCAAAGCGCATATTAAACAAATATGTAGGACTGCTTTTTTGCATTTACGCAATATCTCTAAAATCAGAAAGGTCTTGTCTCAGAGTGATGCTGAAAAACTAATTCATGCATTAATTTCCTCTAGGCTGGACTATTGTAATTCATTATTATCAGGATGTCCTAAAAGTTCCCTAAAAAGCCTTCAGTTAATTCAAAATGCTGCAGCTAGAGTACTGACGGGGACTAGAAGGAGAGAGCATATCTCACCCATATTGGCCTCTCTTCATTGGCTTCCTGTTAATTCTAGAATAGAATTTAAAATTCTTCTTCTTACTTATAAGGTTTTGAATAATCAGGGCCCATCTTATCTTAGGGACCTCGTAGTACCATATCACCCCAATAGAGCGCTTCGCTCTCAGACTGCAGGCTTACTTGTAGTTCCTAGGGTTTGTAAGAGTAGAATGGGAGGCAGAGCCTTCAGCTTTCAGGCTCCTCTCCTGTGGAACCAGCTCCCAATTCAGATCAGGGAGACAGACACCCTCTCTACTTTTAAGATTAGGCTTAAAACTTTCCTTTTTGCTAAAGCTTATAGTTAGGGCTGGATCAGGTGACCCTGAACCATCCCTTAGTTATGCTGCTATAGACGTAGACTGCTGGGGGGTTCCCATGATGCACTGTTTCTTTCTCTTTTTGCTCTGTATGCACCACTCTGCATTTAATCATTAGTGATCGAGCTCTGCTCCCCTCCACAGCATGTCTTTTTCCTGGTTCTCTCCCTCAGCCCCAACCAGTCCCAGCAGAAGACTGCCCCTCCCTGAGCCTGGCTCTGCTGGAGGTTTCTTCCTGTTAAAAGGGAGTTTTTCCTTCCCACTGTAGCCAAGTGCTTGCTCACAGGGGGTCGTTTTGACCGTTGGGGTTTTACATAATTATTGTATGGCCTTGCCTTACAATATAAAGCGCCTTGGGGCAACTGTTTGTTGTGATTTGGCGCTATATAAAAAAATTGATTGATTGATTGATCGTGGTGTTAAAACTCAAATTCAGTTTGTTAGTAGTTGCAAATGTACCAGAGACAATACCGGAATTTATCGGTTATCGGTTATCTGTAACTTCCGATACATTTTTGGGTGGTTTATCGGTTTATCTTTATCAAAGATAACTTTTCAGTTATCTGATTATCTGTTATCAAAGTTAATTTTTTGGTTATCTGTGCCCACCACTGTATATACAGTAGTGTTCAAAATAATAGTAGCGCTATGTGACTAAAAAGATTAATCCAGGTTTTGAGTATATTTCTTACTGTTACATGGGAAACAAGGTACCAGTAGATTCAACAGATTCTCACAAATCCAACAAGACCAAGCATTCATGATATGCACACTTAAGGCTATGAAATTGGGCTATTAGTAAAAAACAAAAAGTAGAAAAGGGGGTGTTCACAATAACAGCAGTGTGCCATTCAGTCAGTGGGTTTGTCAATTTTGTGGAACAAACAGGTGTGAATCAGGTGTCCCCTATTTAAGGATGAAGCCAGCACCTGTTGAACATGCTTTTCTCTTTGAAAGCCTGAGGAAAATGGGACGTTCAAGACATTGTTCAGAAGAATAGCGTAGTTTGATTAAAAAGTTGATTGGAGAGGTGAAAACTTATACGCAGGTGCAAAAATTATAGGCTGTTCATCTACAATGATCTCCAATGCTTTAAAATGGACAAAAAAAAAAAAAAAAAACAACATGCATGGAAGAAAACGGAAAACACCCATCAAAATGGATAGAAGAATAACCAGAATGGCAAAGGCTCACCCATTGATCAGCTCCAGGATGATCAAAGACAGTCTGGAGTTACCTGTAAGTGCTGTGACAGTTAGAAGCCGCCTGTGTGAAGCCAATTTATTTGCAAGAATCCCCCGCAAAGTCTCTCTGTTAAATAAAAGACGTGCAGAAGAGGTTACAATTTGCCAAAGAACACATCAACTGGCCTAAAGAGAAATGGAGGAATATTTTGTGGACTGATGAGAGTAAAATTGTTCTTTTTTGGTCCAAGGGCCACAGACAGTTTGTGAGACGACCCCCAAACTCTGAATTCAAGCCACAGTTCACAGTGAAAACAGTGAAGCATGGTGGTGCAAGCATCATGATATGGGGATGTTTCTCCTACTATGGTGTTGGTCCTATATATCGCATACCAGGTATCATGGATCAGTTTGGATATGTCAAAATACTTGAAGAGGACATGCCCTTGAAATGCCCTTGAAATGGGTGTTTCAACAAGACAATGACCCCAAGCAAACTAGTAAACAAGCAAAATCTTGGTTCCAAACCAACAAAATTAATGCCTCGCAGATGTGAAGAAATCATGAAAAACTGTGGTTATACAACTAAATACTAGTTTAGTGATTCACAAGACTGCTAAAAAAGCAGTTTGAACACATTAGTTTTGAGTTTGTAGCATCAACAGCAGATGCTACTATTATTGTGAACACCCCCTTTTCTTTTTTTTTTTTTTTACTAATAGCCCAATTTCATAGCCTTAAGAGTGTGCGTATCATGAATGCTTGGTCTTGTTGGATTTGTGAGAATCTACTGAATCTACTGGTACCTTGTTTCCATGTAACAATAAGAAATATACTCAAAACCTGGATTAATCTTTTTGGTCACATAGCACTACTATTATTCTGAACACTACTGTATGTGTGTGTGTGTGTGTGTATATATATATATATATCCATTCCACCTCACAGGTGTGGCATATCAACAGTATGATTATTACACAGGTGTGCAATAATCATACTGTAAAAGAAAGCCAAGTGGCCTCTGTGTGCTCGTGTGCATGACTGTGTATGGCTTCAATCACAGATAAACTGGGGAGAGCTGACATTTGCCATTTGGTATGCTTATGTATTTTGGGTCAAGGATGAATGCTGCAAAAACATAAATTTGACAGAACTAATATTTTTGGAGAAATTAGCGATATTAGCTAACGACAGTGAACAATGGATGTTATGTTGCAAAGCACCATGGGAGTTTGGGGTTTAAAATGTTGTTATTGTGGTTTATGTTAGTGTTACTCATTTATTGTGTTTTTGTTGTTCAATTGGTTTTAGTCAGTTTAGTTAAGTGTCAAGTGCCATTACCATGAGTGAGGATTGTAGTGCATTTGATGTCTTCCAACATGTCTGTTTGTGGGTGTGTAAAAAATAAAAGCACCTGCATGCAAAAAAACAAAAAAAAAAAGCTCTGCATGCATGCATGCATGTGTGTATAAGTTTGATCACGGAGAAACTATACGGCAAATGTCAGCTCTCTTGTATTTTGGATCAAGGATGAATGCTGCCAAAATGGAACATTGATATGACAAATATTTTTGGAGAAACTACTACTATTAGCTAACAACACTGAACAACGGAAATTGATAATTACCATTCTGGACTCACACACCATTCCAGCAGGGGGCGGTAAATCATCTATATATTAAAAGCATGTGTGCGCGCTTATATTTAATAAGTTCATTCTAAGTACAAGTGTAAATATGTTAAAAATACATGGATGACACAAGAAAATGAAAACATTTATTTCCATTGTGGTCCACTTAAAAATCAAATTACTAAACAGAAATAAAAATAAAATTAAACCTATAATAACAATAATCAGAGTGTATATGATAACAAGAACCTAAACAATTTATAAATACATTCAGACAGTAAATTAACATTACAAAATTACATAATTAACAGGAAATAAAAGTCTTGAGTTCCTCTTCTAAAAATAGTTTAAGTCTAAGGTTCTAAAAACATTAAAATATTCTGGACTCACACACCATTCCAACTCTAGAGCCTGTGGATCCCCACGGGCAACTTGCTAGGATGTATACATGTGGATATATATATGAACTTTTAAATTAACACCTATAGGCTCCAGCCCCCCACCCCCATAAAACATGACTGAAGTGGGTATAGAAAATGGATGGATGGATGAAAATCAACACTGAAAAATTATACAATATGCCAATGCCATAAGCAGACCAACACCATCTGTGCAATTCCAGCTGTGCCTCAGCATTTAACTTTTAACATGAAACTCAAATCAACACAGACGCAAGCAGAGGATTACAGTACCCACAGCAGTGTTAAAGAATGGACAACAGCAACACTTACCACAATGGTAAAAAGTTCTTTCCTTCATGTTAGCTCATAGAATTCCACATAGTCACCTGGAAAATAATTAATCCGCACGATAATATTTGTTGTGGTTTTCCCCTTGCTGTCATGATTTGTTTGTGTGTGACCACATGAGCAGTTGTTAAAGGGCTGTGACATTCTCACTTCAGAGCTCTACAGCAGATGTGGTCAAGATCCTCATTGGGATTTGGCACATTTTGTTAGACACCCTTCCTGACACAATTCCAGTTCCACATGAACAAATGGTGCAGCACCTGTTGTTTCCAAGTGTTCCACCCCAACCAAGTACTGATCAGCATCTATGCTGCTTAGCTTCTCAGATCTGTCAAGATCATGTGAGCGCTGTGGCTGCCCAATAATCATCTTTTTTTTCCCAGATTATGAAACATACAATGTCGGGAGACTTTGTTGCTGCTCACCTTCTAGTAAATCAGACGCAGAACCGAGACAGTATTCCATCACCAGCTACACAAAAAGACAAGACACAAAACAAAAATATAATCTATAGACATCTCCACAGTGTATTCACTGAACAAAAATATAAACTAAACACTTTTGTTTTTGCTCCCATTTTACATGAGCTGAACTCAAAGATCTAAAACATTTTCTATGTACATAAAAGACCTATTTTTCCTCAAATATTGTTCACAAATCTTTCTAAATCTGTGTTAGTGAGCACTTCGACTTTGCCAAGATAATCAATCCCACCTCTCAGGTGTTGCATATCAAGATGCTGATTAGACAGCATGATTATTGTACAGGTGTGCATTAGGCTGGCCACAATAAAAGGCCACTCTCAAATGTTCAGTTTTAATCACACAGCACAGTGCCACAGATGTCAAGTTTTGAGGAAGCGTGCAACTGTCATGCTGACTGCAGGAATGTCCACCAGAGCTGTTAACCATGAATTGAATGTTTATTTCTCTACCATAAGCAGTCTCCAAAGGCGTTTCAGAAAATTTGGCAGTATATCCAACTTGCCTCACAACCGCAGATGTGTAACCACACCAGTCCACAACCTCCACATCCAGCATGTTCACCTCCAAGATCGTCTGAGACCAGCCAGAGGGACAGCTGGTGCAACAACGGTTTGCAGAACCAAAGAATTTCTGCACAAACTGTCAGAAACCATCTCAGGGAAGCTTATCTGCATACTAATCGTCCTCATCAGGGTCTCAAACTGACTGTAGTTCGTCGTCGTAATAGACTTGTGTGGGCAAATGCTCACATTCGATGGCGTTTGGCTGCTGAACTCTATGTGGAGGAGATGTGTTGCACTGCGTGAGGCAAATGGTGGTACTGGTGGATACTAACTGGTTTTCTTACCCCCACCCCCACCACCACCGATGAAGCCAAACTGCACATTTCAGTGGCCTTTTATTGTGGCCAGCCTAAGGCTCACCTGTGCAATAATCATGCTGTATAATCAGCATCTTGATATGCCACACCTTTTAGGTGGGATATTTTATCTCAGCAAAGGACAAGTGCTCACTAACACAGATTTAGTCAAATTTATGAACAATATTTTGAATGAATGAATGAGTTTTATTCAGCATGCACATAAACAAAATGCCAACATAAAAATCTCTTACTAACATACGAGGTCTGTGAGAAAAGAAACGGACCTTTTTATTTTTTTATTTGTTAAACTATATGGATTTGAATCACGTGCGATTACGTTAACCAAGCTTGAACCCTCGTGCGCATGCATGAGTTTTTTCACGCCTGTCGATTGCGTCATTCGCCTGTGGGCAGGCTTTGAGTGAGCACTGGTCCACCCCTCCCATTGGAATTCCTTTGTCTGACAACTTGTTGAGAGACTGGCGCTTTGCTTTATCAAAATTTTTTCAGAAACTGTGAGGCAGATCCAAGTGGACACCATTTGAGAAATTCAGACGGTTTTCGGTGAAAATTTTAAGGGCTGATGAGAGATTAAGGAGTGTTACTGTCGCTTTAAGGACTGCCCACGGAGCCGGACGGTGCGCCGCACCCCGAGCCGCCGTCGTCAGCCTGTTTCAAGCTGAAAACTTCCAAATTTAAGCCTCTGTTGACCCAGGACGTCGTGAGAGAACAGAGAACTTTCAGAAGAGGTCGGGATCAGCAGTTTATCCAGACATTCCACTGTTAAAGGAGATTTTGTAATGAAAGACGTGTGGACGGATTCGCGCATCGGCACCCAGCCGCTCATGGCGCGGCGCCACAGCAAAACACCTCCGTTGGAAGCCTTACAGGACAAGTTTGAACATGGCCAGCTGTTAAACAATTTCTCGGATACTCACTCGACTGAAAGCCATCGAAAGCCGCCTAAATCTTACGAATGGTTATCAACACGGAGGCGTTTTCTTGTGGCGCAGCGCGATGAGTGGCTGCGTGCTGACGCGCGAATCTGTCCGCACGTCTTTCATTACAAAATCTCCTTTAACAGTGGAATGTCCGGATAAACTGCTGATCCCGAGCTCTTCTGAAACTTCTCTGTTCTCTCACGACGTCCTGCATCAACAGAGGCTTAAATTTGGAAGTTTTCAGCTCGAAACAGGCTGACGTCGGTGGCTCGGGGCGCGGCGCGCCGTCTGGCTCCATGGGCAGTCCTTAAAGCGACAGTAACACTCCATAATCTCTCATCAGCCCTTAAAATTTTCACCGAAAATCGTCTGAATTTCTCAAATGGTGTCCACTTGGATGTGCCTCACAGTTTCTGAAAAAATTTTGATCAAGCAAAGCGCCAGTCTCTCAACAAGTTGTCAGACAAAGGAATTCTGACGGGAGGGGTGGACCAGTGCTCATTCAAAGCCTGCCCACAGGCGAATGACGCAACCGACAGGCGTGAAAAAACTCACGCATGCGCACGAGGGTTCAAGCTTGTCTGATGTAATCGCACGTGATTCAAATCCATATAGTTTTTGAAAAAATAAAAAGGTCTGTTTCTTTTCTCACAGACATCGTAAATAAAAAAAAAAAAAAGAAAATACAACAATAACTCAAAACGATTTCCCAATTGGGTGCGGCTGAAAAGGCATGGGCTGAAGCAAAAGCCTATAAACGCCCACCCCGTACACGCAAAACAAGGTAACAATCAGAAAATAATGTAACTGACAGAACAATCAATAATATGATGTGCAAATAAACAAAAAAGAACCACAAAAACAATAAGCCTAATATAACATACTATAGTAAGAAATCGCATTGTTTTTATAGAGCCTTTTAACACCTACCAATGTACCACATGATTTAATGCTATCAGAACAATTATTCCAAATTCTAACACCTCTTACAGAAACACAATGACTTAACAGTAGTTCGAATATTTCTTCTTTCAAATATCAATGTTCCTCATAAATGACAACTGGACTCCCTTATTTTAAACAACTGCTGAATGTGTAGAGACAAAAGATTATTTTTAACCTTGTACATGATCTGTATCGTAAAATAATCCACCAAATCTTGAAATTTCAGAATACCCAGACAAGCAAACAACTGGTTTGTTGGTTCGTAACATGGTTTTTTACTTATAACTCTTACAGCTTTCTTTTGTAACAGAAAAAACTGAATTTGTTTTTGTTTTATACATGTTTCCCCAAACCTCAATACAATAGGTCATATATGGGACAAGTAATGAATGATACAACAAGACCAACGAATGTTGGGGGAGACAAAATAAGGTGCTTTGTACAAAATTGAAATAACTTTTGAAATTTTTACATAATTTATGTGAGTTTTCCAACTGAATTTATCATCAATAAAAACGGCAAGAAATTTGGTTTCAGATACAATTTGTTATTTGTGTATACAGAAAATGTTTCACATCTTTCGGTTCTGCTCATAAAAATGGGAGCAAAAAAAAAGTGTTGTGTTTATATTTTTCTTCAGTGTAGATTGTTGCATGAGACAATGATATGGTTATTTATTTATTTTGTACCCATGCTGTGTGCTCACGGAGGTAGCAACCCTTGTATTCTATACTGTTGGGGTGCCGGATCTTCTGGAGAAACTTCACCTCCTTAATAATGTCCTGCCATTTCTGTTGGAGGGGGAAAAAAGGTCACAGACTTTAAAATACAGTCAATGCACTGCTTGGTTTCTCTCATTCTTGAAACACAAAATACAAAGAAAGGTGGTTTTCTTCATGAATAGATTGTGTGTAATCTGACTGCGCCTACTATGAAACCAGGAGTAAACTGCATCAGGACCAATAAATGTGAGCATGAGCACAGACTAACCTCACAGCCATGATTTGTCTTACGTGTGCAAGCAGAAGAAAAATACTTAAACTGCAATATCTTAACCTGCAGAGACACTGCAACCATATATGTTGACATTACATTTGCAACTAGAAGACACTCAGGTGCATACCTTTGCCAAGGCCACATATGTTCTGAAAAATATGTGCCCGGATCAAATTCAAAATAAAATGCCTAGTTTTCTAGGACATTATTCATCTGCTAACAGAACAGTGGCTTCACAGCAAGAAGGTCATGGGATCAATTCCCACCTGTGGCCTTTCTGTGTGGAGTTGCCATGTTCTCCCCGTGTTTGCGTGAGTTCTCTCCAGGTGCTGCTGCTTCCTCCCACATCCAAAGACTTGCACGTTAGGTGGATTGGAAACTTTAAATTGCCCATAGGTGTGCATGCGGGTGTGAATGTGTTTGTTTGTTTACATGTGGCCCTGCAACTGACTGGCATCCTGTCCAGGGTGTATCCCGTCTCAAGCCCTGTGACTGCTGAGACAGGCTCCAGCCCTCTGTGACCCTTAATTGGAGTAAGCGGTTGAAGAAGACTTGAATGAGTATCCAATGGCTCACCAAATTTAATTACCATGCTCTCACAACTTTCTGAATGTTACAATGAACCAAACATTCTTCTGGATCTTAGTTCCAGAATATACCCTGGATCACCTCCAAAACTGAATCACTTATTTCCCGGAATGTTATCAATCTGCTCATCAAGCTTTATTAAAATCTATTCATTACTTTTTGAGTTGTTCTACTAACAGTCTAACACACAAACGGTGGTGAACATATTACCTCCTTGGTGGAGGTAAATATGAACACTCAAATTTTAGAGGGTACAGCTAGTTTTTAATGTCACACAGACTGGACAGTGAGGACTGGAGACGCCTGCTGCCAATATAGATGGGGAAGATCACAATATTTTTGGGTTATTCCCTTGGTTCCTTATCAAACAATGCCTGAAAACAATGAGGATACCTGTCAGAGTGGCACAAAGGTGAACAGCTCAATGCTTCATCATAAAAAAGGAGGAAGACAAAGATGGAGCACCTAATGTCCAGTGTACAAGCACAATTAATCCATCAATAAATAATTGTATTTATTTTCTATTTTGTGAGGATTTGATCATCTGAGCGTGAGTGGCAGATAGGGACAGAAATGTAAACATGGATGCAAATTTGATATGAGTGACATAAGAGCTGAAAAAAGTATTGGGGTTCCTATTCCATCAATGAATGTGCTTCAGAAACATCACTGCTACTGTTGGTTGAAGAATAGAAATGCATTCTTTGTTTGTGAATTCTTATAGAATAAAGAATGAACAAAGGAAGCCCAAGCAAATGGGCACCAAACCTGCATGCTTTTGTTAATTGCTTCAGTCTGAGGGCTTCAATGAACCAAGGGCAATCATATGAAAAAGTGGAAAGCTTGCAGAGTTTGGATCAGTTAGGACAGTAACAGTATGCAATAATAGGATTACAGGTCTTTAGGGGCTTTGCACAAAATGATGTGAAATCACTTGAAGATGGGTAGAGTCTGGATGAAGAATTTAGTAAAGTAGTTCTCCCACTAATATTGAAATGCTTCATAATATTGCACTTGTTAAAAGTAGGCATTGATGGATTATTATTATTAAATGTGGTTTTAACAGTTGCCTTTTCATTATATGGTGTAAATAGTCATAGATAGGATAGTAGAAACATTCATTATTTGATGCAAAATTATTTGTAGATTTAAAGATTTGTAGATTTAAAAGTCTGCTAATGAGATTTTCCATAATTCCTTTGAGTTAAATCATCTTTAAAAAAATATATGAATATATAAGAAGTATTCAAATAGGACCCCCCCCCCCCCCAAAAAAAAACCAAACAAAACAACAACTGCAAAATGTATCATGTAGCTAACTGTGAACCCTAAAGACTTTTTATACACAAGACTCTGGTTCTTTCTCCTGACTATAATATAGTCTGCTGCTAAGTACACATTTGTTTCCATAAGCTGACCATGTCCCAAACTAGCTAACCATCTCCAGTATCATTACATTCACCAAGAGTCCAAACTACGGCACTCATTCTCATCTTGGTGGCGTCCTTTACTGGTCTCCTTCTAGCACTATCACTCCATTTCTGAAAACTGCAGGCTTCAGGGACATTTTCCTTACAGTACACACATATTCATGTATCCATCTTGGGAGTTTTCACATAAAAACTAGCTGTAAATGTGATTAACAGTAATCTGTATATTTGGTCTGTTCAATTACTTATGACCTCAGAAAAATGGATGAACCATAAATAAAAATGGCTATAACTCCTTCATGGTTAATGCAATCTTTTTTTTTTATTGTTGAATATTTTTAATTAAAGCTGAAAGTTAATGTCATCCACATCTTGACTGTGTCACTTCAACTCCATTGTAGTGGTGTACAGACATAATATTACAACAATTGTCACTGTCCAAATACTTTGGTATCTAACTGTACTTTAAGATGCCCAACTGTTTAGCCCAAATCTGCAATTTATAAAGTACTTTTAATAACAGTTCATCATTTCATTGTTATCTCACCTCATTTGACTGTTTTCCACTGTAAGACATTTTCTTAATGGCCACCACCTCATTGGTGCGCACATCCCGTGCCTGAAAAACAAGAGTGCTGTAACGACCAAGTCAAATAACAACAAATAATTCATTTTCGATTCTATGCAAATAATGCGTTATTCAATACTTTTGTATTTTAACAGTGCAGTAACAGAGAAAAACAGTGCAATAACATTCCAATCACATCCATTGCTATTTAATTGTAGGAGTATGATATTTAGTGTATGGTAAATGTGTTTTCACATTACTACATCAAATCTGACAATATTAAATCCCATTACAACTGTAACACATCCATAACTTCAGGCCATCATATTCTCTTATAAAATTGTAGTTGCCGTACAAAGTAGACTGCGCCAAAGCTGCCATGTCCAATCTCTCTGAGGTCAGAGAAAAGCTTCTCTGGATCCTCTTTGAAGAAGAGATCAGCTACTTCTGGATCCTTCAGACTCCCTGCCCTTACAGACGAGGGCATCTTCGTCAATGCAGCCCCTTATCACCCACACAAAGGGTGATGGGACTATCTGGGCGATGAGCGACGCCGAAGGAGCTGAAGATTCATCTGCAGTAATAGGTGAGCATAAAGATGCAGCACATGGACACCTGCAGGGCAAAGATGGAAAACAGACATGTCAGTGAAGACTTAGCCTATAGTGACTATGCGCACTATGAAGATATTAACGTCACCCTCCCCCCAATAAAACTATAAAAATTAAAAAGGGCTGACTGTCTGTAGAAAGCATCATAGTGGCATAGCAGTGACATCTGAGACTGCATGAATGTATCTTAAGGGATCCTACAAAACCAAACCAGGCAAATTATGTTCCTCTTCATCTGTGGTTCCTGATACAAACATGCAACACCTGCCAGTAGTGTACTTACAAATATGGCAACTGGGAAAAGCCAACAGACATGGTTGAAGATATCGGCCTACAGATCCACCCAATAACAAGATGGCATTCACATAAGCAGGGTGGCAGACAAATGGCACTCAAGTGACAACAAAAACACTGAAACAAAGTTCAAAAGGGTTAGGGGCACCCAAACAGTCAATCTTAAATTGCTTCAGCCACAACCACACTAAAGTCCTGGTCCCACTGAATAATGAAGGATGAATAATGAGCCATGTAGGATGTTTTTTGGTATGAGTCCAGTTGGCTCTGAGAGGCTCTTAGAGGCAGAATATTCAGCTAACAAGGCTGATCTCTGAGTGTGGCATTAATTTCAAGAAGTTCAAAAGCAACAACAGGGTGGTGCAGTTTGTGTATGAGGACAAATGAGGATTTTAGAGGCACGTTTGTAGTGAGGATGAGGCTGTTAAAAGCCCATTGTCCGAGCGCCTGGTGGCTACGAGGACAGGCTATTTTGGCTCAGCCCTCTCCCGCACTACAATCCCACCTACTTTATGCACTTTATTTGTAATGTTTATATTGTCATGGTTGGTAAAACAGTTGCATGTTCATTCCTTCTTTATAAGCAGCTGTAAAAGTATGTTTATGATCGATTTAACATCTTGTTATAATGGATCAGATGAGGCGCACTCTGTGCGCGCTAACAATGACTCACACTCAAGACAAGCATTTACACAGAACACAAGCACGCAAAAGAGCAATTTTTCAGACAATAACGGACAACACAAAGTTAAAAGTTGGATCACCGGTGACAAAATGACTGTAAAGCCGCAGAAGAAATGAAGCCAGCGAGAAAAAGTGCAGAGGCGACTGTCCAGGAATCCGTGGTTCGGTTGGAGCTGGTCTATAGATGTGTTTTGCTTTTTAGTTTTTTTTTGGGGGGGGGGGGGGGGGGTGATCCACACAGTTGCAGGTGTATATAATTAAAGCGGCAACCTCATTGTGGTGTCTTTTTGTTTTTTGGTCAGAGAGAGCTGGGTGAACACACAGAACTGCTGCATTTAATGACTGTGTAATACAAGTGAACTGCAGCCTGACACATGTCGCACACTGGCCAGACTGTGCAGGAGTGGCTTTTTTTGGACTGCGTTTAAAAAATATGACATCTTGAATGGATGCTGTGAATTGAAAACCCACACTATGGGAGTGGTGGAGAGCTGGACTAAACCCATGCTTAAACGTGCACCAACATCACGTTACATGGTGCTACACGGATCGTATGTGGCTTGACGTGGATCATATGCAGCAACACAAGCCATTCAAGGCTGGACGGGGCTCGAATGACAGGCTGGCTGATACCTGGCACATGCGAGGTACTTAGAGGTATATATAGGCTTCTTCATAGCAGATGTGTGATAGATTTAAACGTGGATCATTATTCGAATAATCACTGACAAATCCATACGTAGCTCATTATTCATGGTTTTATTATTAAGTGGGAGCGAGGCTTAGACAATGTTTTATTTCCTGTAGCCTACTAACTACAGACTCACCATAATTACATGAATTCAGATCACTTAAACAATTATTAGAGATGTCTAAGATACTGAAATACCTCAGCAAATTGCAGATATTATTGCTCAAGAATTGATTCCAAGTTCACTGCAATGAGACATTCTAATGCAGTGCTGAAAGATCAATTAGAGCAAATTAGGTCCCATTTTACTTCATCCTGACCTTAAAAAGAGAAAAGTATGTACAAAACTGAATATTTCAGTGGCAGTGGATATTTGAATGAATGAATGAATGATTTATTCAGCACACACGAACAAAATCTCTCATTTACAAAACAAGTCAAGAGAAAACAAAAATTAAAACATATAGAACAAAAACAATTTACCAGTTTAGTGCAGCTGAAAGGGTGTGGGCAGAAGCAAAAGCTTATAAACGCCCACCCTGTACATCAGTTTCTGTGTACAAACCAAAAATAAACACGAAAAACAATTACCAGTCAGCAATGTAACACAGTGAAACATATAAAGTAATACAACAGACAAAAACAAAAAATAGCCACACAGGCAATTTACTTAATTATGCAAACTATAACAATATATTATTTTTATACAGTCTTTTAAAACAAGCCAATGTACTAGATACTTTAATACAATCTAAACAGTCATTCCACACTCTAACACCTTTTAAGGAAATGCAATGACTTTCAGCAGTAGTTCGAATCTTTCTTCTATCAAACACCAAAGATCCACGCAAATTATAAATGGACTCTGTCATTTTAAACAGCTCCTGGACATGTTGAGGCAAGAATCCATTTTTAACTTTATACATTATCTGTATTGTAAAATAATCAAGTCATAAAATTTCAAAAACTGAAGACGAACAAACAGTGAATTTGTTGGTTCACGATATGGTTTTTACTTATCACTCTTATGGCTTTTTTGTAACAGAAATATTGGATTAGTATTTGTTTTATGTGTATTTCCCCAAAGTTCAATGCAGTAAGTCATAAGGGACAAGTAATGAGTGATACAATGAAACCAACAGATGTTGGGGGACAAAGTATTTTACTTTGTACAAGATAGCAATAACATTTGATATTTTGGCCTCATTATGTTTTATATGAGTTTTCCAACTAAGCTTGTCATCAACAAAGACGCCAAGAAATTTAGTTTGAGATACAATTTCAATACCATTCAACAATAATTTACTGCTTAGATTTCTAGGCTTATTTCAAAACATAATGCACTTAGTTTTACCGAAATGAAGTGATAATTTATTAGATTAATTTATTATTATTTAAATTTTTGCAGTTCCCTCTCCACCAAGTCCAAGAGCTGTCTCAAATTCTCTCCACTACCAATCACAGTTGTATCATCAGCAAACAAAATACAACTCAAAGACTTAGAAACCAAACCTATATCATTAATATACAGCAAAAACAGTAATGGCCCGAGAACTGACCCCCGGGGCACTCCACATGTAATCTTCAAAAATTCTGATTTTATCCCATCAAGGTGAACACACTGATATCTATTACATAAATAACTAGCTATCCAGTTAAAGGCCAGCCCTCTAATACCATACATCTGTAATTTTTCCAATAATACAGTATGATCAATAGTATTAAATGCTTTCTGTAAGTAAAAAAAAAAAACAAAAAAAAAAACCCAACAGTGTATTGCTTCTTCTCTATTGCATTTGTAACTTGTTCCACAAAGTCTATTAAAGCCAAAGTAGTTGTTCGATTTTTTCTGAAACCATACTGCTGTTTGTTAAGTATATGATGTTTTTCTCTAAAATTGTTCAACCTCTTTACAAATATTTTTTCCAGAATTTTAGAAAACTGTGGTAACAGAGATTGGCCTATAATTTGAAAAAAAAAACAAATGGTATCACCTTAGCAATTTTCATTCTGGAGGGAAATTTCCCAGTCATGAGTGACAGGTTACAAATGTTTGTTAAGGGTTTGATAATACAGTCAATAATGTTCTTAATATTGCACACAAACAAATATTTCATTAATTTCAAGTGTGGCATGTGCCATGGCTATTTGGAGAAGAAGTTCAGTTTCTGTCAAGCAAAGTTCTAAATAATATTCAGTTACACTACTACTCTTCCTCCAGTTTTTGGCATAGGTTTCTTTTTTTTATCTTTGCATTGGCACCATTGTGATGTTGGCCAGTTAGTTATCAGTACCTCAAAGCTGTGACAAGAGATTATTTCTCTGGGCAGTACAGTCTAACAGCCCACTGTACCAAAGTCACAAGGCCAGTCCTGCTTTAAAAAAAAAAATGCTCAGCTGACTGAGAATAAAAACTGAAGCTCTTCTCCCAGCAAAAGATGCTCTCAAATACAAGAATACTTCAGCAGAGATATGATCAAAACTGATGTTCAGAGCAAACTGGAGTAACCAACCAACAGAGATCTCCTTTTTGTTGTTGATGTCTGTTACTAGAGATGGGCCAATCCACATTTCTTTAGTTGTTCATTTCTTCTGTCCGATTCCGACACACATTTGTTACAAGAGCTCTTGGTGAACTTGTTAAACCTTATGTGCCTTCTCGTGCCTTGTGATTACAGCATAGTCCTACACAATAGCCACCCAGGCAGGCAACCGGTCCATTCACACGTCTCTAAAATAACCATGAAACGTGAGTGTCCCCTCGGCCTTCTGGAGTTACTGGTGTCTTCAACACTCAGGCACCTGCATACTGGATCATGCAGAGAAACATGCCACATGGCCAAAATGTTGTTCTGAAGTAACTCCTTAAGTAACTGCTCATTTGATACATCATTTCAGTGGTACCCAAGGATCATCTGAAGACAGAGTACCAAAGACATCTAACATCTACTTGTTGTCTAAAGTCACTTGTTATGATCAAAGTCTCACAAACATACAGTAAAGACCCTGTCACACCTTGATGATTTAACATGCGTATCCCAAACGTATTAAAAACTCTGGCGGACGCTGGCATATGTCTAATAAATTAATGCAGCTGTCACACCTTGACGATTAACCAGTGTATACCGGTAGCCCCATTTCAACCCAGTGGTTTGGGTCAGTACTGCACGGTGTGGTGCCAGTCAGAAACAGAGTAAATTTTTTTTTTTCTTTTATCTTGTTGGACCATTTTCATTGTATACAGAATGCTGATGAGTGGACTGGCTGTGGTAAATGCTGCCATGAATGAATGAAGGGCTGTCTCTAAATGTTTAAAGCACCGGCTGCTTCCTGATCAGCGGATCTGGTCAGGTCTGATCAGGTCATCACAGACCTGAAAAATGAAAGGCTGTGATGATTAAGCGCCAGTCGACTGCAATCAGGTGTGATCTGACAGCCCAGTCTCACATTTTTTTTGTGCTACTGTCACGAAATGAGTCAAATTTTCATGACGGGGTTTTTTTTTTTAAACTCACTATTCCTAGCCCTACTCCTACCCCCAACCCTAACCTTAACCATAATGTAATACTACTCCTCCCCACCCTAACCAGCCATCACGGAACGAATTAGAATGAATTTGTTCTGCCATGATGAAAATGAGGCCCTTTTCGTCACAATATCACGAACCAATAGATTAATGTATATTTCGTGCTGCTGAATCACGACTTGCCGTGAGACCAGGTTGGATCTGATGGAAGTGCTGTGTGGTCCGTCGGTGTGGTGATCACCGACAGCGACGGTGCTTTAAATGTTTAAACAGCGCATTAATCAGGTGTGATCACCCTGATCTATCGATCAGGCGCTTTAAAAGTTTAAATCATCACAGCGCTTCTGTGTGTTCAGAGCGGGACACTTGCATCCTCTGAGAAATTCACCTGCAGTAGAAAAACGACTGAGGGACTTGCTTTAAAACGCTGGATTTCCAGCCATGAATTAAAGTACAGTGGTCCCTTGTTTATCATGGGAGTTACGTTCTAAAAATACCTCGCGACAGGTGAAATTCGCAAAGTAGTCAGCGTTATTTTTTACAATTATTATAGATGTTTTAAGGCCGTTAAATCTCTCACTACATACATTTTCTCACTTTTCTCTCCCGTGTAAACACTAAGTTCAAACCTTAGTAGAAAAATAAGACCAGTATTATAGAATGAAACCAAAGATCAAAACCTGTTTTCAGGCCCAAACATTTGTTTGAGAAATAAAAATAGAACTTTTCCTATAAATAATTATGATGGGTTTTAGAACGATCAACCTACGAGGTTGGACACATAAGAAATTATTAATATTGACTCACCAGTATTTCACAGTTCCTCAGATCGCGCCTCTGCGTCCTGGCGCCGCTGCGCAGCGTGTTTTTCCACTGAGAGACACCTCAGTGCAGGTGTCTTTTTCCGAGTGAAGAACACAGTTATGGGTAGTTGTTGGCGCACTTTTTTTTTTTCTGGGCGAGAAGATTCTTATAAACAGACACACGCAGAACACAATGCGCGTGCTCTCCCTTCGCTCACTGCCTCCAGTGTTACCGTTGCGGGACGGATGCGGGACCCGCAAAGAATCCAAGTCATTAAAAAGATACAAACTTCTCTCAGTGCCCACGGAGCTCTGTGGCTGCGGTTACCAAGGCCATGTAGCGCTGCTGAATTCTATCCTTGTGGGCTGCTGGAGCGCTCTGCATCAAAACAGCGAGCGTAGTCTCTGGACCTGTTGCCAGATTTTGGCTGCAACTCAGCCCAGCAGACAGTGGGGCAGTGCGAGTGGCCCACTGCAGCGCTTACCGAGCCCACAGTCTCGGTAAGCACATCGGAGGCAGTGAGAGCAATCGCGGTGATGCCGACCGGCCCACCTGATGAGGACACAGAACACAATGTGCTGTAAAAAAAAAAAGAAAAGAAGAAGCATGCAAAATTGCACAAAAAAAAAATCCATGAAACTGCGAGGCCGCAAAAGGTGAACCGCGATATAGCGAGGACCACTGTATTTTCAGAGGTCATTTTCAAAAATCAGGAGCTTTATGTGGATTCATGTCCAACTGTGATGGTGAATTGGACTGAAATGAACAGGTCAGTACTCCATGTGTGAAAGAAACAGTCTGCATGAGGACTGCACTTTAATTCAATCAGTGGACAGCATTAATGGACAGATTTAGAGTTATGAGTAAATTACAAGAAAGGTGTGCCAACAATCACATAATTTATCTACAACTTATGTCCAGCATGTTCAGGATGTATGAGTCACATGCTGGCATGCGTTGAAAATTTTCAGGATGCCCAAAATTTTTTGAGGCGCTTAACTTATTAGGATGTACATCAGCGAGCTTCAGCTTGTTCAACGTGCTTAAACTTGCTCTTAACTTATAAAAAACTTACACTTATCTTATTGGACCTTTGCCACCATTTTTTAATAGGGTTGGCATATGCTGGCTAAATCGTCAAGGTGTGACAGGGCCTAAAGTCTTGGAACTTTAAGCTTTGGTCCCACTGAATAATAAGCCATGAATAATGAGCCACGTATGGATTTGTCAGAAATTTCAGTGATTATTCGAATAATGAGCCATGTATATTAACATTGCGCAAACAATTAAAAAACACTGTGACTGAATGCAAGTGATTGAATCAGCACACACAGCGCAGCTCACCTGATCAATTGTAACGATGAGTTTAAATCTATCATAAACACACTTTTACAGCTGCTCATAAAAAAGGAATGAACATGCAACTGTTTTACCGAGCCATTACAATATAAACATTACAAATAATTACCTTTTAGGCTATTCCAAATATGTTCTCCACCTCATGCAGCGCACGAGAAAGAGAGGAAAGAAAAGCTGCAGATGAAACGGTGTCGTGGTCTGAGTTTGCGCCGGTCTCATTTTACCACGCGCATGCGCAAATAGATTTTTTTCGGTCAACTTCCGAGAGGTCTAGAATTACCATTTCTTGTGGCGATCTTCAACCGAGCAGATGTATTTTGAAATAACTGAATTTTCCACACACGTTTGATTCAGAATACTTGAAGTGGGACTATATTTGTGATATTCATCTATAGGTGGACAAGTTGTTTAATATGGAGGAGGAATCATACTGAGTTATACAAATCATCATTCATTTTTACAGTGTTAATGGGTTCATTTCAGATACAGAAATCCCATACTATGTTGTCCTGGTAAGTTCAGACTGGTATATATAGTCCAAGCTGGTAAATTCAGACTTGCAGGCTGGAAATTTCAGACTAGCTAGGTAACTAGTAACCAGAATTATAATGGTTAAATCAATAAGCATCAATAGAAAGTGACAGGATTTACTTGTGGTTCCAATTAATAAAATTATTTAATATATTTGCTTGGCAAATTTGGACCACGGTCAATAACACACAAGTCTCAATATACCAAGATGATAAAATCAGACTGGTGGTAAGTTCAGACTGTGGCTGCTACAGTCTCATTTTACCTGGTAAATTCAGACTGGTGGTAATCTCAGATCGTGACAACGGTCCTCCGTGATTCCAGAAGCGATTAACAGTGTTTTCAACAACCAAACTGAGTGAAAATGATTAATCCACTACAAAATAATTATTTTATACACAGCATGATTGTCACAATGAAGTGCGAAAGAGTGTGGAGCCAAAACAGCCTGTCCTGTCCTCGTACCCACCACGTACTTGGATATTGGGCTTCTAACAGCGTCGTTCTCACCATTAACATGCCTCTAACATCCTCGTTTGTTCTCATAGTACCTCATACACAAACTGCCCCACGCTGTTTTTGCTAAATTTTGAACTTCTCGAAATTAGCGCCATGCTCAGAGATGAGCCTCGTTAGCCGAATATTCTGCCTCTAAGAGCCACTATTCTCCCACATTTGTTGAATAACTCCACTCGTACCAAAAAAAAAAAAAAAACATGCTACATGGCTCATTATTCATCGTTCATTATTCAGTGGGACCAGGGCTTTATTCTCTTGCAGATATCGGCATAACCAGCCACCGTTGTTCAGTGACCTCATGACTTCGTAAGCCCTTCTCCTGAGTTCCACAGGGAACAATTTCAATATATACGTATAAAAAAGAAGACAGATCAAATCTGAGTTTGAGTCTCCCATGTGCATTCTGTCAAACGGTAGCCAAAATATTTACATTTTCTTTTTGACAAAAAAAATATGTGCCACTCCACCATGATGTTGGGACTGGTGGGACAACAGATTACACAGTTTCTCTAATGCACAGTTTCTCCAATTAGCCAGAGAAGCTTATAAATCCTTCAGAATTGTCACAGGTGCTGTGTTAGCTTCCCTCACTAGGCTCTGTCTTATACAGTCATCAAATTGTTGAAAACTGTCTACTGCAGAAAGATGTACCACAGAATACAGTACTGTTTGTATTTCCTAATGACTGACGCAAATGAAGTCTAAGGTAAGTTTGGTGACTTGGAAATGTTCATGTTTCCATGTCCTGACTTGGCTGAAGAATTTCTATGAACAGTAATTAATGTTTAGTTTGTCCAAGTACTTATGTCTCTGAAAAAGGAGGGACTGTATAAGAAAATAGTTGTATATCCTAAATGTTAATCTTATTAAACTGCTTAAACCTCTGGCAAGACTGGACTCTATAACATGCATGTACACTCGTAATCAAATCACAACAAACATGCTCAAGAGATGCACTTAAACTTGATTTGCTTTAATGTTTGAGAAAATGGATTCTACCCCTGATGTACTATGGGAAATGATTTCCTGTGCACTGTAAAATCCCCAACTCGCCTAATGAAGTGGCAACCACTACACAAAGGAGAATAACAAGGTGCATGAGTGCGCATATATGGAGTGCAGAAAGAGTGAGAGAAATGGGCAGAATAAATAAATAATCAAATACATTATTGAGCCTCATCTTCACTGTACAGGGATGGCGAAAGAAGATCAACCCTGTATAAGGCACACTAAACCTGGCTGCTCTGCTTCAAAGTGGTGTGCCTGAGGCTTTATCAAAATACAGAATGTACGAGGTCTGTCCATAAAGTATCGTACCTTTTTATTTTTTTCAAAAACTATATGGATTTCATTCATATGTTTTTACGTCAGACATGCTTGAACCCTCGTGCGCATGCGTGAGTTTTTCCACGCCTGTCGGTGACGTCATTCGCCTGTGAGCACGCCTTGTGGAAGGAGTGGTCCTGCCCCCTCATCGGATTTTCATTGTCTGGAAATGGCGGAATGAAAAGGACTTTTTTTCCATCAGAATTTTTTCAGAAGCTGTTAGAGACTGGCACCTAGAAACCATTCGAAAAATTTATCTGGCTTTCAGTGAAAATTTTACGGGCTTAACAGAGAATAAGGACTTTAACTACAGCTTTAAGGACCCCTTTAAGGACAGTCGGTGTGCCGCGCTGCGAGCTGCGACGATGCGGCACAAACCACTGGATCATTTCTAAGCTGATGGCTCTGTGGATACGAGACCGTCGTGTGCTCTTTCTCTGGTTATCACAAGACCTGGACATCAGCCATTTTCCGGTAGATTTCACTTTTAACAAGAGATTTTGTCATGGAAAGCGCGCAGAGGCTTTGCGCGTCACGACCGAGTCGCTGATGAAGCGAGACAAAGGAACACCTCCGTTTCGGAGTGTTAGAGGACAAGTTGGGACATGTCCAGCTCTCCACAAGTTCTTTTATACTCACTCGACATGTCCCAACTTGTCCTCTAACACTCCGAAACGGAGGTGTTCCTTTGTCTCGCTTCATCAGCGAATCGGTCGTGACGCGCGAAGCCTCCGCGCGGCTTTCCATGACAAAATCTCTTGTTAAAAGTGAAATCTGCCGGAAAATGGCTGATGTCCAGGTCTTGTGATAACCAGAGAAAGAGCACACGACGGTCTCGTATCCACAGAGCCATCAGCTTAGAAATGATCCAGTGGTTTGTGCCGCATCGTCGCAGCGCGGCGCACCGACCTTCCCTAAAGGGGTCCTTAAACCTGTAGTTAAAGTCCTTATTCTCTGTGAAGCCCGTAAAATTTTCACTGAAAGCCAGATAAATTTTTCGAATGGTTTCCAGGTGCCAGTCTCTAACAGCTTCTGAAAAAACTCTGATGGAGAAAAAAAAAGTCCTTTTCATTCCGCCATTTCCAGACAATGAAAATCCGACGAGGGGGCGGGACCACTCCTTCCACAAGGCGTGCTCACAGGCGAATGACGTCACCGACAGGCGTGGAAAAACTCACGCATGCGCACGAGGGTTCAAGCATGTCTGACGTAAAAACATATGAATGAAATCCATATAGTTTTAAAAAAAATAAAAAGGACCGTTAATTTATGGACAGACCACGTATTATGACATAGGATAATATTACTTTAACAACCAGCTGACTGAACCACAGTTTGTGATATGCCACCTATAAAAGCTCCTCCATAATTTTGGTAAATAATTCTGTAATTGCAGCATGATACCATTACAATGAAAGCCTATTATTAATCAGAAAGTTTAAAATTGTCCACTTTGTGGCTCAATAGCTGAGACTGAGCCAAGGAGATCTAAAACGAAATATTGAAGACTATTGGACTGCTTCACTTGAACACTCAGCTGAAAATTTTTTTATGAACATACTTTAGGCTCTCATACTTGACAAAAACAAATGGAATGGATAATGGGGGGGGCAACAAAGAGAAATTTAGATATGGCCTCATTTTATCAGATGATTAGTGTTAGACTTACAAACACTTTAAATAAAAAAACTTTGGAAGATTACAAGGAATCCATACCTTAAATTTAAGTACAGATATCAGGAAGGAAAAGCAGGTCGTGCATCCCTAATTTAAAGACAATCTGCCAAATACGAAACCATCGCAACATCACAGCTGACTGTTTAGAGTTAATTTCATGACCTAAATGGGCACTGTTGTTCATAAAGCATTCTATTTCATCAGAACGAGGGAGGGCAGGGCCCAGTGTTGCTTTCCAGGCTGATTATAGATTGCACCTTTCATTGAGTGGACGTGTTCTAGTTACATGATGTTAACAACAACAAAGAACATACTACAATTTTCAATGCCTCAAGTGTACACAAGGAGAGGAATACAATAAGAAAAACTAAGATGATTTTACCCATTCTAGTTCTCTCACAAAGTAGTATAATTCTCAGAGTCAAACTACATGCCAAAGTCTGTTCTAAACAAATCTCAGCTTGGCAAAGGAATGCAACAACCTTTGTTGTTTTTTTTTTTGTTTTTTTGTCATGATTATTTCACTAGTACACAAATGTTCCACACCAACAGGTTGAACAAACAACAGGCTCACTACACAGGTGTTCACTATTATAGGGAAAATAAAATTCCAGTCTAAAATTTGGAGTTTATTGTTGAGCAACACAATGCTCCAGATGTGGCAGATTTTAAAATAAATGAAAATAAGGGCCTTAGGAGTATGACTTTTGGTGGAGATTGCAAATACAGGAATTTTCAGCATTGTGAATGTCTATTTCTCTGCCATAAGCTGCCTCCAACATTTCAGAGCTTTTTACAGGACAGCCAACCAACCTCTCAATTGAAGCCTGACTGATATGAATTTTGGGGGGGCACGATATGATACAGATATGAGAGATTTAAAAAAAACTACACCATCAATATGCACATTTAAAAAATGGCAATCATTCCTAACATTTCAATATCAAACCCTAACCCTTGATGTCTTACAGTTTAAACACGAACTTTATTATAAATAACTATAAATCTGACCAACAACCAACCAAGATACATCAAGCTGCATTCACTCAGACTGGTAGCTGCCATGTTGCATTGCTCAGTATTTGCATAAGATAAGCATCTCTTCATTGGCCCCACCCAGCTGGCATCATAGTGACCACCTGTCTCTTGTAGCTGTAAAAACACCCACTCTGTTTGAAAATGAAGGCAGCTGGTCACTTTGCCCATCTCTTGTAGCTAAGGTGACCAAGGCGTGATGAGTAGAGCTGGGTATCGATTCAAATTTCAACAATCGATTTGATTCCGATTCTTAAGATTCAGAATTCTTTTGATTCAATTCAATCCGATATCGATTTGGGTTAGCATTATTAAAACCATTTTTCAGCTGTTACGTGATTGTCTAGTTATGCAACATATTAAAGCCTGGGTCCCACCGAATAATGAAGGGTGAATAATGAGCCACGCAGCATGCTTTCTTTGCTACAAGAGGGTTTCTTCAACTACTGTGGGAGAATGGTGCCTCTGAGAGGCATTATCTTCAGTTAATAAGGCTCCTCTCTGAACGTGGCGCTAATTTCAAGATGTTCAAAATTTAGCAACAACAGTGTGGCGCAGTTTGTGTACACATTACTGCGATGACTTAAAGGCATTTGCGTGGTGCTTACGAGTCTGCTAAAAGCCCATTATCCGTGCGCCTGGCAGCTACGCAGGACCTGAGAGGCTATTTTTGGAGCGGCTGCCCTCTTGCATACACAATTCCACCTGCTCTGTGCGGTGGACGCTGCATATAAAATAATTATTTTGTAGTGGATTATAATCATTTTCTGCCAAACCTTGGATGCTGAAAACACCTCTAATCTCTTCTGGAATCACAGAGGACTGTTTCATCTTGATGTTTTTTTCCCCCCTCTCTTTCCTGCTCCATGTGGACTGTATTTAAGGTAACTATTTTTAATGTTTGTATAGCTTTATAAAACAGTTTCTAGCTGTAAAAGCATGTCTACGGTTGATTTAATATCTTGTTAATGGATCACGAGCGCCGCTATGTGTGTGCAATGCGCACTGAAGCAGTGACTCATCACGCTCCAAAGAAGCATTTAGGCAGAACACCAGCTCACAAAAGAGTGATTTTTCAGTAAATAATGGACGAACACAAAGTTAAAATTTGGATGACTGTGAAAGTGGCTATGTGTTTAAAGCCGCGGAAGAAATAACTCCTGTGAAGCCGCTAAAAGCAGCGCAGAGCTGTGCAGCAACACAGAAGGAAAATGAGCAAAAGATCGATTTTGAAGACATAGCACAAAGTTAAATGTTGTATCACAGTGACTTGTAAGCTGCGGAAGAAATATATCAAGTGATCCACATGAGCTGCGGCAGCAGGTGTATATAATTAACGCGGCCACCTCAATGTGTATGCACGATAGCAGCTTTCTCGCAAAAGAGCACGGACGAGCACAAAGTTAAAAGTGGGATCACAGTGTGAGAATGACTGTTTAAAGCCAGGGAAAAAATAAAGCCAGCAAGCTACAGATGGAAAACAAACCAGTGAGAAGGAGCACAGAGGTGGCTCTCCAGGAATGGAGAACAGCAGAAGAGCGATTTTTCAGAAATAAATGGACAAACACAAAGTTAAAAGTGGGATCACGATGTGTGTGTTTAAAGCCACAGAAGAAATAAAGCCAGTGAGACGCGGAGCCAGCAAGGAGCACAGAGGCAGCTGTCCAGGAATCCTTGGTTTGGTTCTAGCTGGTCTGGGGCATTACAGGTGGTCAGTAACTTGGCGTACAGCACGCAACTGCGGGACTGTATTGGAGCATCTATTTTTGTACTGCATTTAAAAAAAAATGGGACATCTTTAAATGCTGCTGTGAATTGAAAACCCACACTTTAAAGGGACCAGGTGTGGGAGGGCTGGAGGTTTGGACCAAACCCATGCCTAAACGTGCACCAACATCGCGTTATCATAGTGCTTTCACGGCACTACGTGTCTTAGTGTAGCTGGTGCAAGCCATTCGAGGCTCTAATGACAGGTCAGTAGTGGCTCACTAGAGGCTGCTATGTGGCGCATGTGGGGTACAGAGAGGCACACAGAGGCACCTTAGTAGCAGATACGTGATAGATGAAAACGCAGGACATTCTTCGAATAATCACAGACACACCCATGCGTGGCTCATTATTCATGGCTTATTATTCGGTGAGACCAAGAGTTAATACTACTTCACAAAATTTGTCCCTCAAAATGCAGGCAGTAGTGTTTCATAGAGTTATAAATTAAAAAATTTTCTGGGGGATAACAGCCCCAGTCTCCCCTACAAAACTTGCACCTGCAGCACTCGCTGCATGGCACGCTGCAGCAGGAGAAGGTGGCTATTGGAAAAGTTATCCTGCAGCAGGGGGAAGTTCTCCTAACTTCTCGTGCAACAGGAGAACGCGACTTCCACAGTTCACACAAGAGAATCTTTGTGCGCTGTTCCACGGAAATGGCACGTTATGAGGAATGGGAAAAAAAACGACTTCAACAGCGGACAATTTTCTTTTCCTTCCTGCAACAACAGTCCCAGTAGCCAAGATTAACATCTTTAAATTGTTAATACGCACGCTCGGAAACAGCGCAACGGCCCAACTGCAGCGTATTATTTTTGAAAAAAATTGATCTTTAGATGTATGGATCGATCTGTGGGAATTAAAATGAGAACTGATTTAAAATCTGTGAATCGATCTTTTTGACCCAGCACTAGTGATTAGCATCCCAACCATGCTTGACAGCATTGTATACAATTCAGTCAAAGCTCCCTCTGCAGGACAAACTATGCAATGACACATTTCCAATAGCCAAAGCATTTTTTCTGCATTGTTCAGTCTGTAAAATATGTGTTTATATCAGCAAAAGCTAGCAATCACAGACACATTTTCCCAACAACATCATATCTGACTACTTTTCTTAAAGGAACATAAAGCAGCCACACAGACAACTAATAAAACAAATGGTTGGTTTTCACAACAAAAAAATTTGTTCATAAGCATGTCGTATGGAAGGATCATAGCCATGTGTCCTCATCTGTGTATCAAGTACTTTCAGGTTCTCCCTTTTGCTTGAGGTTGCCACAGCAGATCCAACATGAATGCATGTTGACTTGGCACACATTTTACACAACTCCATACTATTACATGGAGAATGGACACAGGTGGTCTTGAACCAGGAACATTCTGATTTCAAAGCAAGCGGACTAATGGTCTGGCCACAACGCTGCCCATCTGTGTATCAAGTATAATGCAATTTATATTTGTAAATTAGAGGCATGCAACCGTATTCCATGGAAAACAAATGTCCTTCAATCGATGCCAATATGAATGTCAAGAATACAGTCACACCCAGATGCCAACTGCAGTACCATCCCACCACAATTATTTTACCTAACAGATAGTAATGTGAAGGAAAAGACACAACAAATAAATACAGGTGAGAGCTTCAACAACATCATCACAACCAAGTTGTCACCCAAGCAGGTTAGGAGGGAAATAAAATATTGGGCATTGATAAGAAAGATTTCATCACTGCGTATGATTTAAAATACAAAAAATAAAATAAAATAAACTGCATTGCCATTTCCACAGCACCTCTGAGGTTCACAGTTAAAAAGCATGTGTATCACCAGTCTGTTGTGTCCGACAGACACTAAGAAACCACACCACTATTATAAACATTACTAGCGTGTTGCCTGTGGGGATCCATGGGCTCTAGATTGGCTAGTGTTTATAAAATAGGTAGCTGATATTTTTCAATGGTGGTAATAAATTGTGCGGTGTCTATAATTAATTGGAATGGCGTGTGAGTCCAGAATGTTTTTAGAAACTTATAGACCTCAACATTTTTTTTTGTTTTGGGTTTTTTTTAAGACAGACAAAATGAGGAACCTTGGGGTAATTTTTGATCCCACGTTGTCCTTTGATCTCCACATCAGGGATGTTACTAGGACTGCTTTTTTCCATCTGCGAAATATAGCGAGGATCCACCCCATCCTGTCTATGGCTGATGCTGAGACCCTGATTCATGCTTTTGTTTATTCTAGACTAGATTATTGTAATGTTCTATTTTCAGGGTTACCGCAGTCCAGCATCAGGGGTCTTCAGCATGTTCAGAACTCTGCCGCCAGACTTCTGAGTAGCAGAAGGTCTGAACATATCACACCCATTTTGGAATCTTTACACTGGCTCCATGTCTCTGTGAGAGCAGATTTTAAGGTTTTGTTACTGACTTATAAGGTTGTTCATGGACTGGCACCATCTTATCTGGCTGATCTGGTGGAACTTTACGTGCTGGCCCGGGCTTTGCGGTCACAGGATGCGGGACTTCTCTGTGTTCCCAGGGTGAAGAAGAAGTCAGCAGGTCCAAGAGCCTTTTCTTATCGTGCACCCACCCTGTGGAATAGTCTTCCTGCGACCGTGAGGCAGTCAGAGTCTGTGGACATTTTAAGTCAAGACTGAAAACCTGCTTTTATTCTCTTTCGTATGAATAGTTTTTATTTTTATCTGTTTTATTCTTTTACTTCTGTTTTTATTTATGTATTTGATTTTTTATTCATTTTTAATTATTTATTTAAATTTTATGTTGAATTGTTTTATGTAAGCCGCCTTGAGACGGCTTTTGCTGTGATTTGGCGCATTATAAGCTAATTAAAATTGAAGTGAAAACTGAAGTGAAAATTAAGAACTCAACCCTTTTATTTCTTGTTAATTCTGTAAATTTTAATGTTAATTTATTTATACATTGTTTAGGTTCTTGTTATCATATACACACTATTATTATTATTTTATTTTTACTTCTTTTTTGTCATTTGATTTTTTTTTTGGACCACAATGGAAATAAGTGTTGATCACAGCTGCCTTTTATCAAGTTTGTGGCACATAGCGCAAACTACCAGAGGAGCAAGTTAAGTTGTTCATTAATTGTTTAAAATAGGTAAAATAATGAAGATCTAGCTTTGTATTATAGACATATATATTTCTCTCTATATAGCCTAATAATATATAATAAATGCTAATAAAAGACAGCTGTCAGCAAGCTGCCGTTGGTGCATTCATCTTTGGTTAGTCATTTGTAGTTTAATACAGGTAAAATGATGAAGATCTAGTTTTGCACAATAATACAATACATACTAGAGAAAGACCGATATGGATTTTTTGAGGCCGATGCCAATAACGATATTTGGATGAAAAAATATGCCGATAATCGATAAATTGGCTGATTTGCCGAAAGCCGATAAATCAGCCGACATCATTATTATTTTTTTTAAATGAATAAAATGTTCTTTTTTGGACCCTTAACAAAAAAGGTATGAGCTAAACGCTGAAGCTTTGTCCTCATATTGATTAACTTTATAACAGAGAATAATTTTCAAGTTCAAAAAATGCAACTGGAGTAGTTAGGGGGCTATTCAAACGGGCCAACTAGTAAGATATCACTCCTGAAAAAAATCTTTGCCATATCACGTGAGGTAAATGTGCCCTACGATTGGATTTTGGAAAACCATGTGACGGAGAACCAATTCCAATTGGACACTCACACTGCGCAGTCATCACACATCTTCTTTGAGGGGTACCAAGATGGCCGCCGGTGGATCGAAAGTCCACGGAGTTAACTTTTCAGCAAAAAAAAAAAAAAAAAAAAAAAAAAAAAAAAAAAGTAAGTTTCTATCTCATATCATTAAAAAGTTATTTACAATTTAGTAAAGCTTGGTCCCAGCCGTCGTATATGACTGCTTTGGCCCCAGAGGGTTAATGGCGAACGGCAGTAATTCCCAGAACCCTTCCGGACGACCAGTGAATCTGAATGTTTCAACCTCTTAGCAGTAAACGAAAGTTTTTCATGCTAGAAATAAGGTCTACACAAAGTGGGCTTAATAAAAAGCGTGACTGATGCAATGAAGCACATCTGATACATTACTACATAAACTGAGTTAATCAAACTGAGTTGAACTGAAACGGGAGAAATGTGGGGTGAATGTAATCGCAAAGTTATTACAAACATCCTTATAAACTTACTTGTATGCTTTTGTCAGCCGATCTGTGCAGTGTGATGGCGAACTACAGGGGACAGTGATGAACAAATTTAAGTAGGAGTGTAAGCAGCTCTCAGCTGAATGGAGTCAGAGCAACATCTACTGGACAAACGGTGCAAGGACATTTTACATTGCCAACACAAACATTATTTCAGTAACTGTTCTGTTTATGAGAAATTATCGGCGTTCTATCGGCAAAATTTCGGCCGATAGTGAGTACTTTGAAAAGGGCTTATATCGGCCGATAATATCAGTCGGGCTCTAATACATACATATATGGCAAGTGGCGAAATAGCTAAAGTTGCTGTGGCAAGTGGCGAAGCCAGTATTTTTTTGTATCTGCCGCAGCAGATGCCAGTGTTTTAGCTAAAGTTGCTGTGGCAAGTGATGAAATAATGACCGTGGTAGCTACAGAATACACTGGCATCTGCTACGGCAGCTCTTCCGGCAGCTACAGCTGCCACCGGAAGTGCCGAGACAACGTGCCACTTGCCACAAAATGTGCTATGAAGTTTTCCTTTATTCAGTAACCCACGGATTGAGTTGAACTGCATAGTAGTCATGCAACTGACACACAAGGGAACTTTACCCAAATTTCTCCAGATGTTCATGGCCACAAATGCTGAGCAAAGGGAAGGCGCACAGCTGACCAAGCCTGTGAATGTTATGTTGGTCTGCATACATGCAGCAAAATAAACAAACTGCAAATATGCTGATCATGACAGGTAACAGACACAATAGGAAAGTAGAGATCGTTAGAATTGGAGGTACAAAAACAAAGCCTGTGGGCTGCATTTCTAACACAGACAATGTCTGTTCATCACGCTCTAAAGACGCCCACAAAAACAAGAAGCTGCACTGCTGATACTGCAGTGCCCCTTTGACAAACACAGCTAATGCAGACAAACAATGAAGCTGAAGGATGTTTGGCTACATCAGTAACAGAAGTGACATTTGACAAAGATCAACACACAAAGACTGCACGCACTGTTTTAATAATTTAGCCTCGTGTCAAATCTGTGTCGCTGATCCACAGTGCCATGCATAAATAATACAGCCACGACGAACTAGCTGCTGAATGGTATCGAATGTTACGCAATATCAACACAAAACTGAGGAATGCGACTCGTGTCAGAGTAGAGAAACAGCCATCAGCGGCAGCCTCTCGCACAAGAGAGACACGTGGACACGAAAGCAACGATCTGTCAGCTTCTCCCGGCTCATCCTACGTGGAAAACAATGACACCCACCGTCGCACAATTAGGCAGTATACAGGAACTACACAAGACATCCAAATCTCCGAGAGCCACCGTGGCCAAAAACGAGGGAGTGGCACTGCTTGCATAAAGCGGATTAGCCAGCTAATGTAGCTGGGCTAACTGTAGATTAAAGCGACCAGTATTTACAACAAACCACAACCATTCACAATTGTGATCATCTGTCCTGCCGCCTCTTAGAAATTTACTGCACGATTATTAGCTGCATTAGCAATCAAAACCATAAACTATTACCCACAGAAGTTGCCAAGACACCTAATTAAAAAAAAAATATATAAATCTGCCGACACGGCACAGTACAAGTTGTGACAGCAACTTTTTGGGGTCTGACGATTTACTCAGACTGACTAAATATGAGTAAATTACGTACTTTTGTTTATTTATTTATTTTTGTGGTTTCTTGGGGCATTTTGGAAATGCTCTCCTTCCTCAAAACAATACATAAACTCGTATGTAATTTTGGAGACGGCTGTGCCCTCTGGTGACCAAGATGAAAGTTTAGCCAATGACCCAGACTGGCTTCGAAAATCGAATAATTAATATTGCTCGAGTTTAATCAAGATACCCGCTCCGATTGCTGTACAATTTGAAAATGTAATATTGCAGTATAACTATTTGGGAACAATCCAGTGCTTTTCCCTTGGAGATGACGCTGTAACTAGAGCTGTCAGCATTGATGCGTTAATGTTTTGGGGTTTTTTTTTAATCGCGTTAACCGCGGTTGTTGACACGCTGAGGTTCCTTTAAGCTCCAGTCAGACTGTAACGAAAGTATGAAACGGGGGGTGACCGCGGTTTCAGGAAATATTCTAGAGTTATACTATAACGCTGTGGCAATAACACATCTACTAACAATGTGAAACAAACGTTATTCTCATCAAACGCTTGTAAATCGTTCTGATGTGCGCTGCGTCTCCTTTGTTTGTGGGCGTGTGAAGTTTGCGGCTCGTTTTGAGCACCGCGCTGCGCCGGCGGGGCGGGGACTCTTTCTCCTGGCGTTTCCAAAATATCACAAGAAACTAGCAAAAAAAAAAAAATTAAAGTACTTAAATTACTCATATTTGGAGTCAGTCTGGGTAAACCGTTGGATCGACTTTTTTGGTTAGCTAGTAGAAAACCTAGCTACATCTCTACTGCAGCAGAGACAGAGAACAAATGTAGTTAAAGTAACTCACCTCGGTATAAAATGAGTCCAAGCGGGTCGAGGAGTGAAGAACGGAAGGAGAGTTAAGCCATTCGTCGTGTACACGGCAGAGTAAAGTGGCTAAAATCACAGTCGAGTCAGTGCAGGGAAATCAGTGAGGCTAACTTAGCTAGCTCGCTAATGTCACAACAGCAGTACGATTGTTCAAAGCTGGCAGCAGTCACGCTGTCTTCACCACGAACGCTTCACATATATCTTGCTCCTGTAGCTTCTGTCATGTATATCCCGCAGAAATTATTTATATCCCGCGCCAGACAAGATGAGTTGACTGTCAAGCCTTAACTGGCTGCCAGAGCAAGCTACTAGCTAACTAGCTCGCTCGTAGCTACCAGCAAAGTTTCTCTTCTTGGATTAGGCAGTTCCCTAAAAATGGCGGCGAGCAGACAAACCACAGTGAGGAAAAGGAGACTAAAATCGGCGAGAATCCGCACCCCGCTATCAGACAGCTTTGACTCAAACAGATAGAAGAAAGATTTAACGCGTGTTGACATCCTGCGGAAGCTACAGGGTGTTGTGGCTGTGAAAGTTGCCCCCTCCCTATTCAGGTGGGTGCTGCAAATCTCCTCCAACCACAACCCGAGCTAGCTCTTACAGAGAAGGTCAACAGAATATCACAAGCTGTTCTGAAGAAGGAGATGAATTGTTAACCTCGAGAACGGTTTTCTGTCTTAGGTCTCACACCCTGCTGACTTTGGTGTTGATTATGGAGCACAAATTCCGTCACTGACACCAACACTATTATGTGATGAACAAAGATGATCCTGGGAAACTCAACTGACAATATCCAGTAGGAACTTCAACACGGACACAGACCTGATGCTGTAGTACCACATAGTCACCTACTAACTAAGATGAAAAGCATCAGCATCACAGACAACACACTAGAATGGGTGTAGTCTTAGACAGATGGCAGCACTAGAATAACAGTATTCATTATATTAGGTGTACCCCAAGGCACAGTACTTGGACCATTGCTCTTTCTTATTCGTATTAATGACTTATCGGCATATGTGAAATCTTCAAGATCAAGAGGCTCTGCCCAGATGATAGTGTATAAAATCATCAAGTGCCAGAAGCATTTGGATGCCTTACAGCAGACCTTGATAGGAAGCAGAAAATATCACAGAGTTCCACCCAGAAAAGTTCCAGGTGCTAAGGTTTACCAAGAAAAGATCCCCCATCCTCGGAAAGTGCAGGATTCACGTACATGTGCTTGAAGTAGTGGTGTCAGGAGAATATCTTGGAGTGAATTACCACAGCAACATGATATGCATCCATCATATCAACCAGACTGCAAAAAACTTTGGCCAATTATCAAACAGATCTTACCTACAATCAGGATCATACTGCGGTCAGTTGAGTGACAATGATTTCCTTTTTTTTTTTTTTTTTTGTCCCCACCAGCTGTATTGGCTTGGAAGGGGATACAGAATTCCATTCTGTGCACGTGTGTCCATGCATACATCGGTCACATTTGTTGTGAGTGATGATAACTTAAACAAAATGTGTCTGTCACCAAATTTGAAGTGGATGTTCTAAATTAGTGTATCTCAGACATGTTCAAAGGACCCCCCCCCCCAACCCGCATACATCCCAACACCCCACTTTACTAAACATACTTTAGTGAACAGTGTTGATTTTCATTGTTGTAATTTATATTCCCCAGCAGTCATATTTTTCCCCTTCCCAGTATCACATGACTCTAAAGAAAGAATATTGTGTGAGATTAAGCATAAAAGCATTACACTACAATAGGTGTGCAGCATCTACAGGTGACCCTCACTCCCTTTCAATTTCCCCTGATCCCGTTGTGCTAGCATGGCTAAATCAGCAGCATAGCTGGCTGTTTTTATTTCTAAATCCAGTATCAGAAGACAAAAGACATGCTTCAGTGGATACTCTAACTGATCAAACCAATGCAATGTCATGGTCCAAATCATCAGTGCATGAGTATGCCTTGTTTTCCATGAAATGTACATGATGTTTTGAGTTATTAAAAATGAAAACACCTTATCTTGGATTTGCATCTACTTTTTCATTTTGATCAACAAAATGAACATTTCCACCATGTTTCATAAAAAGTGGATCATTACATTTTGTGTAAATCAGCTGGTACAGGCACATAAAAGTCAAAGTAATCAAAGTAAAAGATATGTAATGTCCTTGACAGTTGTAGTGATGTACCTAAGGCTTTTGCCCCTTGTCCCAAGGAAAACTAACTTTTCAAGTTTATTGCTTACTCTTACTGGCCCTTCTTTGAAAAGTGTGGGAAAATCTTCTCACACAGTGCCAAAAATGCAGTGTCCATGCATGTTATTGCAATAAAGGAAGTGGTCAAAAACTTGAAAACTCTCCTATACAGGGTATGTCTAAAAAGTAATGGGACTGACTTCATAGAACTGTTACATAAATTAGATTGGAATCACAACATGTAGCCTTCAAAACAGTCCCCTGCCTGTCTAATACACTCTCCGTCCATCCTCTTGTTCCACGCTTTGATGCATCCCGCAGTGTGTTTCTGTAATCCGCAAGAGCTCCATGGTCAAGACCTCCACATCAGGAAATCTGGTCTCCTTGATCATCTCTTGAGCATTGCAAGAGGAAAATAAATCATAAGGGGCCATGTCTTAAATAAATATGAGGGTAGCTCCAGAGATGGAATGTTCTCCACCTGAACTCTCTGGTGGTCAGAGCATTGTGAGCAGGAGTATGGTGGAGCACCTACGTGCAGTTGTCCTACAGATCCCACCTTTTGTCTCAGACACAGGTTGATCTCACAAGGTGCCAGAATAGCTCTTCGTGGAACCCTTGATTCACTATTTGATTGTCCTGGTAGAAACTCAAAGGTGAAAAGGCTCATGAAGTAAAAACAAACAACCCTACACAAACCACAAACTGCTATTAGTATGGCACCCATTGTTATTTAAACTATCAAATGCGCGCTTCATTCACAACCCTAAGTTTTGAGCTTAAAATTTGTCCGTTTCCTCATGTACACCTTCTGTGCCGTGATGTCCCTCTTTTTCTCACAATAGTTGTGGTGGTTTGTTATTGGATGCTGTACAAAGTGGCAGAATATGGTACCATATCATTAGCCACTGGGGGGTTACAATCATCATTGTACCCTTCAACTTCAACATCCTCCCTTTCTTTGATCTTGGATTTTATCGACTCTGCTCAATTTTGGGATTGCAGTCTTATCCACCAAGATATTCCAGACTGTGGCTAATCTTCAACCTCCGTGTCCATCTTTGGACCATGCCATTAAAATGCACATGTATGCATTACTGGTTATTCTGTGTATATTTGCTGTCATATTGTGAAAATTCAGAAGGTGTTTTACCAAGACTGGCAAGAAATGTCAGAATGGTTCTCTGCTCATGACTCACAGTGTGATAACTCATACTGGAACACATGTAAAGCATGACCTGATTAAAAAAAAAAAGCATAAATGCAGCCAGGGTGAATTTCAAACTATCATCAAACTGGCATTTCATAAAAGTTACTTCAGTCTGTTAAAAAAAAGCACAAACAGCATGTAAACTTCTCCAAAAGAAAACCACACTTGCCGTTCTTAAGAAATCCAATAAGATCAGCCCTACACATTAAGATTTAGGACCATTTGCAAGAATCAATTAATAATTTTTATGCCCCGCGCGGCGTTTGCGCCCGCGATGCGGGGCATATAGCATCCGGGTTGTCCGTCTGTGCGTCCTTCCGTCAGTTCATCTGTCCATCCATCTGTCCGGCCACAATTCCTTCACCGCAACGTAGCTCGGCACCTATTGCTCGCAAAAACTTCATATTTGGTGGGTACATGCCTTGGAGGAGTACTTCGCATGGGTTCGAAGGCCAGTGACCTTGTCCTATTTTTCAAGGTCACCAGTAGTCACAACTGTCAAATCCTTCGCTGCAACGTAGCTCGGCACCTTTTGCTCGTAGAAACTTCATACTTGGTGGGTACATGCATTGGAGGAGTACTTGGCATGGGTTTGAAGGCTGGTGACCTTGACCTCCATTTCAAGGTCACCAGTGGCTGCATTTGTTTTGAAGGCTGGCGACCATGACCAACTTTTTATGGTCACTGTTTGTCACATCCTCTAAAAAATATTATGCCAAGCTCCAATTTTTTCATTGTATATCCTAGTTTACATCAAACACATAAGGTTTCAATGAAATACCCACCTCATACAAGTACATATTACTGCACTTTGCATGTAAAATAATACTGCACGCGGGGCATTTCATGATGAATGTCTCTAGTTTTGATTAATCTAAAGATTAATTAATTTATCTAATGTTTATTTTCTGCAGTTGATTAAACCTTTGGATAACTTACCAGTAAATCATTTCATCTCATCTACAACTGCTTTTCCGGGTTCGGGTCGCGGGGTCAGTAAATCATAAATTGGATAAATATATAAATTCTACAAATAACTTCCAATGTTGTATTATTAAAACGGTTTGTCATAAAAAAAAATATGTATCACAAATGTATATATATATTCCAAAGCCCAAGATATGTCTTCAAATATGTTTTGTCATCAGTATCAGTCATCAGTAATTGCTTTTTCATCAATCCAAAAATGTTCAGTTTACTGTATAGAGAAGAGTGAAGAAATAAGGAAAATACTTGGAAAATATTCACATTTAAGGAGCTGAAATCAGAGAATTTGGATTCAAAACAATTAATCAACTATCAAAATAGATGTTAATTTAGTAATTGATGAGCTCGACCCATGAGTCCAGACAAAATAGATCACTGTAGTTTGTGGTAAATAATGAATAAATTCTTGTAATCATGTTAATAAAAAAAACAATTAGTGGTATCTTCATCTTATGTTTTATAGCCCATGACCTGATCTATGTGGGAGTTATCTGTATACAGTATATGTGCACACATAAATATACAAATCCATTAAGCTGATGTGTTCATGTACATAAACACTTTTTTAAACAGATGGGTCCATCAGTCAAGAGTTCTTGTCATGTTTTTGTTGACAGATATCTGTGCAATAAGCCTCAGTACTTTGATGCTTTTGAATATTGACACATTTAAGATTTAACAAACAAAATGGTATCACTAAAGCGAGTATAAACCTATCTCCAGGGAGAATTTCTGTGGCTGTGAACAGCATTAAGGAATATAGTGTGAATACAACGCATGTGGCAGCCGAGAGGTTAAAGATGGGCATTCCACAACAGGCTGCAGGCCGGGAGACCAATCAGCTTCCAGAACAGCATCCAGATGGCTTTCATTGGTTGTTCGGTAGCTTTGTTGTCTGATGATAGGAGACGGTCCTGCCTGTGAGGTCTGTATCCAGGCACATCGGTATACCTTAGAAGATGATACGGATGGATAGGCTGCAGAACTTTCCACTGCTCAGAGCGTTCACAGCAAATCAGTTTTTCCAGCCACACGTTTGCAGAATGATTAGTCGTCAAGCCTTCGCTCACGTTCTACTGGACATAACAGTATGTTTGACATTGGAATTTTCCATAAATTCACTCCTTCTCAGCCTTTTCAGAGTCACTTTCCCAGTGATTACGTGCAGCACAGGACACCCTACAAACGAGTGAAACCTTACTGCTGACACTCACATGTTCTCCTCAGATGACTCCATGAAGGTTTTGGTACATTAAGAACCAAACCATCACAGATATTTTATAGGCCTTGTCCTTGGGGATATAGGGCCTCATTCACGAACCGTCCTTAAGAACAAATTTGTTTCTGGGTCCTGCTTACAAAGTTTTTATGAAGATTGTGGCATTCATGAATGTTTTCCTATCTAGTATTTGTTCTTAGGTAAGAAATCCTACGAACACTCAGAAGTACTCTTATGCACATTTCAGTGCCGACATGTCACATTGGTTGCATTGTCTGCTTATGTGAAGATCATTCAAATATGATATTGCAGTGATATGTCTGTGATATCTCTACTCATTATATGTTACATTTAGGTAATTTACAGAGTATTCTTAATATTAAAATAAATTAAATGTAGACTGTAAAAAATGATAGCCCCATTAACTTAACTTCCTGTCTTATTTACTCCATTTGTAGGTTTAGGATATTGGACTTAAGTTTATATGTTTTCTAAAACTGAACTTAAAGCTATCCATTGTCTTCACTAATTGTAAATTGAAATGAAGCTTATCTTTAAGGTGTGTTAAGTGATATTCATGTTGTGGTCTGCCTTTGTCTGCCTCCCTTTCCTGTCTGTTCTTAACCTTGTGTGTAGTTTGTTAGTTTCCCCCAGATGGCACACTCTTAGCCGAGCAACACTTGCTGCTCATCATCGACACACACCTGACATTCACGTGGCTCATCAGCAGCGAGTTACTTAAACCCAGGCTTTCAGCTCATTCACTGCCAGATTTTTGCATTGCAGCCTGATCGTGAAACTTCCATGACCTTGACCTCGTCTTTCCTGCCGCTTCCATGCACTCTGATGTCTGAGCTTTCCACAGCTTGTTCCAAGGTAACCTGGCCAACTCTAATTTTCGCATTAGAGCTCATTGATGCTTTTGGTGTTCCCACACACTCTCCTGCGTGGCTTCCTTGTTGCACACATTCCTGGCTCCTACGCCACATTGTGGACGCGACTTTGGAACTCTCTGGCTCTCAGCTACAGAGCGTGTAGCTCTGCCAAGCTTCAGTTAAGTTCTTTGAGATCGCGCTCTCACCCTCCCCGTTTGTGACTGTGCATGACTAAGAACTGTTTCAAAGAACTGGCTCCTTGAACTAGTACCAAGAACACTTTTCCCAGAACTGTATGAACTCTGATATTAACTACTAAGAAATTTCCAAGTTGTTTCTAAAGTCCTGCTTAATTGGAACTGTCACAAGATGCTGACCTTTGACCTCTGAAGATATTCATGAACTGTAAACAATTCCTGAAGAGCAAACCTTATTTCTTTGACTGAACATTATTTCCGGAACTACCATATACTCCAGGATTTCAGTTCTCTTACAAGACTGGCTCAGGAACCTGCAGCTCCCTAATTTCCACTGCTACGAGTGGGCTGACTCTCCACTCTGCAGGAACCCCCAGCGCAGCATTGTTATTGTAAATATCTTTTAGTTCACAAGCAGTTCTGTTCCTTGCTCCCAGCATTTGAGTTCATCTGTACCGGTCCTGTCCAGCCCTCTAACCATAACAATTCAGTTGAATTAACTCACATTTTCAAGGCAGCTGGTAAACTTTGGTTTTTAGAGTGTACCAACACTTGAACACTAATGAAGTGGAGTAGCAGCTGCACAGGGAGGTGATGGAATTGTTGCCTCCAGGCCCAGGTCTGTATCCAGACAGTCAATCAATGGTACTCCGAATAAGTAGGGTGGTGGAAAATTAAATATAAAATGATTCAATTTTTTTTTTTCCCATAGCCTACCTGAGAGTGCCATCTCCATGATGTTATATTTACAATTACTTTGAATAAAGTTTGTTTAAACTGTAAAACAACAAGCCTCTTACATTTCTTGAACATAAAGGTTTGATAATGTTAGGAATCATTGCATCTTTCCAGGGACCTCATGACTCAATCTCTTGCTCAGATGGGACTCAGACATGAACATCACTACAGAGATAAGCGAACCTCCACAAGTTTGATACTTTCACCACATACAGCTATACTTGATGGCTGAGAGTCATTGAAAGCCTGGCTCTTGGTCTTGATCCAGAACAATCACACACCCAGACTCCTCACTAAGCTTCCAAAATGTTACCATCAGGGTATCATTGATCCCATACAGATGATGGTATCATCCACAAAAACAAGGTCTGTGAACCTTTCCTCACCGGCACCTAAGCCACTCAACTCCACAACCCTACCCAACACCCAGTCTGTGCAAACATAAAACAGGGCAGGAGCCAGAACTCTGACAATCTCACCAAAATCTGGCTACAATTCACTAGGAAGAAGTCGAGACTCTGCCCCCTATCGGCACAACCATTACAGTCCTATGCCTAGGCAAGCTATGATGCAACTTATTGAGGATTGCCGGAAATCACAGAATCCCCCGGTCAGTCAAATACTGTGCCAAAGTCAACACATGCAGGCTATAAAGACACACTACAATATATTCTGCCATAGTAGAAACAACTTGATACTCTAGTTCTATATACAGCTGAATTCAGGATATAATGAAAAACTAATATGCAATGTTTCACTAGGAAACCACGATCTGAAGACCACAACGAGATATAATAGATATCTATTATCGATATAATGTTTATTTACCATCCAGTAAGAGAAACCTTCATATATCTGGGCACATTCTTTTCAGCACTAAGTTCATACATCAAATACTACAACCCCTGGCAAAAATTATGGAATCACCGGCCTCGGAGGATGTTCATTCAGTTGTTTAATTTTGTAGAAAAAAAGCAGATCACAGACATGACACAAAACTAAAGTAATTTCAAATGGCAACTTTCTGGCTTTAAGAAACACTATAAGAAATCAAGAAAAAAAGATTGTGGCAGTCAGTAACGGTTACTTTTTTAGACCAAGCTGAGGAAAAAAATATGGAATCACTCAATTCTGAGGAAAAAATTATGGAATCACCCTGTAAATTTTCATTCCCAAAACTAACACCTGCATCATATCAGATCTGCTCGTTAGTCTGCATCTAAAAAGGAGTGAACACACCTTGGAGAGCTGTTGCACCAAGTGGACTGACATGAATCATGGCTCCAACACGAGAGATGTCAATTGAAACAAAGGAGAGGATTATCAAACTGTTAAAAGAGAGTAAATCATCACGCAATGTTGCAAAAGATGTTGGTTGTTCACAGTCAGCTGTGTCTAAACTCTGGACCAAATACAAACAACATGGGAAGGTTGTTAAAGGCAAACATACTGGTAGACCAAAGAAGACATCAAAGCGTCAAGACAGAAAACTTAAAGCAATATGTCTCAAAAATCGAAAAATGTACAACAAAACAAATGAGGAACGAATGGGAGGAAACTGGAGTCAACGTCTGTGACCGAACTGTAAGAAACCGTCTAAAGGAAATGGGATTTACATACAGAAAAGCTAAACGAAAGGCATCATTAACACCTAAACAGAAAAAAACAAGGTTACAATGGGCTAAGGAAAAGCAATTGTGGACTGTGGATGACTGGATGAAAGTCATATTCAGTGATGAATCTCGAATCTGCATTGGGCAAGGTGATGATGCTGGAACTTTTGTTTGGTGCCTTTCCAATGAGATTTATAAAGATGACTGCCTGAAGAGAACATGTAAATTTCCACAGTCATTGATGATATGGGGCTGCATGTCAGGTAAAGGCACTGGGGAGATGGCTGTCATTACATCATCAATAAATGCACAAGTTTATGTTGATATTTTGGACAATTGAAAGGATGTTTGGGGATGATGAAATCATTTATCAAGATGATAATGCATCTTGCCATAGAGCAAAAACTGCAAAAACATTCCTTGCAAAAAGACACATAGGGTCAATGTCATGGCATAGGGTCAATGTCAATGAGCAGATCTGATTTGATGCAGGTGTTAATTTGGGGGATGAAAATTTACAGGGTGATTCCATAATTTTTTCCTCAGAATTGAGTGATTCCATATTTTTTTCCTCTGCTTGGTCTAAAAAAGTAACCGTTACTGACTGCCACAATCTTTTTTTCTTGATTTCTTATAGTGTTTCTTAAAGCCAGAAAGTTGCCATTTGAAATGACTTTAGTTTTGTGTCATGTCTGTGATCTGCTTTTTTTCTACAAAATTAAACAACTGAATGAACATCCTCTGAGGCCGGTGATTCCATAATTTTTGCCAGGGGTTGTAGATTTGAATTATGGGTAGTTTATATTTTTTCAAAGGAAAGAAAATAACCAAAGCAGTACAAATTCCCACTCATGTGGTGTACATTTAAACGTGTCAAAACAATTAATATAACTTTGATCATGCTAACAACAAAAACAAAAAAAGGCTCTCACACAGAACACTTCAAACACTGAACAGCAATCCTATTTTGTGTAAAACGACCCACAACTGGACAACAGAGGTGCAAACAAACAGAATGAATTAAGAAGTTATTTACTGGTTCACTTAAAGAAAACTTATACCATTTTCACAAATCCACTAAACTGCAGCTGAAAGTTGAACAGGCTTTGGTAACAAGAAACAGAATTTACAACTTGCATGCCATCACATCACAAAACTGTCATGCGTTTAAAAACCACCTGTTACACAAAAAGTAAAGAAAAAAAAAAACATTCACTCACACATCACAAATACTACCTATGTGGAGCATTTTATCAGTCTACAAGGTGTTTTCACTGACAGTTTTGGGATATGTGATGATTGGTATTATTTCAGCTCATTGGATATATGGACTTGGAGAAAAAAGATTAAAAATTAAAATGCTGTGTTGTAGAATTAAAAGGATAAAAAAAAAACCTGCAATGTAAAACTATATACAAAAGTTGTGTAAGTACGTAGTTGTTAGTCTTCAGGCATACAGCATCTTCAAAGAGTTCATAAAGGACCAAACCAAGTCCCCTCCAGGTGGCCATCCCAAATCATCTACAAGTTTAATTTTTGTTACTTGAAGGTGTTTGATGGGCAAAGTTTATCTCCAAGGAGAAAATAACAGGTGGTTAAACAACAAAGTGTATTTTGGAGACACAGAACGTGTAAATAATGAAATGCTACTGGAAAGAGTTGCCTCTGTATACCACAGCTGATTATTTTATTATTAACAAGAATGTTTATACCCACATTAAAAAAAAAAAAAAAAAAAAAAATCAAACTCAAAGCACAGGTGGACTTACAAGACTTATGATTTAGTTTGTGGAAACAAAACTTTGTTAAAGAAGACTCCAAAGCAAAAGAGAATGATGAACTTTTTGACATTTTCTGAAATTATGTGGAGATTCTGAGAAACCTGATGTTTGCATCAAGATGAAAGAGCCACCAGAGTTGCCTAACTGGTGTCAATCATTTTCTGCATTAATGGGAACATGCCGTCAGGCTGAATGAGGATTTGTAACATCGCTCACTACAAGCAGCCCATTTTTGCTGTATCGACACAGACCCTCCAGCTGGGATTCTGTGTCCTACCTTCAGCTCTGCTGCAGAGGCCAAAGCTCTGAGAGATGTAAGAGTACCAGCTATTGACTCAATACCAGTTGTTATTACTCATTTAAATGAGCAAAAACACCCTCCCTCTCTCCGCTGTATACGATCAATCTTGTACTTTTTCACAGCTGGCACAGTACTCACTTCCTAACGAGGCTGGACCAGACAACCTGAAACCTGAACAATGCCCCATTCTTATCTCTTTCCTCCTCTCCAGTCCAGCCTTTTTGAGACTTAGAAAGTCTCTCTCCTTCTGTGGAAGCTCACTGATCTCAATACATACACTCACACACACTCCACTAGAGGAGGGACAAGCTCACTGAAACCTCCCCAGTCTCAGGTGGTTTCTCTCATTCCAGTTCCCTCCATGTTTTCTCTCTTTTCTTCCTGTGCTTAAGTGTATCTTCTCTCCTGGCTATGTGGCAAGCAGGCTTCAGCAGTTGGGTTCCTTATATTTCCGCGTAACCCGTTTCAGCCTACTTTGGCCCAACTGAGGAAAGCGGGGATGTCTCGGACGGGGACATTGCGGGTCAACGCCTTGACCCGAAGGTTACGGTCATCTGTGAGAAGCACCACTTCTCTCCGCAGCCTCACTATCCCACCTATATGAGGAAGAGAAAGTCGAATGACACAAAAGTACTTTTGAATTCAGGGATCAGACATACGAGGTCCATTAGAAAAGTATCCGACCTTATTATATTTTTCAAAAACCATATGGATTTGAATCACGTGTAATTACATCAGACATGCTTGAACCCTCGTGGGCATGCAAGAGTTTTTTCACGCCTGTCGGTTACGTCATTCGCCTGTGGGCAGTCTTTGAGTGAGGAGTGGCCCACCCTCTCGTCGATTTTTTCATTGTTTAGGAATGGCTCAGAGACTGCTGCTTTGTTTGATCAAAATTTTTTCAAAACTGTAAGGCACAACTGAGAGGACACCATTCGATAAATTCAGTTGGTTTTCGGTAAAAATTTTAACGGCTGATGAGAGATTTTGGTCTGGTAGTGTCGCCGTAAGGACGGCCCACGGTGCCTGACGGCGATCTGCGCTTCGAGGTGTCAGCGTCTCGCCGTTTCAAGTTGGAAACTTCCACATTTCAGGCTCTGTTGACCCAGTAAGTCGTCAGAGAACAGAGAACTTTCAGAAGAAGTTGGCATGAGGAGTTTATTCGGACATTCCATTGTTAACGGACATTTTGTAATGAAAGAACGTGCGGGCAGAGTCGCATGTCGGGCCGGACCCGACCGCGGGGGGTCGCGACAGGAAAAACACCTCCGTTGGAAACCTTAACGGGCAAGTTGGAACATGCCCAAGCTGTTAAACAATTTGTCAGTTACTCACTTGTTGAAAGCCATCAAAAGCCGCCTGAATTTTACAAATGGTTTTCAACACAGAGGTGTTTTTCCTGTCGCGGCGCACACAGATTTGCCGAGTCATCACGGAAACGACTCGGCGAATTTGCGCGCACGTCTTTCATTAAAAATGCCCTTAAACAGTGGAATGTCCGCATAAAGTCCTCATGCCGGCCTCTTCTGAATCTTCTGTTCTCTCACGACGTCCTGGGTGAATTAAGCCTTAAATTAGGATGTTTTCAGGTCGAAACAGGCCGACGACGGCGTCTGGAAGCGCTGCGCGACGTCCCGCTCCGTGGGAAGTCCTTACAGCGACAGAAACACCCCATAATCTCTCATCAGCCATTAAACTTTTCACCGAAAACCAGCTGAATTTCTCGAATAGTGTCCACTCGGATATTCCTCACAGGTCCAGAAAAAATTTTGATAAAGCAACACGCACCGTCTCGAGCAGCGTGTGAAACAAAGGAATTCAGCCGAGAGGGCGGGACCACATCTCACTCAAGGCCTGCCCACAGGGAAATGACGTCACCGACACGCGTGAAAAAACTCACGCATGCGCACGAGGGTTCAAGCATGACTGCTGTAATCGCACGTCATTCAAATCCATATAGTTAAAAAAAATAATAAAAGTGTCGGTTTCTTATCTAATAGACCTCGTATTTATAATTAAGATCCATGAAGAGTGACCATAAAAACAGCAGCTACAACCCCTGGCAAAAATTATGGAATCACCGGCCTCGGAAGATGTTCATTCAGTTGTTTAATTTTGTAGAAAAAAAAGCAGATCACAGACATGACACAAAACTAAAGTCATTTCAAATGGCAACTTTCTGGCTTTAAGAAACACTATAAGAAATCAGGAAAAAAAATTGTGGCAGTCAGTAACGGTTACTTTTTTAGACCAAGCAGAGGGAAAAAAATATGGAATCACTCAATTCTGAGGAAAAAATTATGGAATCATGAAAAACAAAAGAACACTCCAACACATCACTAGTATTTTGTTACACCACCTCTGGCTTTTATAACAGCTTGCAGTCTCTGAGGCATGGACTTAATGAGTGACAAACAGTACTCTTCATCAATCTGGCTCCAACTTTCTCTGATTGCTGTCGCCAGATCAACTTTGCAGGTTGGAGCCTTGTCATGGACCATTTTCTTCAACTTCCACCAAAGATTTTCAACTGGATTAAGATCCAGACTATTTGCAGGCCATGACATTGACCCTATGTGTCTTTTTTGCAAGGAATGTTTTCACAGTTTTTGCTCTATGGCAAGATGCATTATCATCTTCAAAAATGATTTCGTCATCCCCAAACATCCTTTCAATTGATGGGATAAGAAAAGTGTCCAAAATATCAACGTAAACTTGTGCATTTATTGATGATGTAATGACAGCCATCTCCCCAGTGCCTTTACCTGACATGCAGCCCCATATCATCAATGACTGTGGAAATTTACATGTTCTCTTCAAGCAGTCATCTTTATAAATCTCATTGGAACGGCACCAAACAAAAGTTCCAGCATCATCACCTTGCCCAATGCAGATTCGAGATTCATCACTGAATATGACTTTCATCCAGTCATCCACAGTTCACGATTGCTTTTCCTTAGGCTAGTGTAACCTTGTTTTTTTCTGTTTAGGTGTTAATGATGGCTTTCATTTAGCTTTTCTGTATGTAAATCCCATTTCCTTTAGGCGATTTCTTACAGTTCGGTCACAGACGTTGACTCCAGTTTCCTCCCATTCGTTCCTCATTTGTTTTGTTGTGCATTTTCGATTTTTGAGACATATTGCTTTAAGTTTTCTGTCTTGACGCTTTGATGTCTTCCTTGGTCTACCAGTATGTTTGCCTTTAACAACCTTCCCATGTTGTTTGCATTTGGTCCAGAGTTTAGACACAGCTGACTGTGAACAACCAACAACTTTTGCAACATTGCGTGATGATTTACCCTCTTTTAACAGTTTGATAATCCTCTCCTTTGTTTCAATTGACATCTCTTGTGTTGGAGCCATGATTCATGTCAGTCCACTTGGTGCAACAGCTCTCCAAGGTGTGATCACTCCTTTTTAGATGCAGACTAACGAGCAGATCTGATTTGATGCAGGTGTTAGTTTTGGGGATGAAAATTTACAGGGTGATTCCATAATTTATTCCTCAGAATTGAGTGAGTCCATATTTTTTTCCCTCTGCTTGGTCTAAAAAAGTAACCGTTACTGACTGCCTCAATTTTTTTTCTTGATTTCTTCTAGTGTTTCTTAAAGCCAGAAAGTTGCCATTTGAAATGACTTTAGTTTTGTGTCATGTCTGTGATCTGCTTTTTTCTACAAAATTAAACAACTGAATGAAAATCCTCCTAGGCCGGTGATTCCATAATTTTTGCCAGGGGTTGTACAACACTACATACCTCTCTGATTTGGCATGAAATCCTTTGCCTTCTCTTTGCAGTAGTGCAAACAGCATGACAAGATCACATCATCATTGTTGCCCTGAGGAAGAAAGAAAATGTATTTCAGATACTTTTTAACCTGTTAATTTACTGCTCACACATACAAATCAAAGTACGTGCTGCAGTTTTCACTTTCACCTGCATCGTCACTACAGGTGGAGCTACGTCAACTTGAGATTTTGTGATTCATCTTGAAACTGGGGCCCAATCATGGCACTTAGCAAGGTTGCATTGACAGTTATTCTTGTAGTTTAAGGAGTTTTGTTGAAGATTATCTGTATTTTAAGTCCTAATTTGTCAAACACTGCAAAGCACCCATTCAACTGAACCAGAAAACCTCAGTAAAATAATAAAAATACTTTGTAGCCAAACCATTCCCTCTACAGAACATAAAAAAAATCTTCAAGCATAAATGAGGGGCAATACATACACTGCTTGTGTACATAATATTATGTTGTATAACACTGGCATCTGCAGTGAGCTTTAAAGGATGTTGGAGCCCATCTGATTTCATACAATGGTGGGATATATCAATCAACAAGGTGCTTGTTGGACTACATTTTTGACATTTTAGTGATGTCATGATATCAGTCATACCATAGTAATAAGAGTATGTTGTGGTTTCATGCAATATCAGTATCTGTGGCTATTTTTAATGGCAGGAAGGTATTGAAAACTATACAAAGAAATTGGGAAAACATGCAGACAAATTCCCGACCTCTTTAAAGGAACCATGAGAATAACTCAACTTACCACCTCTACCGGTTACAGATACATCCTGGAAAATGATTTTTCTTTAAAGGGGATAGAGAATCAAAATCATCTTTTTCATGTTTTTGGTGTTAGTTCAGAGTCTCCCCGCTGTGGGGAATACACACGAAGTGCCAGCAAGTTTCAGAACCTCTATTTCAAATATTTCTCTTTTTTTGAATTGCCCCTAGAAAACAGGCCAATCCGTTTTTGAGAGAAAACTTACATCACTTTTTCACCAATAGCCACCCCCCCCACACACACACACACCCACACCCTTTCACACACGCCCCTTCGAAATTAATTATTCATAAGGTTGTGTCCACCCATTCGTAACACTCAAAGAAGAGCAATGGCGAGCTACAGGTGTGCTTTCCCAGGCTGTTTTAGCGGACTACGATCTTTACATATTCTTCCCATGGAAAGCAATGTACGCGATCAATGGCTTTTATTCATTTTTAACCGCATCCCCAGTACATACAACCACCGACTATTTCTTTGCTCTGCGCATTTCACGGAGGACTGTTTCACAAACCTTGCACAATTTCGAGCTGGCTTCAGTAGGAATTTAATGCTCAGTAGAGGGTCAGTTCTGTCTCTGCGACAAACTCAACCCTAACATGCCAATTTGTGTTGCACCATGGCAACACAAATTGGCATGTTAGCTCTGGTTTGTTCCTCTAAAGGGAATGAGCTAACCCCTTAGCAGCTAGCTATTTGCATTATTATGCTGGCAGCAAGTAAGCGTGCAAAGGGCAGCTTGCTTATTTCAATGCATAACCTTCGGAAGTCACAGTAACCTAAGTAAAACAAAACAAATGAAGTTTCGCGGATTTTTTTAGTCCAATTTTGCATGTTTTTTTTTTTTTTTTACGTCCTCATCAAGCAGCCGGTCGCGGTGCCGCGAAGGGAGAGCACGCGCATTGTGTTCTGCGTGTGTCTGTTTATAAGAACCTTCTCACCCAGAAGAAAAAAAGAGCGCCAACAACTACCAGTGATGTCGGTAACAGCACCGAGCTTTACAAAAACATTTTTATGCTTTTTTTCTCCGAGCCACTCCGCATCTGCTGTTAAAAACAGCTGATCCTCCGCGCTTTCTTTTCAGTGAGAGCAAGGGCAGCCAATCAAACAATGGCAACCGATCAGCGCCAACACCTACGTGCATTTCATAATGAGGTTGCCAAATAAGCTCCGAAACGACGTCATTAAGGGCAAACGACGCGTTCTAAACCCAGCATAGTAACATAGCTGTTTCAGAGAGCCTTTTAGGAAGGTTCTGAGCCATTACAGACCCAACCAATTGTTTTTGGGCTACATATCACATCACAGAACAAGGATTAATGCCCCATTCAACCTCTCTCTATCACCTTTAAATTCCTGGCACTTCCTGTTTTACTGTATTATTGCGAGACTTGGACACTAACCTGTGACCTCCAGTGATGACTGCATGTCAGAGGTGGGACGAAGTCACCATCAAGTCACTCTCAAGTCATGAATCAGCAAGTCCCAAGTCATATACCAACAACTGTTTGCAAGCCGACTTGAGATTTAACTTGGGACTTGCAGACTGATGACTTGAGAGTGACTTGACAGTGACTTCATCCCACCTCTGCTGGATGTCTTTGGTAACAGTTTTTTTTTTTTTTGGAGGATCCTTATGTACTTCTGAAATTATTTATTTATTTATTTATTGGTCACAGGAGTGGTTACTTGGGGAGAGCCAGTTGGGGCATGTCACTTGCTTTATGACAGTGCATCAGCCACAACATTTTGGTGATGTACCACGTTTCCCTGCGCATGATCCAACATGCAGATGCCTCAGTGTTGAGGATCCCAGCATCTGCAGAATGCACCCATTTCACATGACTGCAGCAGATGGTTATTTTCAAGAGGAGGGAATGGACTAGTTTTCTGTCCAGTTGGTTGCCATCTAGGACCCAATGCAGTTTCATATTGTGGTGGCTGCAGCAACCTGTGGCACTAGGGCATGCTCCCAGACTTGATAAAACTAGCAAAGTACAAGAGCGAATGCAAAAACAGCACTTCTGCATGCAGAATGCAACGCCCTGATTTCCTGGTTTAGAGAAACTCCTGTGCCACCTTTGAAAATGCACTAACATGGTGGCTGCAACATGAGCTGGGTTTTCACACTGCAGTGCTATGCATATCCCAAGATATAATGAATACTTTACAATACCATCATCTGAAAGTCTCTTACCTGCTGTCCAGAGGTATCTTCACTGCGAAAAGCAATTGACTCGAGCTGATTTCCTCTGCTTGTTAGAGCTCTGAGACACTGTTCCCTGGCCTCAAACCCTTTTTCCAGAAAGGCCACTGCCAACCGGGCCTTCTCTTGCACTGCCCGTAGATGTGCCACACTGATATTGGAGTTGCCACGGCTTCCAGTGCTGCGCCCACACAACCCAGCCCCTCCAGCGAAGTTGTCCTGGCCTTTGGCCAAGCCATCGAGCTCTGTAATTACTGTAAAGATACAAAAACAACAAAAACTAGTGTAAAGTTCCCCTTTATTGCCTTTACATTTCATGCAGGGAACATTCTCACCACTTTACACACGTCACCAAAATTTCATTCTTCTTCATTCCCCGAAGTGACCATTCATTTTATTTCATATTTTCTCCCTTTTTCAGTCTTACCTACAAGTGGCACAACTATAATGTATGTTCCACATTGGAGTAGTTTCTTCAGGCCCTCCAAGTGATCAATGAACCCATTAGTGTCTGGAACCAAGAAGAGAGGCTGCACTTCCAGCTCCAATACTCCGCCTGTCTGCAGCACCTCCTGGAACACACACATTTCACATGGAATTCAATCCGACCCTAACTTTGCTTGACACCACATCCGTACCTAATCCCATTCGTTTCTACTGTATAAACCTTTTTGGCAAATATAACCTTCTCATACTAAGCGATAAGATGTTGCTTTTGATATGATGTAAAACTGAAAATTCAACAGCCACTGCATGTTTTTATTTTGGAGAAGGTAAGTTCTTTCAGATTTCACCAGAACTGTATATTATGTAATGCAAAATTTCTTAGCTTTAGAATGAATGACTCACTTCTCACTGCCTCTTTCCCACCTACATGCAAACAGGACACTGTCAGTAAGATTTAAACCCACATCTAAGTGTTGTTTCATTATTGATTATTCTCCTGATAAATGTTTTGATACATCAGGGAGCGGCCATGTGCATTCATCTCTACCACTTATTTTTAAACCAGAGGTCTGACATTTACAGCTTTTGTGAACAGAACCTGTAACAAAAACAGATGTGCAACTTTGCAAATGATTTCTTTTACTATGCATCCACTGAGATTTACCTGTATCTTATCTCTGCGCCTCTGCTGCTGCGCCAGCTTGTTGGCGAGGGCGTGCCGACGAGCTCTTAACTCCCTAATGTCACTGTCACTCTCCCCTGCCTCCTCCACATCCTCCTCTCCTTCAGAGGCAGATGGAGATGACTCTCCCTCGACTAGGACGTCATCACCCTGCTACAGAAGCAAGACACATTTTCAGTCCTTTGCCTCACACTCTTTCCAGCAACATCTGATGAAGAGCAACGTGCATCTTATACGATTCTGATTTAATTAACATAAAACTGATAAACACATGCAGCATGACATAAAAGAGATGAACTTAAAAATAGATTAGATTGTTTGAGGGGAAAATATGATGCAAAAGACATCACCTCTTCCTCTGTGAAAAAATCCTGTCTGCTGTTTCTCTCTTTTGAGTGGTTAAGTGAAGGAGTTGCTACAGTGATGTATTTGCCTCCCTTGAAAGCCAAGAGAGGCTCTTCCTGTCCACACAAAGCCTCCAGAAAGTACTTCAGTACTATTACTCTCTTACAATCGGCTGCTATTGCCTGAGGAAAGAGTAACAGCATGAATGAGAAGAAAAGGTAACAAGATATTAAACAAATCACAAATTCTACAGGATTAGACAATACAGGGAGATTGTTTCCACGTCCCCAAATCAGAAAACCTTAGGACAAAATGGAAAATGCAAAAACCAACAACAACCAAAACAAAAACAAACAAAAACGCTGTAACAATCCTTGCATTTACTTTGTCTTTATTCCATTTCAGACAGTATGAACTCGGGTTGTACGATATGACCTAAAATTCATATCACGGTATAAATTGAATCCTTTCACGGTAATGGTATATATCACAATATAAACCTAAGTTTAAAAATTAGAATGTGTTTTGGAATGGGTCCCTTAGCAAAAATGAATTGATCAAAAAATAAATAAATAAATAAATGAATGAATGAATAATATATATATATATATATATATATATATATATATATATATATAAAATGTAATTTTGAAAACATTTATTGTGCAGATCTCAAAATCACAGTACAATTTGCCAGAAGGTACATCTAAGATGCAAGCCTAGATTTGATGTTTTGGTGAAAGAATTTAATTATTTACTGCTGGGTCAGAGGCTGAAGTTTCATCTCTTGAACACTAGATGGCACACCTGCTCTGAATACATGAAGTGGTTTCAGGACGGTAACTGGGGCTTTTCTTCATTTACAAAACAGCACGAAAAAACATACACACACAAAAATTAATAAACATACCTAATTTACTCATATTTGAAGTCAGTCTGGGTAAATCGTCTCATACAGGCTGATTTTGTCTTTTTGCTTAAAAAAAATCCTGGCATTGTTAAATGTGGCATTTTTTCAAATGTTTGATTCAGGACGTAACGGAGCACCTGCCTTCCCCCAGTGTGTCCGCTGAAATAAATAATGGCTTTGCAAATATCAGCAACAGCCTGTCCAGTGGATTTTTATTTTATTTTTTACCACTGTTGTCGTGTGTTACCTGTGCTGCTCCACAGCCTGTCCAGTGGATTTTTATTTTATTTTTAGCACTGTTGTCGTGTGTTACCTGTGCTGCTCCACAGCCTGTTCAGTGGATTTTTATTTTATTTTTTAGCACTGTTGTCGTGCGTTACCTGTGCTGTTCCACAGCCTGTCCAGTGGATTTTTATTTTATTTTTTACCACTGTTGTCGTGTGTTACCTGTGCTGCTCCACAGCCTGTTCAGTGGATTTTTGTTTTGTTTTTTGGCACTGTTGTCGTGTGTTACCTGTGCTGCTCCACAGCCTGTCTAGTGGATTTTTATTTTATTTTTTACCACTGTTGTCGTGTGTTACCTGTGCTGCTCCGCAGCCTGTCCAGTGGATTTTTATTTTATTATTATTTTTTTTTTTTTTAGCACTGTTGTCGTGCGTTACCTGTGCTGCTCCACAGCCTGTCCAGTGGATTTTTATTTTATTTTTTACCACTGTTGTCGTGCGTTACCTGTGCTGCTCCACAGCCTGTCCAGTGGATTTTGATTTTTATTTTATTTTTTTGGGCGCTGTTGTCGTGCGTTACCTGTGCTGCTCCACAGCCTGTCCAGTGGATTTTTATTTAGCGCTGTTGTCGTGCGTTACCTGTGCTGCTCCACAGCCTGTCTAGTGGATTTTTATTTTGTTTTAGCACTGTTGTCGTGCGTTGCCTGTGCTGCTCCACAGCCTGTCCAGTGGATTTTTATTTTTATTTTATTTTTTAGCACTGTTGTTGTGCGTTACCTGTGCTGCTCCACAGCCTGTCCAGTGGATTTTTATTTTGTTTTAGCACTGTTGTTGTGCGTTACCTGTGCTGCTCCACAGCCTGTCTAGTGGATTTTTATTTTGTTTTAGCACTGTTGTCGTGCGTTACCTGTGCTGCTCCACAGCCTGTCTAGTGGATTTTTATTTTGTTTTAGCACTGTTGTTGTGCGTTACCTGTGCTGCTCCACAGCCTGTCTAGTGGATTTTTATTTTGTTTTAGCACTGTTGTTGTGCGTTACCTGTGCTGCTCCACAGCCTGTCTAGTGGATTTCTATTTTGTTTTAGCACTGTTGTCGTGCGTTACCTGTGCTGCTCCACAGCCTGTCTAGTGGATTTTTTTTTGTTTTAGCACTGTTGTCGTGCGTTGCCTGTGCTGCTCCACAGCCTGTCCAGAGAATTTTTATTTTTATTTTATTTTATTTTTTAGCACTGTTGTTGTGCGTTACCTGTGCTGCTCCACAGCCTGTCCAGTGGATTTTTATTTTTATTTTATTTTATTTTTTAGCACTGTTGTTGTGCGTTACCTGTGCTGCTCCACAGCCTGTCTAGTGGATTTTTATTTTATTTTAGCACTGTTGTCGTGCGTTACCTGTGCTGCTCCACAGCCTGTCTAGTGGATTTTTATTTTGTTTTAGCACTGTTGTCGTGCGTTGCCTGTGCTGCTCCACAGCCTGTCCAGTGGATTTTTATTTTATTATTTTATTTTATTTATTTATTTATTTTTATTTTTTTAGCGCTGTTGTCGTGCGTTACCTGTGCTGCTCCACAGCCTGTCCAGTGGATTTTTATTTTATTTTTTAGCACTGTTGTCGTGCGTTACCTGTGCTGCTCCACAGCCTGTCCAGTGGATTTTTATTTTATTTTTTACCACTGTTGTCGTGCGTTACCTGTGCTGCTCCACAGCCTGTCCAGTGGATTTTGATTTTGATTTTATTTTTTTGGGCGCTGTTGTCGTGCGTTACCTGTGCTGCTCCACAGCCTGTCCAGTGGATTTTTATTTAGCGCTGTTGTCGTGCGTTACCTGTGCTGCTCCACAGCCTGTCTAGTGTCGGATTCCCTGTTTGGGAATCCGCTAGCTTAGCGTAGCTACTAGCTCTTAGCCGTTTTAGCATGGCGGCTTCTCCTGTCTCTCCCGTACTTTTCTGCTCTGGGTGTGAAATGTTTAGTTATTCCTCGGCCTCTTTTAGCAGTAACGGTACATGTAATAAGTGCAGCTTATTCGTAGCTTTGGAGGCCAGGCTGGGCGAATTGGAGGCTCGGCTCCGCACCGTGGAAAATTCTACAGCTAGCCAGGCCCCTGTAGTCGGTGCGGACCAAGGTAGCTTAGCCGCCGTTAGTTCCCCCCTGGCAGACCCCGTGCAGTCGGGAAGGCAGGCTGACTGGGTGACTGTGAGGAGGAAGCGTAGCCCTAAACAGAAGCCCCGTGTACACCGTCAACCCGTTCACATCTCTAACCGTTTTTCCCCACTCGACGATACACTCGCCGAGGATCAAACTCTGGTTATTGGCGACTCTGTTTTGAGAAATGTGAAGTTAGCGACACCAGCAACCATTGTCAATTGTCTTCCGGGGGCCAGAGCAGGCGACATCGAAGGACATTTGAAATTGCTGGCTAAGGCTAAGTGTAAATTTGGTAAGATTGTAATTCACGTCGGCAGTAATGACACTCGGTTACGCCAATCGGAGGTCACTAAAATTAACATTGAATCGGTGTGTAACTTTGCAAAAACAATGTCGGACTCTGTTGTTTTCTCTGGGCCCCTCCCCAATCAGACCGGGAGTGACATGTTTAGCCGCATGTTCTCCTTGAATTGCTGGCTGTCTGAGTGGTGTCCAAAAAATGAGGTGGGCTTCATTGATAATTGGCAAAGCTTCTGGGGAAAACCTGGTCTTGTTAGGAGAGACGGCATCCATCCCACTTTAGAGGGAGCAGCTCTCATTTCTAGAAATCTGGCCAATTTTTTGGGATCCTCCAAACTGTGACTGTCTAGCGTTGGGACCAGGAGGCAGAGCTGTGGTCTTATACACCTCTCTGCAGCTTCTCTCCCCCTGCCATCCCCCTATTACCCCATCCCCGTAGAGACGGTGCCTGCTCCCAGACCACCAATAACTAGCAAAAATCTATTTAAGCATAAAAATTCAAAAAGAAAAAATAATATAGCACCTTCAATTGCACCACAGACTAAAACAGTTAAATGTGGTCTATTAAACATTAGGTCTCTTTCTTCTAAGTCCCTGTTGGTAAATGATATAATAATTGATCAACGTATTGATTTATTCTGCCTAACAGAAACTTGGTTACAGCAGGATGAATATGTTAGTTTAAATGAGTCAACACCCCCGAGTCACACTAATTGTCAGAATGCTCGTAGCACGGGCCGGGGCGGAGGATTAGCAGCAATCTTCCATTCCAGCTTATTAATTAATCAAAAACCTAGACAGAGCTTTAATTCATTTGAAAGCTTGTCTCTTAGTCTTGTCCATCCAAATTGGAAGTCCCAAAAACCAGTTTTATTTGTTATTATCTATCGTCCACCTGGTCGTTACTGTGAGTTTCTCTGTGAATTTTCAGACCTTTTGTCTGACTTAGTGCTTAGCTCAGATAAGATAATTATAGTGGGCGATTTTAACATCCACACAGATGCTGAGAATGACAGCCTCAACACTGCATTTAATCTATTATTAGACTCTATCGGCTTTGCTCAAAAAGTAAATGAGTCCACCCACCACTTTAATCATATTTTAGATCTTGTTCTGACTTATGGTATGGAAATAGAAGACTTAACAGTATTCCCTGAAAACTCCCTTTTGTCTGATCATTTTTTAATAACATTTACATTTACCCTGATGGACTACCCTGCAGTGGGGAATAAGTTTCATTACACTAGAAGTCTTTCAGAAAGCGCTGTAACTAGGTTTAAGGATATGATTCCTTCTTTATGTTCTCTAATGTCATATACCAACACAGAGCAGAGTAGCTACCTAAACTCTGTAAGGGAGTTAGAGTATCTTGTCAATAGTTTTACATCCTCATTGAAGACAACTTTGGATGCTGTAGCTCCTCTGAAAAAGAGAGCTTTAAATCAGAAGTGTCTGACTCCGAGGTATAACTCACAAACTCGTAGCTTAAAGCAGATAACCCGTAAGTTGGAGAGGAAATGGCGTCTCACTAATTTAGAAGATCTTCACTTAGCCTGGAAAAAGAGTTTGTTGCTCTATAAGAAAGCCCTTCGTGAAGCTAGGACATCTTTCTACTCATCACTAATTGAAGAAAATAAGAACAACCCCAGGTTTCTTTTCAGCACTGTAGCCAGGCTGACAAAGAGTCAGAGCTCTATTGAGCTGAGTATTCCATTAACTTTAACTAGTAATGACTTCATGACTTTCTTTGCTAACAAAATTTTGACTATTAGAGAAAAAATTACTCATAACCATCCCAAAGATGTATCGTTATCTTTGGCTGCTTTCAGTGATGCCGGTATTTGGTTAGACTCTTTCTCTCCGATTGTTCTGTCTGAGTTATTTTCATTAGTTACTTCATCCAAACCATCAACATGCTTATTAGACCCCATTCCTGCCAGGCTGCTCAAGGAAGTCCTACCATTATTTAATGCTTCAATCTTAAATATGATCAATCTATCTTTGTTAGTTGGTTATGTACCACAGGCCTTTAAGGTGGCAGTAATTAAACCATTACTTAAAAAGCCATCACTTGACCCAGCTATCTTAGCTAATTATAGGCCAATCTCCAACCTTCCTTTTCTCTCAAAGATTCTTGAGAGGGTAGTTGTAAAACAGCTAACTGATCACCTGCAGAGGAATGGTCTATTTGAAGAGTTTCAGTCAGGTTTTAGAATTCATCATAGTACAGAAACAGCATTAGTGAAGGTTACAAATGATCTTCTTATGGCTTCGGACAGTGGACTTATCTCTGTGCTTGTTCTGTTGGACCTCAGTGCTGCTTTTGATACTGTTGACCATAAAATTTTATTACAGAGATTAGAGCATGTCATAGGTATTAAAGGCATTGCGCTGCGGTGGTTTGAATCATATTTGTCTAATAGATTACAGTTTGTTCATGTAAATGGGGAATCTTCTTCACAGACTAAAGTTAATTATGGAGTTCCACAAGGTTCTGTGCTAGGACCAATTTTATTCACTTTATACATGCTTCCCTTGGGCAGTATTATTAGACGGTATTGCTTAAATTTTCATTGTTACGCAGATGATACCCAGCTTTATCTATCCATGAAGCCAGAGGATACGCACCAATTAGCTAAACTGCAGGATTGTCTTACAGACATAAAGACATGGATGACCTCTAATTTCCTGCTTTTAAACTCAGATAAAACTGAAGTTATTGTACTTGGCCCCACAAATCTTAGAAGCATGGTGTCTAACCAGATCGTTACTCTGGATGGCATTTCCCTGATCTCTAGTAATACTGTGAGAAATCTTGGAGTTATTTTTGATCAGGATATGTCATTCAAAGCGCATATTAAACAAATATGTAGGACTGCCTTTTTGCATTTACGCAATATCTCTAAAATCAGAAAGGTCTTGTCTCAGAGTGATGCTGAAAAACTAATTCATGCATTTGTTTCCTCTAGGCTGGACTATTGTAATTCATTATTATCAGGTTGTCCTAAAAGTTCCCTAAAAAGCCTTCAGTTGGTTCAGAATGCTGCAGCTAGAGTACTGACGGGGACTAGCAGGAGAGAGCATATCTCACCCGTGTTGGCCTCCCTTCATTGGCTTCCTGTTAATGCTAGAATAGAATTTAAAATTCTTCTTCTTACTTATAAGGTTTTGAATAATCAGGTCCCATCTTATCTTAGGGACCTCGTAGTACCATATTACCCCATTAGAGCGCTTCGCTCTCAGACTGCGGGCTTACTTGTAGTTCCTAGGGTTTGTAAGAGTAGAATGGGAGGCAGAGCCTTCAGCTTTCAGGCTCCTCTCCTGTGGAACCAGCTCCCAATTCAGATCAGGGAGACAGATACCCTCTCTACTTTTAAGATTAGGCTTAAAACTTTCCTTTTCGCTAAGGCTTATAGTTAGGGCTGGATCGGGTGACCCTGGACCATCCCTTGGTTATGTTGCTTTAGACGTAGACTGTGTTTCATAATTATTGTATGGCCTTGCCTTGCAATGTGGAGCGCCTTGGGGCAACTGTTTGTTGTGATTTGGCGCTATACAAGAAAAAAGTTGATTGAGTTGATTGAACAGAACAGGCATCTCACAAACTTACATGAACAGCAGTGAGAGTTACCTCAGCTTAGAACACCCCTCTCCGCCGCAGCAAACTGGTTCACACACACAGCCGCTGGAACGAAAAAGTCCACCGGTGTTATCGCAATTCGGTGGAGTCTAAATCTCTACCATCGGCCAAAATTATATTGTGTACCGATTAAACCGGCTATATCATGCAATGCTAGTATGAACCCAAGATTTTTCATGTATCGCGTGGTCAACCTCTTTTCATTTGTTAATATACTAATTAATCAAGAATTTGAGACCTGCAACTACAGTGTAACAGATCATATTTGACCCGTGATCCATACAGGCCGCTCCCCTTGTGCATGTAAACTGCACATTAATTGCAAAATTGCAGTAAAGTCACAGTCTCAGCTGAGATTAATGCGGCTGCACGTGTATGTTGTGAAAACACGCTGCTAAAAACAGATTCACACCCCACTAGACAGCTTGCTGCATGCTCAGCGTACTTTTGGATCAAAAAAGAAAGGAGGAAAAAAGATTCTTTTAACTAATTAAAGGAACTAAAGATGGAAGTTGCACAATGCAGTTTCTCCACTCACATCCATTAAGCCAATTTTTCAGAGTTACCATACAGTGCCATAGTATTTACTGGTCTTAATGATTTAGGTAAATGAAGCGCAAGACATTATTCAGTGAGTTGGAAATGTTCATGTATCTCTCCCTTGACTTGGGTAAAGAAAATTGACTGATCATTTAAACCTTACATTTAGAATAAACTACAGTGTTGACTACCCATCACTATGTGACCGTAAATGCTACTATTGATCACAACTATTAAAGAGAGACAGAGAACTAATATTATCATGTTATCATATTAAGCCTATTTATAGTAGTGTTCAGAATAATAGTAGTGCTATGTGACTAAAAAGATTAATCCAGGTTTTGAGTATATTTCTTATTGTTACATGGGAAACAAGGTACCAGTAGATTCTCACAAATCCAACAAGACCAAGCATTCATGATATGCACACTCTTAAGGCTATGAAATTGGGCTATTAGTAAAGAAAAGTAGAAAAGGGGGTGTTCACAATAACAGTAGCATCTGCTATTGACGCTACAAACTCAAAACGATTGCATTCAAACTGCTTTTTTAGCAATCCCGTGAATCACTATAATATTTAGTTGAATAACCACAGTTTTTCATGATTTCTTCACATCTGCGAGGCATTCATTTTGTTGGTTTGGAACCAAGATTTTGCTTGTTTACTAGTGTGCTTGGGGTTAATGTCTTGTTGAAACACCCATTTCAAGGGCATGACCTCTTCAGCATAAGGCAACATGACCTCTTCAAGTATTTTGACATATCCAAACTGATCCATGATACCTGGTATGCGATATATAGGCCCAACACCATAGTAGGAGAAACATGCCCATATCATGATGCTTGCACCACCATGCTTCACTGTCTTCACTGTGAACTGTGGCTTGAATTCAGAGTTTGGGGGTCGTCTCACAAACTGTCTGCAGCCCTTGGACCCAAAAAGAACAATTTTACTTTCATCAGTCCACAAAATATTCCTCCATTTCTCTTTAGGCCAGTTGATGTGTTCTTTGGCAAATTGTAACCTCTTCTGCACATGTCTTTTATTTAACAGAGGGACTCTGTGGGGGATTCTTGCAAATAAATTAGCTTCACACAGGTGTCTTCTAACTGTCACAGCACTTAAAGGTAACTCCAGATTGTCTTTGATCATCCTGGAGCTGATCAATGGGTGAGTCTTTGCCATTCTGGTTATTCTCCCATCCATTTTGATGGTTGTTTTCTTCCACGCGTCTCTGTTTTTTTTTTGTCCATTTTAAAGCATTGGGGATCATTGTAGATGAACAGCCTATAATTTTTTGCACCTGCTTATAAGTTTTCCCCTCTCCTATCAACTTTTTAATCAAACTACGCTGTTCTTCTGAACAATATCTTGAACGTCCCATTTTCCTCAGGCTTTCAAAGAGAAAAGCATGTTCAACAGGTGCTGGCTTCATCCTTACATAGGGGACACCTGATTCACACCTGTAAGTTCCACAAAATTGACGAACTCACTGACTGAATGCCACACTACTATTATTGTGAACACCCCCTTTTCTACTTTTCTTTACTAATAGTCCAATTTCATAGCCTTAAGAGTGTGCATATCATGAATGCTTGGTCTTGTTGGATTTGTGAGAATCTACTGAATCTACTGGTACCTTGTTTCCCATGTAACAATAAGAAATATACTCAAAACCTGGATTAATCTTTTTAGTCACATAGCACTACTATTATTCTGAACACTACTGTATATACACAATATTTTTTGGGACACTGTCTTTGTCTGGCATTTCTTGGATGAACTTTTCCTTTCCTCAGCTTGGATGCCCTTTCTCTTTTATCCTGCAGGAGCTCGTCTTTCTTCTTTTTGTTGTCTGTCAGATCCACATGGTTTCTGGTAATTCTATTTGGCAACAAAATGTAAACAAAACTACATGCCCCCAGCCTCGCTTTCACGTAACAATGCAGGGTTTTGCCATAATGGATGCCAACATTCTGAACAGCTTGGGTTTAAATCTGTTATAGAAAAAGGGCTAATTCTGCCAAAAGTTAATGGAATTATTTGCTCTAACTTTGATGAATGACCCTGTAAGTATCATTTGTTCTGTTTGTCAATGAATTTGAGGAATCTGTCTCCCAGAAGGGTAAAAATGGTGAAATGAGGCTTGAAATGTCTGACATTTGGAATCTAAGTATATGGACTGTCAATGAGTGAATAAGCAGCTTGAATACAAGTTTTAAGATGCCCGGAGTGTGTAATAGCTGAGATAACTGTGACTGCCGAAACCTTAACAGGTTTACAGACTGGCCTCGAACCAACTTCTTTTGGAATGTATTGCAGGGCTTTAATATAGGAATGGATGTATATTAACAAATGAGCTGTTTAAGTTGACTACACCAAACATGAAATATCTTGAAATGAAATAGAAGTCAACTTAAATGAAAGGATCACTGTGTGGTTTATTTATTTTTTGCATTTTCCATATGTCCCAACTTTTCTGATATGGGGTTGAATAAGAGAAAACAGATTTATTCTTGGCTCACCATGTCAGTGTGTCTGTCTATGTAACAGGGCTCCTGTGGAGCAGCCAGAAGCGGGACAAAGCCAGCCAACAGCCTGTCCTCCTTCAGGAGCAGCACAGCCAGCTCTTCATCTCTCTGGACTTCGTCTGTGTCTGCTTTGTACAGCGGCACCTCGCCATGGTCCACGTGTGCCAGCAAATTACACAGGTCAGCCAGACACTGCCAAACATCAGGGCTAGAACTGAACAAAGAGGCAGCGACATGGGATGGCAAAGGAAGTTCATTTCAAAGAAAAACTCTCCAAAGTACATGGGTGTATTGAAGATTTAGTGCAAGCACCAGCTGACAGCATGAGCAGAATCATCAAGCTATCAAAAGTTTGGCAAGTACAGTCAAGTAGGTAACTGGGTGGACAGTGAGAGAATTTGTGTAAGTTTTCCTCTGTACACCACCGTGATGAATGGCTGTCTTTGGTACAAGGTCTCTTTGGAGGATCCTTGGGTACTGCTGGAATTACTTTGTCTCAAATGAGCAGTTACAGAGAGAAACCGTGAGGATTAGACATTTTGTCCATGTGGTGCGTTTCTCTGTGCCTGATCCAGCACGCAGGTGCCTGAGTGCTGAGGACCCCAATAACTCGAGAAGGCCAAGGGGATGCTCACGTTTCACCGGGCTGCAGCAGATAGATGGTTATTTTAGAGATGTCAGAAGGGACTAGCTGTCTGCCTGGGTGGTTGCTATTAAGGACCCAAGTGGTTGTGTGGTGTCATAGATGCGGCAAAGCACAGTATCAGCGCATGCTCCCAGACTTGACATGACACCACCACATTGGAGCTGAAATGAAACAGTGAAGACATGTTTGTTGTGTGCAAACTTTTAACTTTAATTCATGGGGTTTGACAAAAAATACCAATATGAATATGATATTCAGTAGGAGCAAGATAAAATACATGTTGTGAATGAGAGGGAGCCTGGTGGAATACTGGAAGGAGTAGAGGTGGTGAAGGTAGACTGGTTTAAATACTTGGGGTCAACGATCAAATTTAATGGAGTGTGGCAAAGAGGTGAAGAGGAGCGTGTCAACAGGGTGGGCTGGGTGAAAGGTTTCAGGAGTGATTTGTGACAAAGTGTATCTGCAACAGTCAAAAGGAAAGTTTACAGGATGGTAGTGAGACCATCTATGTGGTATGGCTTAGAGGCAGTGGCGATAAAAAAAAAAGAAAAAAAAAAAGATATGAGGCAGAGCTGAAGATGCTGCAATTTTCTTTGGGAGTGAACAAATCAGAGGGACAACACAAGTAGTTAGGTAATGATTTGCAGAATAATCCTTATATTCAGTTCATCCAATTACTTATGGCCTCTGAAAATTAAGTAACCATGTATAAAAATGGCTGCAATTCCTAAATGGTTAATATATTTTTGTTAATTCCTCTGAATTAAAGCTGTAAGTCTACACTACAAGCAAATCTTGACTGTTCCATTTGAACTGCACTGTGATGGTGTAGAGAGGCAAAATTACACAAACTGTGTCACTGTCCCACTGCTTATGGATCTCACTTTATATTTACTCACTCTAGACTGCATGGTGGTGGGTTCCAGTGGTTTGGGTGTCCCAACATCCAGTCAGACCACACCTTGATGCTTGGCAGTAGCTCTTTAAGGTTCAGTGGAAAAGTAGAAACTTTCACCATACCCTCCAACTCATCCTGTTTATCCTCCTCCTCATTAGTTATGGCAACTGGTTGTAAAAGAATAATGCACTTCAGACTCTTGGAGGAAAGATAATGCATACCTTATGACTTTACAATGTTATAAGATATATACTCAACAAAAATTTAATCGCAACACTTTTGGTTTTGCTCCCATTTTGTATGAGATGAACTCAAAGATCTAAAACTTTTTCCACATACACAATATCCCCATTTCCCTCAAATATTGTTCACAAACCAGTCTAAATCTGTGATAGTGAGCACTTCTCCTTTGCTGAGATAATCCATCCCACCTCACAGGTGTGCCATATCAAGATGCTGATTAGACACCATGATTAGTGCACAGGTGTGCCTTAGACTGTCCACAATAAAAGGCCACTCTGAAAGGTGCAGTTTTGTTTTATTGGGGGGGGGGATACCAGTCAGTATCTGGTGTGACCACCATTTGCCTCATGCAGTGCAACACATCTCCTTTGCATAGAGTTGATCAGGTTGTCAATTGTGGCCTGTGGAATGTTGGTCCACTCCTCTTCAATGGCTGTGCGAAGTTGCTGGATATTGGCAGGAACTGGTACACGCTGTCGTATACGCCGGTCCAGAGCATCCCAAACATGCTCAATGGGTGACATGTCCGGTAAGTATGCCGGCCATGCAAGAACTGGGACATTTTCAGCTTCCAAGAATTGTGTACAGATCCTTGCAACATGGGGCCGTGCATTATCCTGCTGTAACATGAGGTGATGTTCTTGGATGTATGGCACAACAATGGGCCTCAGGATCTCGTCACGGTATCTCTCTGCATTCAAAATGCCATCAATAAAATGCACCTGTGTTCTTCGTCCATAACAGACACCTGCCCATACCATAACCCCACTGCCTCCATGGGCCACTCGATCCACAACATTGACATCAGAAAACCGCTCACCCACACGGCGCCACACACGCTGTCTGCCATCTGCCCTGGACAGTGTGAACCGGGATTCATCCATGAAGAGAACACCTCTCCAACGTGCCAAACGCCAGCGAATGTGAGCATTTGCCCACTCAAGTCGGTTACGACGACGAACTGGAGTCGGGTCGAGACCCCGATGAGGATGACGAGCATGCAGATGAGCTTCCCTGAGACGGTTTCTGACAGTTTGTGCAGAAATTGTTTGGTTATGCAAACCGATTGTTTCAGCAGCTGTCCGAGTGGCTGGTCTCAGACGATCTTGGAGGTGAACATCCTGGGCTGGTGTGGTTACACGTGGTCTGCGGTTGTGAGGCTGGTTGGATGTACTGCCAAATTCTCTGAAATGCCATTGGAGACGGCTTATGGTAGAGAAATGAACATTCAATACACGAGCAACAGCTCTGGTTGACATTCCTACTGTCAGCATGCCAATTGCACGCTCCCTCAAATCTTGCGACATCTGTGGCATTGTGCTATGTGATACAACTGCACCTTTCAGAGTGGCATTTTATTGTGGGCAGTCTAAGGCACACCTGTGCACAAATCATGGTGTCTAATCAGCATCTTGATATGGCACACCTGTGAGGTGGGATGGATTATCTCAGCAAAGGAGAAGTGCTCACTATCACAGATTTAGACTGGTTTGTAAACAATATTTGAGGGAAATGGTGATATTGTGTATGTGGAAAAAGTTTTAGATCTTTGAGTTCATCTCATACAAAATGGGAGCAAAACCAAAAGTGTTGCGTTTATATTTTTCTTGAGTGTAAATACCTTGACAAAGATATAAAAGGATAACTTTACACAATAACAAAACTAAATTTTAAAATTGAAATATATTCTAAAATGCAAGCTACTAATAACATTCCAAATGTCATTTTTTTAAGTGTAAAGTCATGTTAAATTGAATTTATCAAAACAGTATCATACAATGTGTCTGTATGCCCTTCAATAGCCACTGATCATTAATGTTTATCTCAACTTCCCAACAACTGAAAAATGTGTATATAGTTTAAGTTTAAACAAATACTACTGAATAAGTACACTTGCAGCTTGATGTGTGTTTATACCTGTAGGTATATCTCTGAGAAGTTCTGTGCAGCGCTGCACCAATAGTGCAAACATGCCAAGACCCAGGGCAGTGCTTTGCTCTTGTAAGACAGAGCGGATTTCTCCCTCTTCACCTGACAAACAAAGATAATGCAAGTTTATTCTCTTTGGAAATTCAAGAAAAACATTTTAAATACATTTTAAGAATTTTAATTTATTGGGGGAGCAACTCTGCAACAATGAGCCATTATCAATTCAAGTAACAGCTCTATTTTTTGTTATGCATCAAACACAGAAGTGATTAAAACAACAAAGTGGTGTGATGATAAAATGAACTGAACCAACAGTCATCAGTTACTATCCTGCGCGTTGGTGAAGCAGCAATAGCAATTTCAATTTATTTAATTTATATAGCGCCAAATCACAACAAAGCTGCCTCAAGGCACTTCACATTGAAGAAGGTCCAACATTACAAACCTCTAGAGCAAGCACACAGGCGACAGTGGCAAGGAAAAACTCCCTCTGATGACACTGAGGAAGAAACCTCAAGCAGACAAGACTCAGGGGTAGCCCACTGCTTAGGTCATTGTAACAGTTACAAGGTTTTTACAAAGTTTTACAAAGCTGAATAAACAGAAAACAGGAAATCAAAACAACATCAAAAACAAGGTGCAACTGAAGAGATGACCACACAAGCAATAACGCTGCATGCAGGGGGTCATTCAGCACCCTGGGGTGCAGGGCCAGTGTTCATCCCTCATGCCAGCAGTGGGCCTGTCACCGCAGCAAACTTTATTCCAAACGCAAACTGCAGTTTGCTGCATCACCTTCAGGCATGACATCTTGTGGTCAGTCCAGCACCTTATGGTTTGCAGCTGTCAATCTTGCGCAAGGTCATCAATACCTCGGACAGAGAGGATAAAGAGCAGAACCAGTCGGCCAGAAAAACTACAGCTAAGGTATAATTCATCAGCAGTAAATCAACAGGAAAGCAGAGAGAATACTAAGATGATCACCAACCACTAGCCCTAAGCTTCACTAACAGACCCAGAATTTAGATTAAGTTGATGCCGAGACTGAGACCTGTTTCACTGCTAATACAATGAATTAAAAAGGATAGGAAGCATAGTGCCATACTAGTCTGGACTTGAATTTTTCTACAGCAGGGGTGCCCAAGTTCGGTCCTCAAGATATACCGCATGACATTCTTAGTTGTCTCCCTGCTCCAACACACCTGAATCTAATGAAAGACTCGTTAGCAGGCTTTTAATGAGCCTTTCATCGGATTCAGATGTGTTGGAGCAGGGAGACAACTAAGTGTGTCAGGAAGGTAGATCTCGAGGACCAAACTTGGGCACCCCTGCTCTACAGAATCTGACTCCATAACCAGCACTGTTTACAAGAGACCACTCAGATCCCTCAAATCAATAATATCGTTATAGTAAACATTTTTCAGCCATTTGCAATAATACAACACATTCTGTCCAATAATACTTGTACAATCGTGTACACCACCACTTACAAAGTCGCAATATTGAACACTCGTGCAATATTGCAAAACATTCTTTCTGCTTGGCTATAGTGTAATCTATTCTACTGTATATATTGTTATTCGGCACAGAACAAGCCTTCTGTATTTTGGTAATTATTTTTCTTCTACCTTATTTTTATATACTTTCAGTGTTGTTCTGTGAATGACCCTGTGCTGCTGCAACATCGTAAATTTCCTTGTCGTGGGACTATTAAAAGATTATGTTATCGCCGTAGGGAGACCATTCCACAAAACAGAGGCACGATAAGAGAAGGCTCTGTGACCCGCAGAATTTTTATTCACCCCAGGGATGCAAAGTAGTACTGCGGCCTGAGAACACAGAGCTTGGGCTGGCACGTAGGGTTTAATTAGGTCAACTAAGCAGGGAGATGCGAGTCCATAAATAATTTTATAGGTTAATAACAGAACCTTAAAATCCAATTTCACAGAGACAGGAAGCCAGTGAAGAGACACCAAAAATTGCTGTAATCAGGTCAAACTTTCTGCTTCCTGTCAAGATTCCAGCAGAAGCATTTTGAACCAATTGGAGACCCCCAATGCTGGACTGCGGTAAACTAGAAAATAAAACATTGCAGTAGTCCAATCTAGAAGAGACAAATGCATGAATCAGGGTCTCTGCATCAGCAATAGAAAGGATGGGATGAATATTCACTGTTTTGCAGGTGGAAGAAAGCAGTCCTCATAATACCTATAATGTGTAGGTTAAAGGACAGCATGGGGTCAAAAATCACCCCATGGTTCCTCACTGTCAGTGTGATGTATGACACACAAGCCTACATTAAGCGTTAGCTAGTCAAACAGATGTCGATGTCTCGCTGAACCATCATTTCAGTCTTGTCCGAGTTCAAAAGCAGGAAATTGCTAGACATTCAGCTTTTCACTGATGCAAAGCAATCCTCTAAGGACTATATGTGTACAAGATTACCAGTAGTTATCAGCATGTACTACAACTGAGTGTCATTAGCATAGCAATGAAAGGTAATTCCAAAACACTGCAGTATGTGCCCAAGGGGTGCTATATAAAGCGGGAAAAGCAGGGGGTCTAAGACGGACCCCTGTGGAACCCCATATTTCATGTCACCAAGGTTAGAGGTAGCGTTGTTGTAAAAGACACAATGAGAGCGACTGGCTAGGTCTGATGTCAACCATGCAAGGACATGTTTAGTAATCCCAAAATGATTCTCCAGCATATCAAGTAGAATACAATAAACTGCCGTATCAAACGCAGCACTAAGATCTAACAGCAGCAGAACCGTAGTGGTGCCTGAATCCATTGCAAGCAGATCATTTACCACTTTAGTGAGAGCTGTCTCTGTGGAATGACACGTTCTAAATGCAGACTGCAGTGGAACAAAGAGATTACTCTCAGCAAGGTGGTCCACGAGCTGCTGTGAAACCCCTTTTTCCACAATTGTAGGACAAAATGATAGATTTCTTATCGGCCTATAATATTTCAGGATCAAGATTCGATTTAAGAAATGATTTAATCACCGCAGATTTGAAACATTTAGGAACAGATCACGAGATTAGTGACTGATTAATAATTTCCAACACAATAGGCCCAATTGAAGTTGTTTTTTTTCTTTTTTAGTTTTCGCACAAATTACAGCAGGCCATAAAGCATCACTCTGTACAGATTAAAAATTACCATAGGGCGCATCTCTATTTGGCGAACATCCCATATGTGAAATCTTACCTAAATTCATATAAAATGGAAATTTTGTAATAAATCGGTCACGTTGTCTGTCCAAATGCACTTGCAGCATGGTCTGATCTAATACAGAGACAGTGATTTAACACAAATATATCTGAACACTTTGGTTTTTATGTTCCTAGTTTGGAAAAGAACGGCAAGCAAACAAATTCTATTTATTTTTCCAAATGTTCCAGACAGAGTGATGCAGGCTGACACTCTCTCCTTCAGTCTATGCACACACACAGACCTCACTGACTCCTCCTCCTGCAGACGGCAGGAAACAGGGACAGAAGCAAAGAAGCAATCACTGATGGGCCGTGAGGAGAAGCAAACAAAACAGAAACTAAATTATTTTAAAAAAATGACTTAATTGTTAAAGATAAGAATTGTGATTGTGACATAATTTTGATAAGAGGGCGGATGCAGAGAGTAAGGGGGCATTGCGCCCGTCACCTGGTTTATCAATCAATCAATCAATTTTATTTATATAGCGCCAAATCACAACAAAACCTTGCCCCAAGGCGCTTTATATTGTAAGGCAAGGCCATACAATAATTACGTAAAAACCCCAACGGTCAAAACGACCCCCTGTGAGCAAGCACTTGGCGACAGTGGGAAGGAAAAACTCCCTTTTAACAGGAAGAAACCTCCAGCAGAACCAGGCTCAGGGAGGGGCAGTCTTCTGCTGGGACTGGTTGGGGCTGAGGGAGAGAACCAGGAAAAAGACATGCTGTGGAGGGGAGCAGAGATTGATCACTAATGATTAAATGCAGAGTGGTGCATACAGAGCAAAAGGAGAAAGAAACACTCAGTGCATCGTGGGAACCCCCCAGCAGTCTAACTCTATAGCAGCATAACTAAGGGATGGTTCAGGGTCACCTGATCCAGCCCTAACTAGAAGCCTTAGCAAAAAGGAAAGTTTTAAGCCTAATCTTAAAAGTAGAGAGGGTGTCTGTCTCCCTGATCTGAACTGGGAGCTGGTTCCACAGGAGAGGAGCCTGAAAGCTGAAGGCTCTGCCTCCTGTCTCCCTGATCTGAATTGGGAGCTGGTTCCACAGGAGAGGAGCCTGAAAGCTGAAGGCTCTGCCTCCCATTCTACTCTTACAAACCCTAGGAACTACAAGTAAGCCTGCAGTCTGAGAGCGAAGCGCTCTATTGGGATGATATGATACTATGAGGTCCCTAAGATAAGATGGGACCTGATTATTCAAAACCTTATAAGTAAGAAGAATTTTAAATTATATTCTAGAATTAACAGGAAGCCAATGAAGAGAGGCCAATATGGGTGAGATATGCTCTCTCCTTCTAGTCCCTGTCAGTACTCTAGCTGCAGCATTTTGAATTAACTGAAGGCTTTTCAGGGAACTTTTAGGACAACCTGATAATAATGAATTACAATAGTCCAGCCTAGAGGAAATAAATGCATGAATTAGTTTTTCAGCATCACTCTGAGACAGGACCTTTCTAATTTTAGAGATATTGCGTAAATGCAAAAAAAGCAGTCCTACATATTTGTTTAATATGCACATTGAATGACATATCCTGATCAAAAATGACTCCAAGATTTCTCACAGTATTACTAGAGGTCAGGGTAATGCCATCCAGAGTAAGGATCTGGTTAGACACCATGTTTCTAAGATTTGTGGGGCCAAGTACAATAACTTCAGTTTTATCTGAGTTTAAAAGCAGGAAATTAGAAGTCATCCATGTCTTTATGTCTGTAAGACAATCCTGCAGTTTAGCTAATTGGTGTGTGTCCTCTGGCTTCATGGATAGATAAAGCTGGGTATCATCTGCGTAACAATGAAAATTTAAGCAATGCCGTCTAATAATACTGCCTAAGGGAAGCATGTATAAAGTGAATAAAATTGGTCCTAGCACAGAACCTTGTGGAACTCCATAATTAACCTTAATCTGTGAAGAAGATTCCCATTTACATGAACAAATTGTAATCTATTAGATAAATATGATTCAAACCACCGCAGCGCAGTGCCTTTAATACCTATGGCATGCTCTAATCTCTGTAATAAAATTTTATGGTCAACAGTATCAAAAGCAGCACTGAGGTCTAACAGAACAAGCACAGAGATGAGTCCACTGTCTGAGACCATAAGAAGATCATTTGTAACCTTCACTAATGCTGTTTCTGTACTATGATGAATTCTAAAACCTGACTGAAACTACAACTACCCTTTCAAGAATTTTTGAGAGAAAAGGAAGGTTGGAGATTGGCCTATAATTAGCTAAGATAGCTGGGTCAAGTGATGGCTTTTTAAGTAATGGTTTAATTACTGCCACCTTAAAAGCCTGTGGTACATAGCCAACTAATAAAGATAGACTGATCATATTTAAGATCGAAGCATTAAATAATGGTAGGGCTTCCTTGAGCAGCCTGGTAGGAATGGGGTCTAATAGACATGTTGATGGTTTGGATGAAGTAACTAATGAAAATAACTCAGACAGAACAATCAGAGAGAAAGAGTCTAACCAAATACCGGCATGACTGAAAGCAGCCAAAGATAACGATACGTCTTTGGGATGGTTATGAGTAATTTTTTCTCTAATAGTTAAAATTTTATTAGCAAAGAAAGTCATGAAGTCATTACTAGTTAAAGTTAAAGGAATACTCGGCTCAATGGAGCTCTGACTCTTTGTCAGCCTGGCTACAGTGCTGAAAAGAAACCTGGGGTTGTTCTTATTTTCTTCAATTAGTGATGAGTAGTAAGATGTCCTAGCTTTACGGAGAGCTTTTTTATAGAGCAACAGACTCTTTTTCCAGGCTAAGTGAAGATCTTCTAAATTAGTGAGACGCCATTTCCTCTCCAACTTACGGGTTATCTGCTTTAAGCTGCGAGTTTGTGAGTTATACCACGGAGTCAGGCACTTCTGATTTAAAGCTCTCTTTTTCAGAGGAGCTACAGCATCCAAAGTTGTCTTCAATGAGGATGTAAAACTACTGACGAGATACTCTATCTCACTTACAGAGTTTAGGTAGCTACTCTGCACTGTGTTGGTATATGGCATTAGAGAACATAAAGAAGGAATCATATCCTTAAACCTAGTTACAGCGCTTTCTGAAAGACTTCTAGTGTAATGAAACTTATTCCCCACTGCTGGGTAGTCCATCAGAGTAAATGTAAATGTTATTAAGAAATGATCAGACAGAAGGGAGTTTTCAGGGAATACTGTTAAGTCTTCAATTTCCATACCATAAGTCAGAACAAGATCTAAGATACGATTAAAGTGGTGGGTGGACTCATTTACATTTTGAGCAAAGCCAATTGAGTCTAATAATAGATTAAATGCAGTGTTGAGGCTGTCATTCTCAGCATCTGTGTGGATGTTAAAATCACCCACTATAATTATCTTATCTGAGCTAAGCACTAAGTCAGACAAAAGGTCTGAAAATTCACAGAGAAACTCACAGTAACGACCAGGTGGACGATAGATAATAACAAATAAAACTGGTTTTTGGGACTTCCAATTTGGATGGACAAGACTAAGAGTCAAGCTTTCAAATGAATTAAAGCTCTGTCTGGGTTTTTGATTAATTAATAAGCTGGAATGGAAGATTGCTGCTAATCCTCCGCCTCGGCCCGTGCTACGAGCATTCTGGCAGTTAGTGTGACTCGGGGGTGTTGACTCATTTAAACTAACATATTCATCCTGCTGTAACCAGGTTTCTGTAAGGCAGAATAAATCAATATGTTGATCAATTATTATATCATTTACCAACAGGGACTTAGAAGAGAGAGACCTAATGTTTAATAGACCACATTTAACTGTTTTAGTCTGTGGTGCAGTTGAAGGTGCTATATTATTTTTTCTTTTTGAATTTTTATGCTTAAATAGATTTTTGCTGGTTACTGGTGGTCTGGGAGCAGGCACCGTCTCTACGGGGATGGGGTAATGAGGGGATGGCAGGGGGAGAGAAGCTGCAGAGAGGTGTGTAAGACTACAACTCTGCTTCCTGGTCCCAACCCTGGATAGTCATGGTTTGGAGGATTTAAGAAAATTGGCCAGATTTCTAGAAATGAAAGCTGCTCCATCCAAAGTGGGATGGATGCCGTCTCTCCTAACAAGACCAGGTTTTCCCCAGAAGCTTTGCCAATTATCTATGAAGCCCACCTCATTTTTTTGGACACCACTCAGACAGCCAGCAATTCAAGGAGAACATGCGGCTAAACATGTCACTCCCGGTCCGATTGGGGACCGGGAGTGACACGACCAAAAGTACGACTCCCCGGCTCACTAACAAAGTCCTGTCAGAAGAAATGCCTGCAGACATTAAACACAGCTCTACTCAGGACCTGATATGATCCACACCTACTGGCTGAAGAAGCTAACAGCTCTCCATGTGCCCTTGGCAGTACAAATGGGTGGGCTACTGTTACGTGCTCGGCACATGATTCCTTGCAATTCTTATTTTTGCATTATTATTATTATTTTTCCCCTGTTTATTTTTCAGGTTATAACTATGTTTGTTGTTGTATCTTTTTGTCTACTGAGTCTTGTGGGGTTTTTTTTTTTTGTTTGTTTGTTTTTGGACCATTATATTTTGTTGGAGTTTTTTTGGTTTTGTGGACCGCCCTCTCTGCCAGCCTATAAATAGGCTTGTCTGCGGGTGTGGCTCTCTCTCTCTCTAACCTTCTCTATCTCACTTTTTGCCAGGGTCTGAGCAGTGGCTCGTCAGCACGCACAGCTGTCAGGATGCAGGCCGAAAGCCTTAGGCCTGAGCCTGTCCTGTGTGGGTAGTTTTTAGTAGTTTTACTTTTGGATTTTTCTTCTGTTTTGGGCCTGGTGGGATCGGCTGACTTGTTTTTGCTTTTCTTTTGATTGGGTTTAGGGTTTTTTTTTTTTTGTTAGCCTGGTGTTTGCAGCGGCTTCTACAGCTCTGTATCGGGTTGGGCCACTGCTCTGCACCTGTTGTTTCTGTTTAGCCGGCCTTCCAGGCCCCAATTTTCTTCTGTAACTTTTGGATTCTTTTTGGGACACGAGGAGGTAAGGGTTCTTTTGTGTAACCAAGCAGTTTAACTAAATGAAATACATCAAGAAGAACGACGAATCATTTAATAATTAATAAAAATTGACTATTTGACCCCTTCCTTCGTGGTCTGTGTCTCAATAAATATGTTGTGTCCCTTTGGGTTATAATTATAGAATTAGCGCATTACTTTAAAAGATACGTATGTGCGATATTTTCACTTTGTAAAAATGACAGAATTGCTGTTATTGTTGGTAAACTGTGCAGAATTAGTTTTGTTTACAAATGAAACAAAGAGTGACAGGTGCTTTGTGTTTGATCTCTTGTGCCACTGTCTCTGTTGTTGTATGTTCAAAGTAAATGACACTTTTTTTGGCAGCAGCACGCCAGTAGCTGACAGTGTGCTGAGTCAATACAAAAAAACAGCAGTTAGCTGTAACTTCCACCAAATTTTTTAGTGGTTTATCAGTTTGGTGTTATAAAAGTTAACCTTTCAGTTTGCAGATTCGCAGCTATCAAAGCTAACTTTTCAGTTAGCTGTGCCCACCACTGCCTATGACTCAATGCCTCACACATGGATACTGAAGTGTTTGGCACTATACAAGGCTAACAGTGCAATGATAACCTTCATCAGGAGCTCAATGGGACTGTGGAAGATATCACTGGAGGCCAACACCAAGGTAATCACACAAGTCACCATCAAGTGAGCAATATACCAAGGTGATGCACTGTCCCTGCTGCTGCTCTGCATAGGCCTTAGCCCCCTCAGCCAAGAGTGGCTACAGATATTGATTCAGGAGTGGAGTAACCATCAGCCACCTCCTGTACGTGGATGACAAGCTGTATGCCAAGAGTGAGCATAACATTGACTCACTGATCCACCTCATCAGGATCTACAGCAGGGGTGGCCAGGTTCGGTCCTCGAGAGCCACATTCCTGACACTCTTAGTTGTCTCCCTGCTCCAACACATCTGAATCCAATGAAAGACTCGTTAGCAGACTTTTAATGAGCCTTTCATTGGATTCAGGTGTGTTGGAGCAGGGAGACAACAAAGAGTGTCAGGAAGGTGGCTCTCGAGGACCGAACTTGGCCACCCCTGATCTACAGTGAGGATATCAGGATGCCATTCAATTGGATAAGTGTGGCCAAATAGTGGCAAAGAGAGGGAAGGTGATCCAGAGTGAGAGGTTGGAATTGCCAGAAGGCAGGATAGCAGACATACAGGACACCTACAAGTACCCGGGAATCCCACAAGCCAATGGGATCCATGAGGAAAATGCAAGAAGGTCAGCCACAACCAAATTCCTCCAGAAGGTAAGACAGGTGCTGAGAAGCCAGCTCAATGGTAGGAATAAGATCTGAGCCATCAATACATATGTCCCACCAGTCATCAGATACCCAGCTGGGATAATAAGTTGGCCACAGGAGGAGGTAGATGCCACTAATGTCAAGACATGAAAATTCCTCACAATGCACGGATGTTTCCACGCAAAGTCCAGTACCCTGAGGCTCTATGAGCAACAGAAGGAGGGAGGACGAGGATTAGTGAGTGTCAAAGCCACAATCCAGGATAAGAGGTGGAGCATCCATGAATATATCAGAAAGATGGCTCCCTGAGATCAACTGCTACAAGAATGCCTCAGACAGCTGAAGACAAAAGGTGACAAGGAGCAGAAAGAGGTGATATCATGGAAGACCAAACCCTTTCATGGGATGTACCAATCAACATAGAGGAAGTGGCTGACATCAAGAAGACCTACCAGTGGCTAGAAAAGGCCACCCTAAAGGACAGCACAGAGGCTCTGATCATGGCAGCACAAGAACAAGCCCTAAGCACCAGATCCATAGAGGCAGGCGTCAACCACAGCTGACAGAACCCAAGTTGCAGGCTGTGCAAATGTGCCCCAGAGACAGCCCAGCACATAGTAGCAGGATGCAAGATGGGACAGTGTACACATAACCAAGTCTTAGGAATCATGTACAGGAACATCTGTGCTGCATACAGATTAGAAGTCCCCAAGTCCTGATGGAAGAAACCACCAAAGGTGGTTAAGAACGATGGGGCTAAGGTCCTTTGGGACAGACAAGCAACCAGACATAGTGGTGGTTGACAAGGGAAAGAAGACCACAGTTGTGTTCAATGTGGCAATCCCAGCTGACAGCAACATCAGGAAGAAGAAGCACTAGAAAACTGAGAAGTACCAAGGTCTGAAGGAGCAAGTGGAGCAAATGTGGGAGGTAAAGTTTAAAATGGTGCTCGTGGTAAAAGACGATAGAAGCTGTAACCTCAAATTAGAAGACTGGGTCCAGCAGATTCCAGGCACAACATCAGAGGTCTTTGTCTAGAAGAGTGCAGTCCTAGGAACAGCTACTCTGCTGAACCCTCAAACTCCCGGGCCTCTGGTAGAGGACCTGAGCTTGAGAAACACACATACCACCCTTCCCAGAAGGGAGTGAGGGGGAGATTTTATAGATAGAGGTTAATATTTGGAGCAGTTTTGGTCAAAGGTCAAGGAAAACATGGTCTAAAAAACAAACCACATTTTATATACCTCAACCAAGAAGCTTAAATGGACCAAATATGATGGAATATTACTTGGGATAGATATCTAGAGAGATGCTGGACTAGTTTGGTCAAAAGTGAAAGCCAAGAACACATTGTCCGAAAAATCTTTTTTGCATATCTCAACAACCAAGAAGCCTAGCTAGATGATCTAAAGCAGATTTTGGAATAGTTTGTTCCAAAGTCAAAGGTGACGGTGAAAGTAAACATGATCTGAGAAAACACTGTTTTATCTCAACATCCAAGAAGCCTAGATGATCAAACTAGGTGGGAATATTACTGTATTTTCCAGAGTATAAATTGTGATTTTTTTTTTTCTTTTTTAGTCCTTTGAGAGGGGCTGCGACTTATAGTCTGGTGCGACCTATATAATGGGGGGGGGGGGGGGGGGGGGTGATCACAATTCATGACCAGGAATTTTCATTACAGTGGGAACCAGAAACACAAAATTAAACTACCTTTTTTGTTTTAAAATAGCAAGAAGTGGAAACTCCCTAATGGGGCTCAATTACATTCAGAATGTGTTTGAAACAGTGTCGGGTCACACTTAGAATGTTCTTTATACAAGCAATCTTGATGGCATGACAATATGGCGTGCTCAGCACGCAAGCAAGCTTGTGAAGAATTGCTTCGTTCAACTGCGAAATATCACCAAAGTTAAACAATTGGTGTCACAGAAAGAATTAGAGGAAATCATCCATGCCTTTGTCTCCACGCGGTTGGACTATTGCAACAGCCTGTTCACTTGCCTGGGTAAGAAGGAGCTAAATCGGTTGCAGTATGTCCAGAACTCTGCTGCGAGGCTTCTGACCCGCACCAACAGGAGAGCCCACATCACGCCTATCTTGGAATTCCTTCACTGGCTCCCTGTTGCCTCCAGAATGAATTTTAAAATCTTGGTCTTGACTTTCAGAGCACTACATGGTCAGGCTCCTGATTACATTGCTGACTTGATTCAGCCCTACACCTCAGCCCGCAGCCTCAGATCTTCAGGTCAGAATCTGTTGATGGTTCCTCGAACCTGCTTTAAAACTTGAGGAGACCGATCTTTTAAAGCCGTAGCACCTCGTCTCTGGAACGAACTCCCTCTGTCCCTGCGATCCCTGGACTCTGTTGAGATGTTCAAAAAGCAACTAAAGACTACTTTTTAAACAGGCTTTTCATGGCCAATAATGTTTAGTACTGAGTGTGTATTTTTACTGTATTTTTTATTGTTTTACCTTGTAAAGCGCTTTGTGACCCCTGTCTGCGAAAAGCGCTATATAAATAAAGTTTGTTTACTTACTTACTATATACTTTTAAGAATATTAAGAGAACTGGGGGTGAGTTTATTCATTTTAACAAATGTAATACAAAAGAGTTTTCAAATGTTCATTTTTAAAACGTTTCATTGCATTACATGTATACCTCATATGCATCATCTGTTCAGTGACTTAAAGAAGCAGGTAACTTGCAGTTTGCACTTCTAACAAAAACAATTAGCTCTTAGCTCCTGATTAATATAGCAATGTTTTGTGTTATGAATACAATATTAATGCACTGGGTTTTCAAACTTTAATTGTTGCTGTATACCTCACATATGATCATCTGTACAGTGGCTTAAAGAAGCCATATATACTCATATTTTTTCATTCACCATTAATTAGCTCCTTACCTGTGTTCCTTCACCTCTGTGTACCTTATATTATTATAAATAAAGCCATGATAAAATTCACTGTCTTTTTTTTTTTTTTTTTTTTTGCATGAAGTAGTAAAAGGGACTTTTACTACGGTGTAACTTATATATGTTTTTTTTTTCCTCTTAAAGAGGTGTTTTTGGACAGATGCAACTTATACTCTGGAAAATACAATACTTTGACTATCTACAAGTGATTAGATTTTAGAGTAGTTTGGTCAAAAGTCAAGGTCAAGGAAAACGTAGTTCAAAAAAACCTTTTTGTGTATCTCAACAATAAAGGAGCCTAGATTGATAACCTAAAGCACATACTGATCAGCAAAAAATTGTGTTTGACTGGTATGAATGACTAGATGGTTAAGTCATACATAGTCAAAAACACCATTCCAGAGATATGTGTATTTAACTTATACATTTATATCATTGAGTGTAGACAGCACAGGGTATCAATCAGCCCTTTCACTGTTATTAGTTGTTGGCTATTGGTCAAAATAATTGCAGAGTCAAGATTACATATACAGAAATGTGATGTGGTTTCACGTTCATCTGTGTGGTTATGTGACTTATTGTCTTCTTCCTGTCAGCCAAACCCAGTCCCTGACTGCAATCATTAACAAGATGTATTCAGTCACAGAACTGCTGCCCACTCAATGTTCTTTGCATCATTCTCTGTCAGCTGTTGACTGTTCTGTATCAAGCTCCAAGATCTGTTGTGTGGGCCGCTGAAGAGGAGGTACTGCTGGCCCACCACCACCAGAGGGCGCCCTGCCTGGAGTGCGGGCTCCAGGCACCAGAGGGCGCCGCCGCCTCACGGGAGCAGCCTCGGTGACAGCTGTCACCCATCACCTGAGACAGCTGACGGCAATCATCAGTGGGGTATATCAGCAGGACGGCATCTCCACCTCATTGCCGAGATATCGTTTTTACCGGAGAGGTAACGTATTGACGCTAACAGAGTGTATCTTTTTTGGATTGAGCTAGTTATTTGGATTACTGTTCCAACGAGAGGTGGAGGTAACTTTCCTGCTGTTCGGAGTCCTGGGTGCAAACGCGCCCCCATCTGACTGTACTTTGTTTCCTCGCCAGCAGTACCAGGTCCGACACGCGGAGGCAGTGGCCACCTGGGAGTTCGGGACTTGGCGGCTCCAGTATTCCCGGGGTCCTGTGGCGGAGGAAGCCCTGTGGTTCCGGTCTTACCTTGGAGAGGCGTCTCCTATCTTCGAGCCTGCCCACACGACACTTTTGTGAATTGACTGTTGTCCATTTCTGTGATTGGTTGTATTCGTTGTGCACATTCACAACAGTAAAACGTTGTTATTTGACTTTCTTCATTGTCCGTTCATTTGCGCCCCCTGTTGTGGGTCCGTGTTCCTACACTTTCCCAACAGGATATCTCGGCCAGCGTCATGGATCCCGAGGGGCGTCAACCGGCTGTTGAACGGCCAATGGAAGAACAAGGCGCACAGGCGTCCGCAGGAGGGGTAATCGGTGAGTTGCAGCGGATCCTCACCGCTTTCACGACTCGGTTAGATTTGATGACCGAGCAGAACGTCCTCCTGAACCGCAGGGTGGAGGCTCTCGCCGCGCAGGTGGAAGCCGCTGCGGCTCTCCCTCCCGTAGAACCTGTGCGTAACAACGACGTTCCACTGGTTGTCCAACGACCCCTCCCACCTTCCCCTGAAGCATACATAAGCCCCCCAGAGCCGTACGGAGGCTGTGTGGAGACGTGCGCGGATTTTCTTATGCAGTGTTCGCTCGTCTTCGCACAGCGTCCCGTCATGTACGCGACAGACGCTAGCAAAGTAGCTTATGTGATAAATCTGCTTCGTGGTGAGGCACGCGCTTGGGCTACAGCGCTCTGGGAGCAAAGTTCACGGCTCCTTCTGACATATGATGGGTTTGTGAGGGAGCTCAGAACGGTGTTCGATCACCCTAATAGAGGAGAGACCGCTTCAGCCGTGCTGCTGTCAATGAGACAGGGGCGCCGGAGCGCAGCTGCCTATGCAGTCGACTTCCGCATCGCGGCTGCGAGGTCCGGCTGGAATAGCGCTGCCCTCCGCGCCGCCTTCGTAAACGGACTGTCATTGGTCCTCAAGGAGCACCTGGTGGCTAAGGACGAACCGCGGGATTTAGATGGGCTTATCGATCTTGTTATACGTTTAGACAATCGGTTAAATGAGCGCCGTCGGGAACGAGACGAAGGGCGTGGCCAGGCACGCGTCGTCCCTCTCCCTTCCGGTTCCGACCGCGTTCCGCCCTCCCCACGCTCCACGGCCCCTGCGCTCCGTGCGGTTACAGCCCCCCCTGCTGACGAAGCTATGGACACGAGTAGGGCAACATTTAGGGCACCGGTCACACAAAGGAGGCTGGCCCGCGGGGCGTGTTTTGTTTGTGGCTCGATTGAGCATCAAGTAAGGGACTGCCCCGAGCGGTTAAACACCAACGCCCGCCCCTAGAAACTGGGCTAGGGGTGGGCCGAGACCTTCACGTGGGACACACCCACATCGCCACACGACTCCCAGTTACAATCCTTTATGAGGATTTAACCCTGAAGGCCCCAGCACTGGTGGACACGGGCTCAGAAGGGAATTTGCTAGACAGCAAATGGGCTAGGGAGATAGGGCTCCCTCTGGTGGCACTTACCTCGCCTGTGCAGGTACGGGCGCTAGATGGCTCCCTACTCCCTCCAATCACTCACAAGACACCACCAGTAACTCTGGTGGTGTCAGGGAATCACCGGGAGGAAATCGAGTTTTTCGTGACTCCGGCCACCTCCCGTGTGATTTTAGGTTTTCCCTGGATGTTGAAACACAATCCCCGGATCGATTGGCCGTCCGCGGTAGTGGTTCAGTGGAGCGAGACCTGCCATCGGGTATGTTTAGGTTCCTCGGTTCCTCCCGGTTCCCAGGCCAGGGAGGAGGTCAGAGCCCCGCCCAATCTAGGGACGGTGCCGGTGCAGTACCATGACCTTGCGGAGGTGTTCAGCAAGGATCTGGCACTCACCCTTCCCCCGCACCGCCCGTATGATTGTGCCATTGATTTGGTTCCAGGCGTTGAGTTCCCGTCCAGTAGGCTGTACAACCTCTCACGAC